>NC_136523.1:40023682-40168682 GCF_053919585.1 Euprymna scolopes | reverse complement strand
AGAGAGAGAGAGAGAGGGAGAGAGAGAGAGGGAGAGGAGAGAGGGGGGAGAAAGCTGTAGACGACGTACAGAATGAGGGCAGGAGCCAGGGGTCAAACAAAATGCATTAAGAGAAGGTAAAAGTGATAGATAGAGAATTGAAAAGAGATAGGTCACGTGATGAGTTTTTTTTTTTTTACATAGGCGTCACCACTTGTCAAGGCCGATCGGCCACTCAAGGATAAGAGTTAAAGAGTGTAGAGTAGTCAAAAGGACAATATAGTAATCAGTAGTAATGGAAGTTCGGTAAATTTGTTAACAAGTGGAACGGCTCATCAGAAACTTGTTCACATTGGACTTGAAGACAACCATATTATAGACAGCTGGAAAGCAGGAAAACCGAAGACAATTCCACAGGCGTGCAGTGCTAAGAAAGAAGCTTTGATCATGGAATCTATGTTTAGGTTTAGGCACAGATAAAGAGTTGGGAAAATATAATGTTTTCAGCTAGTCTAGTGTTTCTTGTGAAAGTTTGGCGAGGGGGGACCATAGATTGAAACTCAGTCGAACACTTTCCATGAAAATAACGATAAAGCAGAGACAAACTCGCAACATCTCTTCTGTGAGATAGAGGTTGCAGCGAAGAGAAAAGAACATCTCCCACCAGGCCACGAAGTCTATTTTGAACCCTATCAAGGCAGGACAAGTCTTTTCTAGCAGCTCCTGTCCATATGTGGCAACAGTATTCCATCCTTGGACGTATCTGGCTCTTATATAGATAGAGAATTGCATCAGCAGTGAGATATCTACTGAATCGATAGAAGGATCCGACCATTTTTCCAGCGGCCTTGTTATTTGTTATTTGTAAATTTCTGATTAATCAGAAAAATTAAAATGGAGGATTTTTAAAAGTTAACTCAATCCTTAAATTAATATTTTAACATATATTTGATATGATTAAAATATTTAGAAAAAAGCCTTAATCCAGCCTTACTATATATCTATGCATAATAAACAAGGAAACATTATTCTCGTCCGAATAAAAATAGCTTTGTAAACGAAGACGCCACATATAAATTAAATATAGTCAGATTTCTAGCCACTACCTGATGTAAGTTCAGCGCATGTTATCAGTCGCTTTCAACTGTTATCATAAAGCCTTCTATTAGTTTTGTTGTGTTCGGAGATCTGGGATGTCAGAATCATTGGATATTGTAAAAAGCAAGCAGATATGTTCATTGCATTTTTAGACACGATTTATTCGAGGCAGAAACCTTATATTAATTACAGACGAAATTGAATGTTCAACGACTGCCGCCGTGTTGTCTGTTTTTCTCTCCCTGGGACTCTCAACTTTTTATGGGTCTATAAAGGTCGATAACTCTTACTTTCTTAATTTAGAGTTACCTCCCCCTTTATCGCTATAACAAACTCCTACGAGAGTCACATTCCAGAATAATTCATATTTACCAGTGGTAGCACGATTTTTATCACTGATTTTTTTTTCTTCTCTTGTAACGGTGCGCTCTCTTGGTAACATAGTGTGTTGGTTGCGTGTGAGAAAAGCAGGAGCAGTCGTAGGATAGCTGACTAGCAAAAAAAAAATATCAGCAGCAGCCGTTAAAGCACGTACGCAAATCGGCAAATGTGCACGGCTAGCGTGCCGGGAAGAAGAAGAAGAAGAAGAAGAAGAAGAAGAAGAAGAAGAAGAAGAAGGAAGATGGACGTGTGAATACGAGCGCGAATATAAATACACCGATTTACTGTTTTGATACATTTTCATTTTTTTTTTTGTTTTGTTTTCGTTTTTTGAAAAGATACACAAAACGTAGATTCCTTGAACAAAGCGTCTTTCTTAGAAGTGCACGCCTATGGAACTCTCTTCCGTTTGTCTGTTTCCCACCTGACTACAACTTAGATATCTTCAAGTCCAACATAAACAAATTATTGATAAATCGCCCCCTTAAGTAAGACACTTTATCAGATCTCCATTACTAGGGATTACTACGATACTATCCCATTGATTACTGTACATGCAATAACCCTTATCCCCGAGTGGCCTCCAGGCCTTGATAAGTGGTGACTTCCTTGTAAAAAAAAAAAATACACACATTCTTTGGGTCCTGGATATGACCTTAAACTATATCCGACCGTGAGGCCCCAGCTTGCGGGCTTTGGGGAGTGTAGAGCCACCCATTAATTGCCATTGCTCCCAGGTCCAATCTGAGCCGGAGTGGTAGTACCTATTAGGGTCCCTACTATGGGTTAAACTGACTTGAATAAAAAAACAAAAATAAATATATTCTATTAAAAACTTTTTCTTCAAAATCACTGGATTCTGAATTAAATAATCTGAAAAGGGTTGATATGCCGTAAAAACAAAAACAACCAACCAACATATTCTTTATACGAACAGTTAGAAAACTAATTCATACTTGTTTATAAACTACATGACATCTTCATATGGAGAGTGGGGAATAAATTCCTTTTTACATTGATATTCCGGCACTGGTGAATATTGTCAATTGATGACACGATATAACTACCGAAGTACAATGAATTGGTTTTATTTTTTATTTATTTATTATTTTTTTTCAATGCACATATACCGGGTAGAACGATGAATTTGTTGCCCTAAAGAAAGCAACACTACAGCTTTATTTTGAAACTTTTATTGAAAAAAACTAATTCAGGTAACTTGATACAATGTAACCGTCTTCAGACTCAATCACCACCTCGATACGGGTCCGGAACTGGGAGCATGCCTTTTTCACAAGCGCCGGCGAGAGCTCGGTGAATACTCGGTGGATGGCGGCGATCAGGCTGGCTTTGATATTGTGGAAGATCATGTGGCTGATGGTCTCGACGTATGGCTGAACAGGTTCAGGTCGGGGGAGGGCGGCAGTGAGAGAATTATACAAAGTTGTAGCACTTCTTCTGAAGCCAAGCCTGGGTCTCTTTGGACTTGTGGGTTGTTGCCGAGTCCTGTTGCCACACCCAAGGTCTGCCAGCGGCCACCTGATTGCACCAGGAGATCACACTCTTCAGCAGATCCAGGTACACTTTGGTGTTGATTTTCAAGCCAACTTTGAAGATAGGAGTTGGCATGGTGTTGCCCTCATTGGAAAACCACACCAAAGACTATAACCGTTACCGGAAACTTCGTTGAGCTGTGCTTTGAACTGTCTGGGTTTGCATTTTGAGGGTGTTGGCAATGGTCCTGTTGTCATAACTTGGATCGGAAGAGGTCGCTGGGGAGTTTCATTAATGATTGCTTGGACCTTTTCGATTAACTACTTGGTCCGGATCTTATGCGTCTGATAAGTATCAGAAATCGATAATCAAACAAAATAATAATAAAATAAGGAAATCCAATTTTAATCAAAGTTAACACTTTTATACAACCTAACATCACAACTGCATTTGAGAAGTTTCAGCAGCGTACAAGCTGTAAGGTCCAACTTATAAAATCAACGCAGATTCGAAATGAATGTTTCCTTTTATAGCACAACTGAACCATAATACTTGATTTTTGTACTTTTAACTTTAATTCAAGTGATTTTGTAAAATGATTGAAACCATTCGGAGGCAAGATATAATAGCATGCCAAAGGATACACTGACTGAACTTTAGACAAATTTATAATGGAGCTAAATAAGGAATATCTGTATTACCGACTGAAATGCTAGTTTTATTTTGGTGTCTTTAACTTCTTCCCCCCCCCCGCTATTTTTGCTGATGAGGAGTCTATGTTTAACGGACAAAACGTTTGTCAAATTATCGTCAATACTTATTGTCAATTTAAATAAAATTAACATCATTTCCGAAACGATCGTGCAATCGAGTTGATTTTGTTTGTTTTTCTCCTTTTGTCAACTGATTTTTAATTCACAATTATGAATCGTTTTACTCAATATATATATATATATATATATATATATATATATATATATATATATATATATATATAATATTATACTATATCAGGTTTTATTTCGCTCGTGTCCTTGCACATGTATTTACACACCTCAAACAAAAGAAATCCATAAATTAAATTATATCATTTAACCTATTTCTAATTTATAAACTCGCATTGTCCATTCTTTTAACTGACATATTTAATATCCAGTTATTTCTAAAAGAATGGGCAATCGCTCTATCTCTGACATAAATAATATTTAGTTATTTCTAAAATAATTAACAATGAACTGCATTCCTATGATTTCAATTATCCATTATCTTTTAACACTTGCTTACAGGGTTCGATTCGAGACTTTTTCTAATATAATTTTCACTTATCTAGTCTGTCTTCTTATATGAGAAAGATACAGCCCTTCTTATGTAACACACACACACACATTGAGTAAGATTATTGATAATTTATAATTAAAATTAAAAATTGAATCTGTTTCATAAGGAAGAACAAACAAAATCAATAAATTGTACGATCGTTTCAGAAACGATGTTTTTTATTGTGATAGACAATTAGTCTTGGACAATAATTTTATCATATGGTTTTTGAAACAAAGTCTCCTCGTCAGCAAAAATATTGGGTGGGTTTTTTTTTAAAGACACCAAAAATAAACCTAGCATTTTTTAAGTAAGGCGGATGTATCTTTTAATGATTCGGCGATGATACGTACGACTTTTAGGAAACGAACCATTAAAAGATACACCTGCCTTACTTAAAAATGCTAGGTTAATTTTTGGTGTCTTTAACCCCCTCCCCCAATATTATTATGTACATCTATATCAAAAACACTTGTAAACGTTTTTATTTTTAATTTTTTATTTCCATACTTTGTGGACCAGGCGCGTACGCATACCCCACAATTTTAATGAATCATCATTATGCCAGATCAAACATACCCATTCCTGTGTCTCGATACGTCGTCTATCATTATATGTGATCAGTTTTCTATAATAGCCAACCATATAGGAGCCTATTCGTGACCAGACACACACACAGACGTTCAGCTTTATATTATATATATATATATATATATATATATATATATATATATATATATATATATATATATATATATTAGGATAGAGAGAGAGAACGAGAAAAGGAGAGGATTCATTATTTACAAAACACTGTTTTTCGTTTTATTGATTTTTTTACCATGTTGATCATTTATACAAGATGGCCAACGTAATAAACAAATTAGAGTTCAAATTTCCTGACAAAAAAAGTATAGGTTATGCAATGAGAACGAAAATGGTATTCCACTTTTAAAGTGATGAAAAAACAGAGAATCTCATTAACTGGATGAGATGGCTTTTACTTCTTTTTTTTTTTTTACCAAAAGATTGCATCAGCAAGAGGAAACTATCACGTCATACAAACGAAATAGTTTTAGCATAGTAAATACGACAAAGTAAATATGGAACAAATTCATTGACGACATTGCGAGGGCTGCTGCAAAGAATGTGGGTTCCCTCTATCGAGCTACAAGACTATACACGCCTGAGAATATCATGTACCTCTACAAGGCAAACATTCGCGTATGCCTGGAGTATTGTTGCCACATCTGGGCTGGTACATCTACCACTAGCCTCTCCCTCTTGGATAGGGTCCAAAAAAGAGTTTTCAATCTAATATATCCCACTTTGTCAACTAAGCATCAACCTCTGTCCCATCGCCGCAATGTTGTATCTATATGCTTGTTTTACAAATATTTTCATGGAATGTGCTCTGATGCACTAGTGACACTTGTGCCCCCCTCGACGTACATATTCTCGATAAACCCACTAAGCAACAAAACCTCACCCCTTCATTGTTGAGGTCCCTAAATGCCAGAAAGTTTCTACTCTAATAATTTCTTCCCTCGAAAAGGTAGACTTTGGAATTCCCTTCTTGCTTCCTGCTTCCCTGACTGTACTGATATGCAGAAGTTTAAATGTAATGTAAACCAACATCTTGTTAATCTTTCCCAGTAGCACCTTACATCCATGTGGCGATATGCCTTGTTAGAGGTGAACATAAGTAAAAAAAAAAAAAAAGGGAGGGGGGAAACCTAGATCATTTCATTAATATACTAGACTAGCCTGGGTGTTTGGAAGTGCGTGTTAATAAAAATAAAAGTGGTAGTAGGCAGGTTCGGACCCGTACCGCAAAAATTCATAGATGCTAGAAATCATTGTAAAAGAGTGGCTGTATTGATATGCAGAAGCTTAAATGTAATGTAAACCAACATATTGTTAATCTTTCCTAGGCATGGTCCCAAATAGTAGCCCCTTATGTCCAAGTGACGATATGCCTTGTTAGCCGTTCCACTTAGGTTAACAAATTTACCGAACTTCCATTACTATCGATTACTATATTGTCCTCTGGACTACTCTACACTCTTTAACCCTTATCCTTGAGTGGCCTATCGGCCTTGATAAGTGGTGACGTCTATGTAAAAAAAAAAAAAAAAAGACATAATCGTGAGTAACAAAAAAAAATTACCACATTCGGTGACGTCATGTCACACGTTAAAAAAAATTTATTTCGGAATTCGTTTTATTGATTTTTTTTTTTTAATTTCATTATCTTGTTTTTTATACATGATGGCCGACGTTATAAACAAATTAGAGTTCAAATTTTCCTGACAAAAAAAATGTTTAGCTTTACGTAATGAGAACGAAAATGGTAATAAACTTTTAGCGTGATGAAATAAAATGGAGGATCTCATTAGATGGGTGAAATGGCATTTTTTTTTTAAATTATTTACCAAAATATTGCACCAGCAAGAGAAAACTGTCACGTAATACACACGAAGCATTTTCAGCAAAAAAAAAAAAAAAATAGGACCACATTCTATGACGTCATATAAAACGTTAGAAAAAACTTCTTTCGGATTCCATTTTCCTGGTCAAATTGAATCCGTGTGGCCCGATCGTTTGCCCAGTAATGTTCCTTTTTACTTTGCCTCTCCGCGAAGGCAGAGTTAGACACCAAGGTCGTTTTTAAATGTGGAGAAAGGGACAAAAAAATTTTTTAAATTGTCTCAGTCATGAAGAATTTCTCCTTCACTAATCGAGAACAAAAAATTGAAGTGTGGTATCAGAACGGATACTACACTTTGATCTTGGCCCGAAGGGCCTAGAAATAGTTCATAGATATTTGATTGCTCCCACCATAGCTATGTGTGACACAAGGTCGGCAAGTGGGATTCATGCAAGCTCCCCTAAAGGAGGGGGCACTCTTGCCTCGACAAAAATTGCCTGAGCATCCCGTCGGCATTCCCCGGTCAAGGCGCTTCAAGCGACGAGCAATAAACTTGCCCCACGTGAAAGCTGGGTGGCAAAGCCTGTGAAGTCTTAGTCTGACAGGTACTGGGCCGGTTCCCAGCCCCGCACCTGTCGGGGTGAGTGTCGCAATTCAACGCGAGCCTGATCAAAGGATGGATCAAGCTACCTGACAACCTTCTCGATCTGAAACTCCAACTTCTGCCGCCAGCTTCGCTCTTCCATGACAGAACCTTGTGAGGCACACACTTCAACCACATCCCCCGCAGGAGAGTTGACACTTTCAACACGTACTGGAGACGCCTGCTTGCCTAGGTGAATAAGGCGCTTCTTCATCGCTTCGGCAGAGCAGCCGAAGCAGGGAGTGATAGCTGCACACAACTCCACCTTCATTCAAAACCGATCCTTCATCTCGGACGCACAAGCTCTTAACATCACATCATCCTCCGAACTCCAGGCCAAACTGGGACGGGCACCAGCAACTCTGTCTTGATATAGATCTTCCGGATGAGCATGCCTCCGATGGGGGGGGGTCAACCCTCGACCAGAAGCAAACTCACATCCACAAGAGCACACGAAGGAGGAACGGTTTCCATCACTATCTGACCCAGTCAGTCAGTTACTGAGTGTAGCAGAGTTCACAGATCTCTTCTTGCGAGAGCGGTGAATTGGTAGCAACAGTAGTTGCTGAAGCGATGTGGTTGTTATGGAAACCAGTCATAAAAACGTCGCTCGCCTCCTTACGTTTTTTTACGATTTTGAACACGAGTAAATTCGTCATAAGTTTTGTTTTACTGAACGAAAATTAAAAAAAAATTATATATAGCTGAGAAGGTGATCTATAAACTGTAATAATTGTTTGAAATTTGGTCGAAAAATGAGTGAGCGGTGAAGCTTTAAAGCAGTTCTAAATTCTAAATGGCTAAAACTGCCACTTAACCATATATTCAAATAAACATATGAGAAACCTATTCGATGCTGATGAACGGGAAAAAGCTAAGAAAAAGACACAGATATAAGCAGGACAATGGTAAAGCGGATCCAGATAAGGTACACTAGGAAGGGTATTTCTGAAGTTACATTGCCAAGGCTGCTGCAAAGAATGTGGGTTCCCTATACTGTGCTAGAAAATTACTCATACCAGACAGTATCCCATATTTTTTACAAAGCCATGAAGTATTGTTACCACATCTGGGCCGATGAACTTCTAGTATTGTGCCCCCTTGACGTACATACCCCCGACTAACCTCCTCGACGACAATATTCTCGACAAAACCGACAAACAGTAAAATCCCACCCCTTCACTGTTGAGGTCCCTAGATGCTGGTAAGTCTTCTACTCTAAGATTATTTAGTGCTGGACTTTGCAATTCTCTCCATGTTTTCGGCTTCCCTAATTGTACTAATCTGAAAAGGTTTAAATGTAATGTGAACAAATATTTCGCTGCTCAACTTAGTATATAAATGTGACCACCGAGAATAATAATAATAAGAAGAAGAAGAACGAATTCGATTTCTTTCCACCCAAAAATATGGTTTGTATTTCTGGGCTTAAAATCGCACTGGCAAAGCATTGTTCTGGGATTGTAACAGCAGTTGCCGCATAAAGATAAGCAAATGACCAAGCCGGTTGTGCGAAGTGGCGTCACAGCAGAGACTAGAAGACGTGTGGCAAGAGAAGTAGCGAGCTTCAGAGAAAAACGTGTTCGAAACGTTACGTGAGAAGCACGTGTTCGAAACATTAGGCGAGAAGCACCTGTTCGAGACGTTACGCGAAAAGCACCTGTTCTAGATGCGGGCAACGTTCGAAAAAGCACGTGATCGAGAGACGTGGATGACGTCACACCAGAGACAAAAAATCACACGCGACCGGAAAAGAAGAAATGAACTGCTTAAAAATTTAGAAAAAATGTGTTGTTGGAAATACTAGATATAAAGGCATTTGTTAAAAAAAAAAAAAGTCAGTCAAGTTTTTTTTTTTTCAGTCCTTATTTTGCGACCGAGAGTATCCTTTACCTTTACAAGGTTATGTATGGAATATTGTTGCCACATTTGGGCTGGTGTATCTGCTATTAGTCTCTCCCTCTTAGGCAGGATTCAGAAAAGAAATACCAACCTAATAGGTCCCGCACTATCAGCTAGGCTTCAACCGCTGTCCCATCGACGAAATGTTGCATTTCTGCCTGTCTTACAAGTACTTTAATGGTAGAAGCTCCGACGAACTACAAGCCCTTGTACCCCCTCGACGCAAATACTCCTGACAAACTCGATAAGAAGCAAAACCACACGCCTACACAGTAGAGATCCCTAAATGTAAGAAATCCTTCTACCCTAATAGTTTTTTTCCCTAGGACTACTACACTTTGGAACTCCCTTCCGGGTTCCTGTTTCCCCGACTGTACTGACATGCAGAAGTTCAAGTATAATGTAAACAAACATCTTGCTGCTCTACTCCCTACATAGTCCTCTACAAATTATGTTCCAGATAGTAGCCCCCTACATCAAAATGGTACTGTGCCTTGTTTAAGGTGAAAATGCGATATATATATATATATATATATATATATATATATATATATATATATATATATATATATATATATATATATATATATAGAAATAAAAATTACAATAAGTTTACCAAGGTAATCAAAATGGTAAACTTAAAATATATTATAAATATTAAAGAATTAATATTTACAAGTAATGTAATCTTAACCAGATGTAAAAGCTCAATAAAACCGAAAAGGAAATAGAGCTTATAATACGAACAAATGATTAATAAAACATGTTAAAAAACATCTTGAAAAAGAGTTAAAAAATATTTAATTTTAAAAAGGAAGCACAAGAAGAGTGGATAGTCCTTCATTTTTCTTTTACCTCCTATTCCCCTTACCTCACCCTTTTTTTTAACCAAGTAAGATCTGTGACTTACTTGTGGTTTCATTAAATACTTCTACATGCAAAATCCGATCCCGCATTTTGCTAATTCCTGCCCTCTGATGAGAAGGAGAGTATTTTCTTCGAAACTCTGCGGATTAAGGACTATCCACTTATCTTGTGCTTCCTTTTTTAAAATTAAATATGTTTTTAACTCTTTTTCAAGATGTTTTTAAACATGTTTTATTAATCATTTGTTCATATATATATATGTGTGTGTGTGTGTGAGAGAGAGAGAGAGAGAGAGAGAGTAACGGCTAGGTCACATGATAAGGTTATTGAATTTTGGGAAGGATATTCGTCTAATTATTGTAAAAAAATAAAATTGAAAATTGATATGGAATTTCGCATGCGAGGTGCCTTCAATACATTTCCATACATTTTTCGTATGGACACTTTTATTAATTGTACACACATGAAACTATTCCCCTTTGAAGTGCTCTCCTCCGGCTGCAATACACTTGTTATACCGTTTCAAAAACTTCTGGAAGGCCCCATAGAAGTCCTCTTCAGTTAACGTGCCAATGAACCTCGTCACAGCCTCTTTCATCTCCTCAATTGTCTCATAACGACAGCCTCTAAGGTTTTCCTAGGGAATAACCAAAAGTCACAGGGAGTAAGGTCAGGTTAGGGTTAGGGTTAGGGTTAGGGTTAGGTCAGGACTTGTTGTTCTTGTTTTTTTTTTTTTTGTTTTTTTTTTTGTTTTTTTTTTTTCGCTCGAATGAGCAATGCCCTGAGGATGGGTAGGTGCAGGTCGCAATATAAGAAAGCCAGAATACCTGTGTTTTCTCAATTATTTCTTAGGTGTTTTGTGCGCAGCTAAATGTTGATAGATTGCGCTTAGAGTAGAGGACAGGTAGTATGTGAGACGGCAGGAAATAGTGGTACAATATATGTGCATCAACCACCAAACCGGGTTGGGGGGGCGGCATACTAAAATGTTATATTCAGCTGGAAAGTTACCCCGGTAGTATAGTGTTCCATAGGCGACCAGTTCTAGGAAAGAAACTTTATTCATGGAAGCTACGTTTACAATTAAGTACATATGAAGTTTGGAGGAATTCTAGGTAGTGGTGGCAGCTAGACTGTTTGTTGTAGAAGTTTTGCAGTTGCAAATTTAATAGGTCCCACACTCAATTGTCTCATAACGGCAGCCTCTAAGGTTTTCCTTGAACTTAGGGGATGGCCAAAAGTCACAAGGAGCAAGGTTTGAATTATAGGGAGGATAAGGAATAGTCTTCATGCCCATCTTTCTCAGATAGTCTGTGACAAAGATGGAGCACCTTTGCGACAAACTTCACGCAAATTTTCTGAATCTTCAGTTTTTCGCAAAGCATTCCATACGTTTCTGTGACATTTTTTTTTCGAGTGTGGAACAGAATTTTGTCGCATATCATTCTTCTAAAGTATCCTCACGTCCAGATTGCTATTTTGAAATTCACCAGCTGTGACAATCAGGCTTTAGTAGGGTGTATTCCGAATTTCTGCTGAAGCTGTTCATTTGAATTTTAAATCATGAAAATTAGTCAGTCATTTCATAAGACGTATAGCAATAAAATACTGAATTTTCAAGAGTTTACGATAATTTTTAAATGCACGCACAAAAAAGTCTAAAAACTTATTGAAAGGCACCGCGTCATTTATTTAAAGAGATTGAATATTCTTCTCTATTTTTTACCAGAATAAGCTTCTGTTTCTAAATTTCTGGAGATTAGGATTGGTAATTCGTATTATTTTTTATTTTTCGGACTACTGCTTTCATATTGAGTGTTATTTTTACAACGTTTTGGTCGATATAACCTCCGACCTTCTTCGAGTGTATCTTGTCGAACTTGGGACTACTGCTGTACAAAGTCGGGAATCTGCGCAGAATTTCGTGGCGTATGATAATTTGGAAAAAAAAAAATTAATTGCAAAGTGATGTTCTCCTGGCGGTTAAAGGTTCAATCTTTAATGCAAGCGACATAAAAACTACAATTGTGAATTACTTAGTCATGGCTGATGGAACGAGAACATGCTACCGCCGTGAAGTAAATAAAGGGTTACGTTCGAAATTATGTCCAGATTCCTGAATTCGTCCCGTATGGACTCCAAAACGGCTGAGCGGATTTTTATGAAATTTCACACGAAGGTACTTCATGTACCTGGCAATGTTCTTAGATAGGTTTTGTATCGGAATGTCTCCGATAAGTGTCGATAATCGAATAATTCGATGAAAGAAAGAAAAGCTGTTTTGACCACAGTTTACACTTTACATAAACTAACACCAGAAGTGTATTTTAGAAGTTTTATTACCATAAAAGTTGAAAGGTCTGACATATAAAATATACAGTAGGTTTTAAATATGATAGGGGCGCGTTCGAAATGAATATTTTTGTTTAAAGTACAATTGCACCATGATACTTGACGTTTTCATTTTTATACTTTCATTCAAGCCATTATATACAAATAAATTTTATAAAATCAACAGTAGTTTCTCTACAGTGCAATATAGACTACAATGTATTTTGGACTAAGTCACGTGAAGTTTCCTCGGTGCACCGCGATGGGCCCCCAACAAGAGTATACAATCAATCGATTGGATTGAAAAATGGTCCATTTCGCCGATGTTGATGCCAATAAAATACGGGATTGTGAAACAGTCGTTAATCATCATTCAGTCCTGGGCAACGTCGAGTCTCCCTGTTAGTTTTTAATATTTTAATATGTAAAATACCAGAAAAACCAAGTTTATTTTTAATTATCTTTCTTCTTTGCCAGAATAATTAGTGCCCCCTTGATTGTAGCAGAACAGAATTATCACAATTAGTTGGAAGGTGGGGGGGATACTAGCTGTCCCTACCTGACGTTGTCCGGGATGTAATAGTTATTTTTGTTTTCAGTAATTTTTTTTTTATTTTTTTTTACATTTACACAGAAAAATAAATAAAAATTTTACTTGCAAGAGAAAAAAATCTCTCATATTCTAAACATAAAAATAAGAGTTATTTCCCCTTGCTGATTTTTATTTTTAGGTGATTAGTTTAAAATCTTATATATCTTCAGTCACCTGGACTGGAGTAAGTAATTAAAAAAAAATAGATTATAACTAAACTATCCTATTGCAAATAACATGGTACAACAATAAGAAATGAAAATTGGTTTAACAGAAGCAACGTTTGATTTCTCAACCTAAAACCTATTTGAGTCTAACGTTGAAAATCCGGCAAGATAATTTTATATATTGAATATAATTCTAATATGCTTTAAGTTTATTTTAAGACATTGAGTCTGCTTTCTTTTTGTCAGAATAATGAGCTATTGCTTTAATCGCACGAAAAGAATGGATTAAAATTTGAATTTAAAAGACTGCCTTGTCATATTTTAGGAGAACCATTTGTTACAACGTATAAATCGTCCCTTCCGCCGTCTATCTGAACAATGCAACGTTGGAAATTATTTATTCTCATCAATATGGCGAAACAAAAATATTAGTTGTATAAGTGCATATCGTTAAAAAAATAATATGAGCAAAAATTCCACAGCGGACTCTTTCATATGTGATATATTGATGTTGCCATTCTGTGGGTGCTCAGAGTAAATGGAGACCCCTGATATTCTTGTAGCTCTTTTGTTAAAACTGTAAAAGTATTTATCTAAGCTAGCAGGAACGCCCAACGTAGCCTGGCGTAGCCCAGTCATAAAGTGCGCTCAAATATGATATTTTAATTCTTTCAGATTTCATATATATTGTTATAGAGTTAATATTCTATCGATTTTTATATATTATAAAGTTGCGATTTCCAAAATTGAAAAATATATCCATATAACTTTGGTGCATCAGCTTAAATCGAAACTGAAACCAAAACTGATTAGCAATATATAAATATATATATATAAAGCTCAATGTGTGTGTATGTGGTCACGAATAGGCTCCTATATGGTTGACTATTTTTAAAAACTGATTACATATAATGATAGAAGATGTATCGAGACACAGAAATGGGTATGTTTGATCTGGCAGAACGGTGGTTCATTAAAATTGTGGGGTCTGCGTTCGCGCCTGGTCCACAAAGTATGGAAATAAAAAATTTAAAAATTTAAAAAAAAACATTTACAAGCGTTTTTTATATAGATGTACATAATAATACTTTGATAATATGTTTTAACTTAAATAGGAATGATATAATAAAATTTTGGGGTCAGCGTTCGCGCCTGACCTCCATAGAATGGTAATAGGCACAAACTTCAATAAAGACTTTCCATATCTATCTGCGTAAGTATACTTTGATAATTATGTTTCAGTTTGAAGAAATATGGTATAATAAAATTATGGGGTGTTCGTTCGCACCTGACCTCCATAAAATAGAAATATGTCACAAAGTTTAACGAGGTTTTTTAATATAGATCCACAGAATATTGTGATAAGTGTTTCAGTGTGAACAGGTATGGTATAATAAATTATGTGGTTTATCTATTTTATTTTTACTTTCATCATATTTTTCTTTGGTTTTGATACCCCGAAATTCGAAGCTATCTCTTTACAACCCTTCCTTTTCATAATCTATCATACTTTCATAAATCAGAGTCCATTTTCTGTAGGCTGTTTTTGAACCCAGTCAACGACGGGTATTTTTGCTAGTATATATATATATATATATATATATATATATATATATATATATATATATATATATATATATAACTTGAGTTCATTCAGCTATAATTAAAACCGAAACCAAACCTTATGAAGAATTCTTGACAAAATTATTTATAAAAATATAGTTTACTGGAGTGCCATCAGCTATAATCGAAACCAAAACCAAAACTTATGAAGAATTCTTGGTAAAATTATTTATTACAAGAAATGGAAGTCCATAACAATTAAACGACATTCACTCGGATGTAAACGTGACACACAAATCAATAACACATATGCTATATTGTTAATATGTAGATTAAGAAAAATGTTCTCATCAATATGGCGGAACAAAAATGTTACTTGTAGTAATGATATATCGTTAACACAAATAAAAAATACAATTTCAACCAATCAAAAATACTTATTTAATAAAATACAATTTCAACCAATCAAAAATACTTATTTAATAAAATACAATTTCAACCAATCAAAAATACTTATTTAATAAAATACAATTTCAACCAATCAAAAATACTTTCCAATTAGATTTTCTTCGCTTGGCTGGAATTCTAACTCAAATTTAGAATCGCGGTTTTCTCTAAGAGTTATTTGTTTAATAAATAGCGGTGTTACATAGTTAACGTATAATCTAAATTACCTATGTGCGAGCCTTTTCCTAGTCTCACACAAAAACACATTCACATTTCAAGCTATATTACTTGTCGCATACATACGCGTACACAAACATACGCGCCCACGTCCACACACGTACATATATTCACGTTCGCGTACATACACTCACATTCACGCGTATATGCACGCACGCTAACGTACACACATTTACTCACACACGCGCACACGAACGCACACAGATGTACGACGTCACTTCTTTTCAAAGGAAATACACACATGCACAAATACCACCGGAAACAAGTATAAAACAAAGAGCAATAACCGGCTTCTTCCTTTTAGGACCAGCTTTCGGGCTGAGAGGTTCGACGAACCGTCGCCTCCCTTTCGGGAGGCGCGTACCTCACACCACTTGCTACTATGTGGGACAAAAAGCTAACAGACCGTACGTACACATTCTCACTCTTTCTCTCTCTATCTACTACTGGTCCCTGAGAACACCTTCGCGTAGCTGACTGCTAACTGACTTCAACCCTCTATCCTTTTCTTTTTCTACACGATGGACTGCCATTTCTCGTTCTATTACATTACTCACTTCTTTTCTACGCGCGAAGAAACGATAGTGACCCGAACTTGAGAGGAACACACGTTTCCTTTTCTTTCTACAACACCAGCCCGCAACGAACGATGGTTACACCCGCGCGGACATGAACACATGTTGTATCTGAAACATTCATTCTTTCAACAGTAAATAAACGACACGTTTATCTTATCCATCAATTGAGTTTTTGTTTCCTTCAATTCCATTCGTTTCATTATTCTTTTGTAACGGGATTGGGATTTATATATCCTAGTCCCCTACACCTCCCTTGAAATTTGAGGAGAATTGGTTCCTTCATATTGACCAATCTCCAGCGCATATGTTGGAGTTTCTGGTGCATTTCGTCAATTTGTCGGCAGTACTTCTCCGCCGTAATCGTCTCGCTCGGATTCAAGAAGCTGTGATGGATGAGGCCGACCGCAGACCACCAAACACTTTTTAGTGCAATTTCGACTTCGGGAAATGTTGTGGGGCTTCTCCGGCATCCAACCACTGTGCTGAACGTCGCCGGTTGTCGTAGAGGATCCACTTCTCATCACACGTTTCAATCTGCTCGAGAAATGGGTCGTTTTTGTTGCGTAAAAGGAGCGGACAAGACACCTAAAAACGGCGAATTTTCTTATTATCGTTCAATTCATGTGGCACCCATTTATCCAACTTTTTTTATTTGCCTGCTTGCTTTAAATGACAAACGACTGTTGACTGGTCGAGCTCGAATTCAACAGCAACTTCTCGTGTGGTTTGGCGAGGATCGGCGTCAATTAAGACTTTCAAATGTTCGTTATCAACCACAATGAGGTGGCCGCAACCGTCTTCGTCTTCGAGGCTCGCGTCACCACTGCGAAATTTCTTGAACCACCTTTGTGCCACACATTTGTTAGTGGTTTGTGAGCCAAACGCATCATTGATATCACGAGATGTTTCGGCAGCTTTTCAACCTAGTTTGAACTGAAACAAGAAAATCGAGCGGATTTGAATTTTGTCCATGCTGTCGAAAAGCCTGCAAAAAAATGGATGAAGAGATTGTAACGGTAACAAATGACACGATTCGATAGAGCAAAAAACGAAATTCAAAATTATATATAACATTGCTATATATATCAATGAATTAATTCAGAAATCATACATAAAAGTAACATATGTGAGAAAACGATATTGTTTTTGCACCAACCTAACATAAATTTTTTTTTTCATTATCACTGCTAGTAGGAATAATAAAATAATAAATGTTAATTAATTTTATGCTATCAGCAAAATTAAGATCTATAACCCCCCCCCCCCCACACAAGTGTATTTTTACATTTGAGAAAATATATGCACATTTAACATGTATTTTTACGGTAATCAGAGTCAAATGCTAACTCTACAGTTAAACTAGGAGGGTGACCCAACGTTGCTCGGCATTAAATAATAATCAACGAATGTTTCACAATCCCATATTTTTATTGTCATCGAAATCGATGAAATCGACCATTTTGCAAAACCAAAACGTAGATTGCATGAACAAAACGTAGATTGTATGAACAAAACGTAGATTGCATGAACAAAACGTAGATTGCATGAAAAAAACGTAGATTGCATGAACAAAACGTAGATTGCATGACCAAAACGTAGATTGCATAAACAAAACGTAGATTGCATGAACAAAACGTAGATTGCATGACCAAAACGTAGATTGCATGAACAAAACGTAGATTGCATAAACAAAACGTAGATTGCATGAACAAAACGTAGATTGCATAAACAAAACGTAGATTGCATGACCAAAACGTAGATTGCATAAACAAAATGTAGATTGCATGAACAAAACGTAGATTGCATGAAAAAAACGTAGATTGCATGAACAAAACGTAGATTGCATAAACAAAACGTAGATTGCATGAACAAAACGTAGATTGCATAAACAAAACGTAGATTGCATGAACAAAACGTAGATTGCATGAACAAAACGTAGATTGCATAAACAAAACGTAGATTGCATGAACAAAACGTAGATTGCATGAACAAAACGTAGATTCCATAAACAAAACGTAGATTGCATGACCAAAACGTAGATTGCATAAACAAAACGTAGATTGCATGACCAAAACGTAGATTGCATGAACAAAACGTAGATTGCATGAAAAAAACGTAGATTGCATGACCAAAACGTAGATTGCATGAACAAAACGTAGATTGCATGAAAAAAGCTTCTTTCTTAGCGGTGCACGCCTGTGGAACTCTGTTCCGTCTGCCTGTTTCCCACCTGACTACAACCTGGATGTCTTCAAGTCCAACATAAACAAATTCCTGATTAACCGCCCCCTTAAGTAAGACACTTTATCAAATCTCAACACTAACATACTGTACACGCAATAACACTTATCCTCGAGTGGCTTCCGGGCCTTGATAAGTTGTGACCATCTTGTAAAAAAAAAGCATTATAGTGCACAATACATTGCATTTTACATTGCACTGTAGAGAACCTACTGTTGATTTTATAAAAAAATATGTTTATATATATAGCAGCCGCAATTTAAGTTTAAAATGCAAAAGTCAAGTATCATGGTTCAATTGTGCTTTAAGTAGAAACATTCATTTCGAACGTGTCCCAGGGAAATCAAAGGAACTACTGTTAATTTTAAATGTGGTGTCCTTTCTGCTTGTGTGGTGATACAACTTCTCAAATTCACTTATGATATTAGGCTGTTTAAGGTGTTAACTTTGGTCAAAATCGCCTGTTCTTTCTTTTTTCGGATTTTTTCGAATATCGATCATGGATACTTATCGAAGACATTCCGATAGAAAACCTATCTTAGAACACTGCCTGGCACGTAAAATACATTTGTGTAAAATTTGTATAAAATTGGCCCAGTCGTTTGGGACTCCATAGGAACTCTCTTTCCTTCCTTCTCTCTCTCTCTCTCTCTCTCCCCTCTCTCTCTCTCTCTCTCTCTCTCTCTCTTTCACGCATACACACGGCACACACACACGCGCGCGCGCACACACACACACATATTGACGTTCCTTTTATATATATATACTAGAAGATGTATCCGGCGTAGCTCGGTATTAAATGTAACGTTAAATCCCTTTTTAAAAAATGAAATATAAAAACCGAAAAGAAACTAAGACAAGTATTTTTTTTTTCAGTTCTTGTACCATTTTTCCCCATTTTTTAGTCCTTAGATGCCCTTTTCTCACTTTTATAGATATATAGATAGATAAAAAAATAAAAGTATGTGTGAGGACACTTCTCAACCTATATACTCGACGAATTTTTTATCTATACACTTGAAATTTAGTATATAGGGTATTCAGACACGTGGAAAACTTTTTAATCGGTTTTTTTTACAGAAAAAAAGGCTGCTAAGTAGTCAAAATTGAAATATTGTACATGGAAGTCATCGTAACTTTATCTAAAGTGTTTCACGACTGTGCAGTGCGCATGCGTGAATCGTTCAATTTATGGTACGAATAAGTAGGTTTGAAAACACGTTTTAAAGATCGTGTGAAGTTGTCTTAATAGTTGTCGTACTTGACTCCCTGCTTTTCGGTTTCGGGTTCGATCTTAGCTCGAGTATTTTTTTTTTTTTTTTACTTACAAGAAATTAACTGTTTAGAAAAAAACATAATATTCGCATAACCATGTCTGTCTCAGTTTCTTTTCTTTTTCTTTTCTTTTTTTAGGAATTTAAGGTTACCTTTAATACCGGGTAACGCCGGGTACATCTTCTGGTAGATATATAGATATATAATCCTTGATAGTGACATTTATTTGATGTGACCTTACGGCAAAAAAGAAAATCATATTTTCTTTTTTAAGTATGCTATCAAGTGTTTTGTTAGCTTTTGTTTGTTGTTTTAAAGGGGCGCGCTAATATCTGCATAGCGGACCACCTTTAAAGCCGAGCCCCGAAGCGGCGCACACCTAAGCGGCCGCCTGTGCGTGGCCTATTTCTCAGAGGAGACACAACAAGATAAACACACAAATAGAAATTGAATCAAATCGCCGGGTCTCACCTTAAAATTCGTAGACGAAAATAAAAGGAACTTCTTTTTATTTGTTTGTTACCCTGTCATGAAAGGGAGGTAATTCAAAGAATCGGCCTGAACTTTCGTAAATAATAACATTCGACGGTCGTTTCACTGATTTTTTTTCTTCTTTTAATTCCTTATTTCTCTTCTTTTTTTTCTTTTTTTTTTCTTTTTATTTTATTTTATTTTCTGATCGCGGGAACATCAAATCGACTACGCCACTTACGGTTGCGTTGTGCCTTCGGAGGTAGGTGAATGTTTTTCTTATTTGTCGCGGCAAAATCACTAAATCACGGCGTTTATCATCTATTTATCCCAGACTATTACCCTCATCTTTTTTAGTTGTTATTTCACGACGTTTCGGCCAACTATTCCTCTGGCCTTCGTCAGGTGGAAACCGCGACAGGATAGAAACTCCGAATCTCCTGACTGCATTCTCAGCAATTACTGCCTTCCATAGTTGTTGTCGTCTCAACACGTTTTGATTAACTAAGCCTCAGGCCGGCTTTAGGTAGGATTGAAACCGCTAACTTCAGACAATTCTCACCTGGAACCGTAGAGATTCAACGTTTTTATTCACTGCGCCACCGACCCTGAACAGCAACAACCATGGAAGGCAGTAATTGCTGAGAATGCAGTTAGGAGATTCGGAGTTCCTATCCCGTCGCGGTAACCACCTGACGAAGACCAGAGGAATAGTTGGCCGAAACGTCGTGAAGAAACTACTAAAAAAGATGAGGATAATAGTCCTCAATAAATAAATGAATAAATAATACTCATCTCAATAAAAATTCTAATTAATTAAAAAAAAGTTTTGTGTAGATTACTCAAACCTGAGAGTATCCTGTACCTCTACAAGGCCACCATTCGTCCATGTATGGAGTATTGTTGCCACATCTGGGCTGGTGCCTCTACCACTAGTCTCTCTCTCTCTCTCTCTCTCTCTCTCTCTCTCTCTCTCTCTCTCTCTCTCTCTCTTGAATGGAGTCCAAAACAGTCTTCAATCTAATAGGTCCCACTTTGTCAACTAAGCTCCAACCCCTGTCCCATCACCACGATGTTGCATCTCTGTGCCTGTTTTACAAATATATGATGAACTCGTTACACTTGTGCTCCCTCGACGTACATATCTCCGACAAACTCGCTAAGCAACAAAATCACACCCCTTCACCGTTGAAGTCCTTAAATGCCAGAAAGCTTTCTACTCTAATAGTTTCTTCCCTCGAACAGCTAGACTTTGGAGTTCCCTTCCTGCTACCTGCTTCCTTGACTGTACTGATATGCAGAAGTTCAAATGTAACGTAAACCAGTATCTTGGTAATCTTTCCTAAGCATGGCCCCAAATACGTCCAAGCGGCGATATGCCTTGTTAGAAGTGAACGTGAGTTAAAAACAAAAAGATATAATTTTTTTGTTGTTTTGAACACTGGCCAGGGATTGTTATCATCCCCTCTCCCCACAAAAAAAAAAAAAAAAAAAAAAAAGATTAAACCGTTCCTGTAATGATCCGGGCCTTGTTCATTTTGCTGCAGGAGTTTTTTTCTGTGCAATTATATGAGGTTCACCCTCCCAGGCTTTGCCTTCTCTCTTTGAGAAGGAGTTTAGTTTCTTGTTAATCGTAATCGCCTGGAGTGCCCTCACCGGCGGGACTGCCCGGGCACTTTTTTGCGGGTTAGAATGTCCGTCCTCTGGTGCTCTGACTCCTCAGCCCCACTTTCCGACTCTTGTGTCTAAGTTCTTACAGTGGGAAAGAACTTAATAATATTATTATATAAAAATCTTTCTGGGTTAAAATCTATTTAGTATTGAGAAATACACATTTTAAATATGTATAAACATTAGGTGAATAATTTCAAGTTATCCGAAAAAAATTGCCGTCTTTTGGGGCATATCGGATAACTTTAGCAAATGTTTACATATTTAAACCTTGTATTTCTCAATACAAATTGCGTATTTCTCAATAGATTTTAACTCGACAAGATTCATTACATAATACTATTTAACAAAAAAGTTTAATGCATACATAGAATTTGTTCTCGTAATAGAGTTTAAGATTCAAAAGTACAAGTATCATAGTTCAATTGTGCTCTAAATCACAAACATTCCTTTCGAACGCGTCCCCTCATATCAAAGAATCTACAGTTGATTTTATATGTCGGGCCTTTCTGCTTGTGCGGTAATAAAACTTCTGAAATACACTTGTGATGCTAGACTGAATAAGGCGTTAACTTTAGTCAAAACCGATTATCGATTATCATTGGAGACATTCCGATACAAAACCTATCTAAGAAGCCTGTCAGACACATAAAGTACATAAAGTAATTATTATTATTATTATTATTATTATTATTATTATTATTATTGTTGTTGTTGTTGTTGTTGTTGTTGCTGCTGCTGCTGCTGCTGCTGCTGTTGTTTTCTTATTAATGTTATTATTGTTATAATTATTAACAACGACAGTAGTAAACTATACAAATTGATGTACAAACTACCGTTGAATTTCTACAGGGTTTCGTTAGTTATTTTAAGACAGTGTAACCCGGATATATAATATAAGAAAAATTGATATAATTCTCTGGTCCCAAATTAGAGCCTGTGTTAATATACAGTTAACCTATAATATATAAGAGAGCTGTAGGGACCGGAGAAATCTTTCATATCTGGGTTACACTGCATTGTTTAATTTATCCCAGGTAATAATTAAAGAACGACAAAGTAACTGAATAATGGCGTGAGTTTATTGTGAAAAAAAATTGTGTAAGCATTATTTTTTTTTTTTTTCCAATAATATATAAGGAATTATTTCGAGTTAAAATCTATTGACAAATACGCATTTTGTACTTTTTTATTGCATTTTCGCCCCAAACAAGTGCCACTTTGATGTCTACATGACATAATTTATAGGGGTACTATGTAGGGAGTTGAGCAGCAAGATGCCTGTTTACATTACACTTGAACTTCTGCATGTCAGTACAGTCAAGAGAGCAGGGACCCGGAAGGGATTTCCAAAGTCTAGCATTCCTCGGGAAGAAACTATTAGAGTAGAAGGCTTTCTTACATCTAGGGATTTCTACTGTGAAGGGGTGGGATTTTGCTGCTTGATGGGTTTCTCCCAAGGGCTTGTAGTTCGCCAAAGCATCCACCAGTAAAATACTTGTAAAACAGGCAGAGGGATGCAATATTTCGTCGATGGGACAGTGACTGAAGCCTAGCTGATAGTGCAGGGTCTATTAGGTTGGTGATACTCTTTTGAGCACTGTCCAAGAGGGAGAGACTAATAGCAGATGCACCGGCCGAAATGTGGCAACAATACTCCATACATGGGCGAATGATGGCCTTGTAGAGGTATATGGTACTCCCAAGCGTATGTAACTTTATAGCACGACAGAGGGAGCGCACCTTCTTTGCAGAGTGCAGGGTCTATTAGGTTGGTGATACTCTTTTGAGCACTGTCCAAGAGGGAGAGACTAATAGCAGATGCACCGGCCGAAATGTGGCAACAATACTCCATACATGGGCGAATGATGACCTTGTAGAGGTATAGCGTACTCTCAGACGTATGTAACTTTATAGCACGATAGAGAAAGCGCACCTTCTTTGCAGCAGCCTTGGCAATGCCCTTAATGTCTCTGTTCCAATTCATGTTTTCCGTGAATTTAAAGCCGAGGAGTTTGAACGATGTACTTTTAGGTGATGTATCTTTAGCCATGGCTATTAGTGGTTGAGCAGGTTTCTTGTAGATATTAAAGGAAACAAGTTTAGTCTTGGCAGCATTGAATGTGACGATCCATTTTTATCCCAATTCCACTACAAGACTAAAGGTCTTTCTCTAGTGTTTCTAGCATTGCCTTGTATACATCTTTATTCGTTTGTTGTAGAAGGTGGTGTCATCAGCAAATATACCCATCTCAGAGACAATTGTATTAAAGTGTGCATTTAGAAATACACACTTTAAATATGTAAACATTCGATAAATAATAAGTTATCCAAAAAACTGCCGTCTTTTGGGCCATATAGGATAACTTTTGCTAATGTTTACATATTTAAACCGCGTATTTTTCAATACAAAATGCGTATTTCTCAATAGATTTTAACTCAAAAAATTCATCATATAATAATATTTAAACAAAAAAAATGTTTAATGCATACACAGATTTTTTTCTCGTAAGGAGTCACCACTTATCAAGGTTTAGATGCCACTCAAGGATAAGGGTTAAAACGTGTACAGTAGTCAATGGGACAATATCATAGAAATCGTTAGTAGCGTAAATTTGGCAAAATGGATTACTTAAGGGAAACTGCACATCAATAACTTGTTTACATTGGACTTGAAGACGACCATATTGTAGTCAGCTGGAAAGCAGGTAAACGGAACAGAGTTCCACAGATGTGCGGTTCAAGAAAGAAGCTTTGTTCATGGTTTGAGTAATTTATAACAGGTAGAGAAGGTCCACCTTCTTTACAGCAACTTTGGCAATGTCTTCAACGTAGTTGTTCCAATTCATGTTGTCCGTGAATGTTGAGCCAAGGAGTTGTAACGAAATATGCACTACTTATATCAAAGAAGATATAACTTGTTACTATCTAATTTACATACGTGTGTCTGCACATACCACAGACACGCATGTAAATAAAATGGTAAATAGGGTTGATTGTCACCAGGAACACCACCGGTTATTATCGGTAGATCATCTCTGATAATGACCTGCGTGAAAAATCCAAGTGAACACAAATCTATCTATCTATCTATCTATCTATCTATCTATCAGTCTGTCTGCCTATCTCTTTATATATTTATCCATCTATCTATCTATGTATCTATCTATCAATCTGTCTATCTGTCTATTTATCTGTAACTCTATCTATCGATCGAACGATCGATCGATCTACCTACCTATCTGTCTGTCTATCTATCTACTTATCTATCTATCTGTCTGTTTGTCTATCTATCCATCTATCTTTCTGTCTATCAATTTATCTATCACTGTCTATTTATCTATCTATCTATTTATGTCTATATATCTATCTATCCATCTATCTATCTATCTATCTATCTATCTGTCTATCTATCTGTCTGTCTGTCTATCTATATATTTATATATCTGTCTATCTATCTATTTATTTATCTATCGATTTATTTATCGATCGATCTGTTGATCGATCTATATATCTATCCGTCTATCTATCTATCTATCTATTATCTAAAAAAAACTTTGCGTGTGTGAGTTCGTTGCCTATGGGCACCAAAACAGCTGCGCCGATTTTTATGAAATTTCAAGCAATTGTGCTTTATTTGCCTGACAGTGTTCTTAGATAGGCTTGTGTCGGAATAAATCCGATAAGTATCGAAAATCGATAATCGATTTTGACTAAAGTTCATATCTTATACAAATTTACCGGCATATAAAATCAATTGTAGATTCTTTGATATGATAGGAGTGATTTTTTTGTTTAGCGCACAATTGAACCATGATACTTGACTTTTTAGTCGCGTGCAAGCGACTCTATAAGTCACTCCGTCGGTCGGTCGGTCGGTCGGTCGGTCTGGCTGTCGGTTGGTCCGTCGGTCTGTCCGTAACACTTTTGTGCTTGGCCTTTTTTGTAAAGATCAAAGGTCTGTTGTTAATAGATGCTGTTCTTGGCCTTCGGGCCAAGATTAAAGTGTAGTATCTGTTCCGGCAGATGCTGCACTTAAGATGGTTTGTACCAGTCAATGGAGGGGGAACCCTCTATACTGGGACAATTATTATTTTTGGTAACCAGAGTGCCCCCTTTTTGCCTACTTTTAGGGGAGCTGGTTTTTACCTCACATTAAAAACGGCCTTGTGCCTAATTTGCTCAGTGGGGGAGCAAATAAATACCATCTGTTCCGGCAGATACTGCAAGCTATGACTAGCTAGGACTAGCAAAGACCAGATGTGGGGGCAACCCCACATGCCTGACCTTTAACCAGCTCCCATTTCCCACCTCTCGGGAGCTGGTCCCCTTTTTTCCCTTCCCCCTCTCTTCACTCCTCACATTAAAAATTGGCCTTGTGCCTAATTTGCTCGGTGGGGGAGCAAATAAATACCATCTGTTCCGGCAGATACTGCAAGCAAAGACCATATGTGGGGGCAACTCCACATATAAGACCTTGGTCAATGTAGGGGAAACCCTTCATACCAATTGTCACTATCCAGCTCCCCTACTCCCTGGGGAGTTGGTCCCCATTTCCCCTTCACTCCTCACATTAAAAATCGGCCTTGTGCCTAATTTGCTCAGTGGGGGAGCAAATAAATACCATCTGTTCCGGCAGATACTGCAAGCAAAGACCATATGTGGTGGCAACCCCACATATAAGACCTTGGTGCAACCCTTCATACCAATTGTCACTATCCAGCTCCCCTACTCCCCGGGGAGTTGGTCCCCATTTCCCCTTCACTCCTCACTTTAAAAATCGGCCTTGTGCCTAATTTGCTCAGTGGGGGAGCAAATAAATACCTCAAAGTGTAGTATCTGTTCCGGCAGATACTGCAAGCAAAGACCATATGTGGGGGCACCCTTCATACCAATTGTCACTATCCAGCTCCCCTACTTCCCGGGGAGTTGGTCCCCATTTCCCCTTCACTCCTCACTTTAAAAATCGGCCTTGTGCCTAATTTGCTCAGTGGGGGAGCAAATAAATACCCCTTTTCTTGGCCTTTTGGCCAAGATCAAAGTGTAAAGTTTTTTGTTCCTTATTGATTTTCACTGTATTTTTGACATGAATAAAGGATTTAATATCTCAAAGTGTAGTACCTGTTCCTACTACATCATGTACTTATTGTGATATAAAGTGGGGGGGATCACTTTTCTGCACTAATTTAATGCAAAATGATCACCCACTTTACAACCAATCAGTCTCAAAGCCATTCAAATCATTCTCCAGATCATTCAATTTGTTTTTGAAGGATTCCAGTTATTTTTTTAAGCATTCAAGTCATTCTTAAGGTCATTCAATTCATCTTTAAGTTCATTAAAATCATTCTAAATCATTTACTTTTTTATTTATTTCAGCCCATTTTTCGGTCATTTTAGTTTATCTTTAAGAATTTCATGTCAATCCGACATTCACGCATTCATTCATTACACGTGAGCACGCGACCAATGGCTATCGGCCTTGTTCATTTTAAACTTCAATTCATGCCATTATCACCACACAAGCAGAACGTCCAGACATATAAAATCAACAGTAGGTACTTTGAGATGATAGCGGCGCATTCGAAATGAATGTTTCTGTTTAGAGCACAGTTGAACCATGATACTTGACTTTTGCATTTTAAACTTTTATTCAAGCCATTATATAAAAACATTTTTATACAACCATCAGTTCAATGTAAACTACGACGCATCGTGGACTTAGTTACCGCGGGGGGGGAGCATGTGAAGCTTCCTCCTAACACACTGTGGTGGGTCCCGAATTAGAGTAGATTTGATTGAAAAATGGGCGATTTCATCGAGTTCAATGACAATAAAAAATATCAGAGTGTGAAACATTCATTGCTCATCATTCACTCCCGGACAACGTCGGGTCTCCTTGCTAGTAATAATACAGAACAGAAGCTGCAATAAATTCATAAATTTGCATTCCAAAAAAATATACCATCCAAAACAGTTGTGAGAGATCAAGGAGAATGGTTAGACCGATGTGGGAGAGCACTAACCAGACCTCCACTTGATAAATGGGAAGAGTATTGGGACCTTATCTTTCATATACTAATTAATTCTTAGGAGCTTCTAATTTGTAAGACATTTTTTTTAACGGGTGCACTATTACCAGTATAAAAATATGACTCTCTTTTTTCAGCGCCGTCGTCTTCTTTACTGTATACCACAAACACATATGTAAATTAGATGGCAAACTAAATAAGTCTTTTTTACTTCAATGCATCCTATCCTATCTTTAAAAACCTATAAGTGATGTCTATTTTGCTTTCCTGTAACCTCTTTCCCACTGAAGAGACGTTGCGAGCCTGTTTCTGTTCTATCATTATTTTCATGGGAAGTGCTCATCGAAGTTAAGCAACATTGAGCTTGGCCAGTACCAGATGGGTGACCATTTGGGAAGGCGAGGCGCTGTATGTACCACGAGGTAAAATACCAGGTTGAGAAACTGGCACGGTCTATCCTTCTCTCGAGGGTAGGTGGGTCTCTCTTAAGCCGCGGTAGGCACCCCATCTAGTGATGGCGTCACGATAAAAAATACCCTTGATAGCCCTGGCGAAGCATCAAGTCTTCAGCTACCGACAAGATTTGAATTACACTACAAACTCGTGTAGTGAGTTCAATCTCGCCTGCAGCCGCATGTTACCTTACGATACGTTACGCTCACCTGAGCTTCAATATATGGTCCCCTTTGTTAAACTTTCACAAAAATCATTCGACTATCTACAACCACTTATCAACAATTTCACCCACTCTTTAACTATGCCTAAATCTAAACGCAGATTCCATGAACAAAGCTCCTTTCCCAGAACTGCCCGCCTGTAGAACTTGGTTTTGCTGGCCTGCATCCCGGCCGACTACAGTATGGTAGCCTTCAAGTCTAATGTAAACAAGTTCTCGTTGAACCATCCCCTTAAATAAACAAATTCTACCCAACTAATACCATTACCAATTACTACCACCTTACATTCATTAACCCTTATCCCCGTGTGGATTCGGGCCTTGATAAGTGGTGACTTCCTTGTAAACAAAAAACAAGATTAAATAAAGCAAAAAATCGATGGTTAGTGGCTATTGCAATAGTTAATGAAAGAAAGGTACTGGACATCTAGGGCGAATTGTGTCGTGTTAAGAATGGCTTTTAGAATAGACACTCTCATGTTAAGAATGGCTTTCGAAATGGTCACCCACAACATCTCCATGTTAAGAACGGCTTTCAGAATAGACACCAGACCTTGTGAGGGGGGGGGCAAAACATTTGCTTCAAATTCAACCTTGATAATCACTGTCAGAAATCCCATGCGCAAATATTATGAACAAAAAAAAAGAAAAGTTGTATTCTATCTATCTATCTATCTATCTATCTATCTATAAAAGTGAACGTGTCTGTGTATCTGTGTATCTGTGTGTCTACGATTTCACCTTTGAGAACTCTACCAAACCCCTCCGACAATTTTGAGCGTAAACACTTGAAATTTTAGATATAGGTTCCTTGGACATAGATCTAACTTAATAACTCGATTTGAGCCTAAAATAATATATTTTAAGGGGTCATAATAGGTGTCAAATTAAAAAAAATTGACCTTTTTTGTTTTGTTTTTTTTTTTTGCTCAGCATACACCTCCAAACACCCGGGCAACGCCGGGCTGAAATGCTAGTATATCTATAAAAGTGAACGTGTCTGTGTATCTGTCTGTCTGTGTATCTGTTTGTCTGTATGTCTGTGTGTGTACATTTCCCTATGCAATAACTCTGTCAATTTTCAGTCTACAGACTCGAAATTTGATATACAGGATACTGACATTTGAGAAAATCGATGTGATCGGTTTTCGGCCAGAGATTGGCGATTAAGAGGTCAAAGTTCAACGATTTGACTTTTCAGAACTCTACCAAACTCCTCCGACAATTTTGGGTCTAGACACTTGAAATTCTAGATATAGGTTCCTTGGACATATATCTTACTTAATAACTTGATTAGAGCCCAAAACATTAAATGTTAAGGGGTCATAATAGGGGTCAAATTTAACAAATTGACCGCGTTTTTCTTTCGTCTTGTTTTTTTTTGTTTTTTTGTTCAACATACACATGCAAATACCCGGGCAACGCCGGGCACCCATGCTAGTCTGTATATCTATAAAAGTGAAAGTGGCTGTCTGTGTGTGTACATTTCCATACGCAATAACTTTGTCAATTTTTAGTCTACAGACTCGAAATTTTATAATACGAGTACTGAGATTTGGAAAAATCGATGTGGCCGACTTTCGGCCAGAATTTTGCGGTTAAGGGATCAAAGTTCAACGATTTGACTTTTGAGAACTCTACCAAATTCCTCCGACAATTTTGAGTGTAAACATTTGAAATTTTAGATATAGGTTCCTTAGACATTGATCTAACTTTATAACTTGATTAGAGCCCAAAACAATAAACTTTAAGGGGTCATAATAGGGTTCAAAGTATAAAAAATTGACCACTTTTTTGTGCTCAACATACACCTCCAAATACCCGGGCAACACCGGGCTGAAATGCTAGACTATCTATAAAAGTAAACGAGTCTCTGTGTCTGTCTATCTGTGTGTGTGTCTGTGTACATTTTTCTTCGTAATAACTCTGTCAATTTTCAGTCTACAGACTCGAAATTTGATATACAGCATACTCAGATTTGGAAAAATTGATACGATCGGTTTTCGGCCAGAAATTTGGCGATTGAGGGGTCAAAGTTCAACGATTTGACCTTTGAGAACTCTACCAAACGCCTCCGGCAATTTTTGGTACAAACACTTGAAAATTTAGATATAGGTTCCTTAGGCATGGATCTTACTTAATAACTTGGGTTGAGCCCAAAACAGTAAATTTTAAGGGGTCATAATAGGGGTCAAAGTTTAAAAAATTGACCGTTTTTTTTTGTTATTTTTTTTGCTCAACATACACCTCCAAACCCCCGGGCAATGTCGGGCTGAAATGCTAGTATATATATAAAAGTGAACGTGTCTGTGTGTTTGTGTGTCTGTGTATATTTTCCTTCGCAATAACTCTGTCAATTTTCAGTCTACACTCTCGAAATTTGATATACAGGGTACTGAGATTTGGGAAAATCAATCTCATCGGTTTTCGGCCAAAAATTTGGGTCTGTGTTTTTTTTTTTTTGTTTCTTTGTTTGTTTGTTTGTTTGTTTTTTTTTTGCTCAGCATACACCTCCAAACACCCGGGCAACTCCGGGCCGAAATGCTAGTCTATATATCTATAAAAGTGAAAGTGTCTTTCTGTCTGTCTGTCTGTCTGTCTGTATACATTTCCCTATGCAATAACTCTGTCAATTTTTAGTCTACAGACTTAAAATTTGATATATAGGGTACTGAGATTTGGGAAAATCGATGTGCCAGAAATTTGGCGATTAAGGGGTCAAAGTTCAACGATTTAACTTTTGAGAGCTCGACCAAATTCCTCCGACAATTTGGGTATAAACACTTGAAATTTTAGATATAGGTTCCTTAGACATGGATCTAACTTAATAACTTGATTAGAGCCCAAAACAATAAATTTTAAGGAGTCATAATAGGGGTCAAATTTAAAAGAAAGTTACCGTTTTTTTTTGTTTTTTTATTTTTGGCTGAGCTCCAATCTCTGGTTCCCACTTGTCAATCTTTCACGATAAACACCCATCTAGCTGAAACCACTGTCATTAATTTTCCCCACTCCTTATCTGTGCCTAAATCAAAATGTAGATTCCATTAACAAAGCTTCTTTCTTAGAAGTGCAAGCCTTTGGAACTCTCTTCCGTTTGCCTGTTTCCCACCTGACTACAACTTGGATGTCTTCAAGTCCAACATAAACAAACTCCTGATGAACCGCCCCCTTAAGACACTTTATCAAATCTCCAAGACTAACGATTACTACGATACTATCTCATTGATTACTGTACACGCAATAACACTTATCCCCGAGTGGCTTCCGGGCCTCGAAAAGTGGTGATCACCTTGTAAAAAAAAGCATTATAGTGCACAATATATTGCATTTTACATTGCACTGTAGAGAACCTACTGTTGATTTTATAAAAAAAAAAAATATATATATATATATATATATATATATATATATATATATATAGCAGCCGCAATTTAAGTTTAAAATGCAAAAGTCAAGTATCATGGTTCAATTGTGCTTTAAGTAGAAACATTCATTTCGAACGTGTCCCAGGGAAACCAAAGAAACTACTGTTAATTTTAAATGTGGTGTCCTGTCTGCTTTTGTGGTAATAAAACTTCTCAAATTCACTTATGATAATAGACTGTTTAAGGTGTTAACGTTAGCCAAAATCGCCTGTTCTTTCTTTTTTCGGATTTTTTCGATTATCGATCATGGATACTTATCAAAGACATTCCGATAGAAAACCTATCTTAGAACACTGCCTGGCACGTAAAATACATTTGTGTAAAATTTGGCACGTAAAATATATTTGTGTAAAATTTGTATAAACTTTAGTCAAAATCGCCTGTTTTTTTCTTTTTTCGGAAGATTTGAATTCAGTCACCGGGTCAGTTTTTATTCTGCTGTCCGGTATTCCACCCCACCAAGAATTATTACGGGAAATGAAAGAGTATTAAGTTTTGTATTTAATGTCTTATTTAAAGCGGACAAATACAGATAGTGTTAAAGAGCACATGTCGGAACATTGCATTATGCTAAAGCTTATTATAACTCTTTATAAAAAAGCCCAATCATAGTTAAGGGAGGCTTGTATGCATACATAATATCGACATAATATATATTTCTTATATATAAATGGTATCAAAAAAAAAATTGACGTCATTTTAAGTGCCAATATGTCAGAAACTACTCGTTGTATCTAAAATGAAACTGCGCAAATTTTATGTTGAACATCATAAGTTTTAGTAGCTTGCATTTTAAAGAAAAACAAAAACAAAGATTTGTAGATTCTATGACCGATTTCATAATTTTCACAAATGTTCAATATGGGCGCTGCCTGTGATTCTGACAAATTTTGCTGTATGGTCTTCGATGACTGTGCCCGAGCATATTGCAACACGAAAAATGATTTTTTTTTCTTTTAAAGTGAACGGCATTTCTCAACCTGAAAAATAATAAATGTCAAACATTAAACAAAAATAAAAAAAAAAATTGAGGTCATTTCAACGAAAATTATCAAAATTTTTGGCCTGTGAAATGACGTCAAATTTTTGGGTACACTATATATATATATATATATATATATATATATATATATATATATATATATATATATATATATATATAACTATTTACTATAATAATTTTTAAATACCTACAGACACTAGTGGTTCATCCTTTCAGAAATCAACAGCGCAAGGTGTCACGATCAACACCAGTCGATGGATTCGAACCCGGCGACAGAAGCCATCTCTGGCTTCATTAGCAAGGACCTAATCTATTCGGCTACCGTTAACCGTGAGAAATGCTGTTGAATTTAAAACATTTATTTTTTTAATGTTGTTTTGTATTTTAATAAAACTTTATGTTGGACATCATAAGTTTTATTAGTTAGCCTTTCAAAAAAAAAAAAAAAGATTTGTATTCTATGACCGATTGCATAATTTTCAAAAATGTCCAATATGACACCGCCTGTGACTCTACACACGTTAGATACTTTTCGGCATGTTTCATGTAATAAAAAATACATGCGCGCGCTTGCTTGTACAACAATGGTTACCACTTATAACATAAAATATCGCATTTTAATTGTTCGCAAATATTTTCAAATATTAAGCAATGGAATTTTTTATGTTATGAGTAGTTGTTGTACATGCAAGTGCACGCATATTTTTTGCCAACCCCTATTCCAACAAAAATGGTGGCCATGAAGTGGGAGCTCATTTTACGTTAAATTAATATAGAAAAGAGATCCTCCACTTTTTGAAACTATAATTTGTCCACATCTTGGAAACTGATTATTTCATCGAATTTTGATCGTTATTTTCGTTTTCAGTCCTCCTGAAAACGTATATTAGTCGTCATTTTAAAGGATATTTATAGGGTGGAAAAAATGCTTCATATTTACCGAAATGTTTCGAGGAATATGTGGGGATGCCCACTTTGATAACAAAGATTATGATCGTTCCGAAATTTGAACCATTGGAGAAGTACAGGAGTTTTTTACAGCTTTTCATGTTGCTATTTTGCAACTAATTTTACTTTGGTTAGTTTTAAGAGAATCTTATTTTACTTTGGTTAGTTTTAAGAGAATCTTATTTTACTTTGGTTAGTTTTAAGAGAATCTTATTTTACTTTGCTTAGTTTTAAGAGAATCTTATTTTACTTTGGTTAGTTTTAAGAGAATCTTATTTTACTTTGCTTAGTTTTAAGAGAATCTTATTTTACTTTGGTTAGTTTTAAGAGAATCTTATTTTACTTTGGTTAGTTTTAAGAGAATCTTATTTTACTTTGCTTAGTTTTAAGAGAATCTTATTTTACTTTGGTTAGTTTTAAGAGAATCTTATTTTACTTTGCTTAGTTTTAAGAGAATCTTATTTTACTTTGGTTAGTTTTAAGAGAATCTTATTTTACTTTGCTTAGTTTTAAGAGAATCTTATTTTACTTTGCTTAGTTTTAAGAGAATCTTATTTTACTTTGCTTAGTTTTAAGAGAATCTTATTTTACTTTGGTTAGTTTTAAGAGAATCTTATTTTACTTTGGTTAGTTTTAAGAGAATCTTATTTTACTTTGCTTAGTTTTAAGAGAATCTTATTTTACTTTGGTTAGTTTTAAGAGAATCTTATTTTACTTTGGTTAGTTTTAAGAGAATCTTATTTTACTTTGGTTAGTTTTAAGAGAATCTTATTTTACTTTGGTTAGTTTTAAGAGAATCTTATTTTACTTTGGTTAGTTTTAAGAGAATCTTATTTTACTTTGGTTAGTTTTAAGAGAATCAAGAGGATTCCTTGTGGAGCAAACATTTGATTTTGTTATGATTTGAATTAATATCTGAGGGGTCTTGTTCCCTTTATGGCTGCTAATTGTATTTTGTGTCAGTCAGCTTGGTCTTCCAGGGATTGTATTCAAGTATTTCTTAAGATTTTTTTAATAGGCCAGTTGCTCTTATCACAATACGTGTAATGTTGATTTCTTTTAGAGACCATGTTTTTAAATAATTTTTTTAGATCCTGATATCCCTACTACTTAATAAAATATGGTGGTTTATTATTTTAATGGTCAGTGCGAGGCTGACTACATAGGACATAGTATTTAGCATTTGGAACTCAGAATTTACCAAGATGTCACCTCTTCGCTACATAGGCACAAACAAATGACCAACATCTGGATGTGTACAGACTCGTAAGTTGGCTATCGGTAAACATTTATTCCCCCCCCCCAAAAAAAAAAAAATTAAATAAATACTTTTTATAGGCATTTACACTAACAGAGGTGGAGGTTAGGTGTTTTCTTTTATAAGGGCTAATTCAGGTCAGTAATGCTTTCTGCTAGTTTGAGCGATTCTTTTAGCGAGCCAGTACGAAAAGTATTTGTAGAGGTAGAGATAAGGACTATAACATTTAACTGCTTGTATTTGCACTCGGTTTCGTTCATCATAATTTATAACCTTAGCCAGATAGGAATCACTGCCACAGCAAGATATATATTATGTTTCTTCTCTTTTTATGTTCTTTGTTTCTGCCTAGAAAACTTATAATTTTTACCAGCTGCTAAGAGACACCCTCATCAATATTGAGCCAAAAAAAAAACATGTATATCAAGTTGACCGGGGGGGATATTTCTGAATAAAGAATGATTTTCAAAATAATAACGTCATTATTTAAGCATGTTTCATGCTAATTTATTTATTGCGGACTATTATACTCATCTTTTCTAAGTTGTTGTTTCACGATGTTTCGGCCAACTATTCCTCTGGCCATCGTCAGGTGGTAACCGCGACGGGATAGGAACTCCGAATCTCCTAACTGCATACTCAGCAATTACTGCCAGCCATAGTTGTTGCCGTCTTACCACGTTTTTTTTTTTTTTTTTGCCAAGTAAGCCTCTGGCCGGCTTTGAGTAAGATTGAAACTGCTATCTTCAGACAATTCTCACGTCTCTATCCACTGCGTCAGGGGCCCCGAAGCTATCCCGTTGCGGTTACCACCTGACGAAGTCCAGATGAATAGTTGGCCGAAACGTTGTGAAACAACAATTAAGAAAAGATGGGCAGGAGCTGCTAGAAAGGACTTGTCCTGCCTTGATAGAGTTCAAACTAGACTTCGTAGCCTCATAGGAGATGTCCTTTTCTCTTCCTTGCAACCTCTATCTCACAGAAGAGATGTTGCGAGTTTGTCTCTGATGTATCGTTATTTCCATGGAAAGTGTTCGACTGAGCTTCAATCTATGGTCCTCCTCGCCAAACTTTCACAAGAAACACTCGTCTAGCTGTAAACACTATCAATAATTCCCCCCACTCTTTATCTGTGCCTAAACCTAAACGTAGATTCCATGAACAAAGCTTCTTTCTTAGAACTGCACGCCTGTGGAACTGTCTTCCGTTTTCCTGCTTTCCGGCTGACTACAATATGGTTGTCTTCAAGTCTAACGTAAATAAGTTCTTGATGAGCCGTTCCATATAAGTTATCAAATTTACCAAATTTTCATTACTAATGATTACTATATTGTCCAATTTCTACTGTACACTCTTTAACCCTTATCCTTGAGTGGCCTCTTGGCCTTGATAATGTGGTGATGCCTATGTAAAAAAAAAGGATAATAGTCCGCAATAAATAAATTAAGAAATAATACTCATCTCAATAATGAATTCCAATTAAAATAATATATATGTTCCATACTATTCTGAATAAGTACCCAGAACTCTTATAATAGTTGTTATTTTTTTTTTTTTTTTTTTTTTTCGAAACAAAAAGGTTATACTTGCTAACTGGGGAAAAACAAAAGCAAGCGAAAACAAAACAAAAGCACCGATGCTTTCATAAATATTAGCGAACCAGAAGAGTACCCGATTCAAAGTAAGTAGCAAACAGTGTTTTATCAGATTCAGTCCCTGATATTAAACTTTATCAGTAATATAACTTCCGGTGAGAGTAACTTCCGGCGAGAGTACCAATTTCCCATCCTAAGTTTATTTATTAAATTTTTAGATGAAACTACAGAAAGTTAATACCCTCCCCTCTTCAGGTTCTGCAGATTATTTAGAAAGCCATCCTTAACTTAGAGGCTCAATTAAAGCTTAAAAATAAAACAAAATACTGGAAGAAACGTTATCATAACATTAATTGGGTGAATTTCTACCAGTAATTTGTTTTATTTTTTTATTTTGAAGTCATTGTTCGTCAGAGCATTCAGCATTAAAATACTTGTAGAACAGGCAGAGGGATGCAACATTTCGTCGATGGGACAGAGGCTGAAGCTGAGATGCCAGTTCAGGGCCTATCAGATTGGCGACTCTCTTTTGAACGTTGTCTAGGAGCGAGAGACTAGCAGCAGATGCACCAGCCCAAATGTGACAACAATACTCCAGACATGGGCGAATGGTGGCCTTATAGAGGTACAGGATACTTTCAGGCGTAAGTAGTTTTCTAGCACGGTAGAGGGAGCCTACCTTTGTACCCTTCTCTCATTACCTCCCCCCTCCACTTCTCTGCCGACTTGAACGTGCTGGACTACTTCGTTTGGTCATACGTTGAGAACATCACCAACATGACCTCCCACAACACCAAAGCCAGCCTGATCGTCGCCATCTGCCGAGTATTCGCCGAGCTCCTGCCGGCGCTTGTGGAAAAGGCATGCTCCCAGTAACGGACTCGTATCGAGGCGGTGATTGAGGCTGAAGGCGGGTACATTGTAGATAACATTGTTTTATAATAAAAATTCTTTTTCTTTTTTTTTTTTTCGATTTTCGACTTCGGTTATTGTTCTGGTGGCACACATTCATTTGCATATGTGGATAGTAATTACACATAAATAGGAAGACTCAGTTAGTCTGAGTGTATGTTCACCAGAAGCCACCGAAGGCCGCCGAGAGCAGATATGTTTCTCCAGCAAAGACTCTCTTATTTGACACCATTATGTAAATATCCTGTAAATATACCTTTTCCTAATACACTTCTTATTTGATCTACTTTTGTTTGTTGAGTCGTCATTTGTATTGCTTTCTACGTTACTTGTTTCAATCTGCAAACTTAACAGTTATTATTCAGAATAAAAAAAAAACGATTTTTATACTGAAATTCGATGTTGTTTGCTAGGTACATGCAAAATGAATGCCGATGCTCTAGCAGTGTCAGAAAGCGCCATTAAAAATGCGTGATAAAAAATTGAATAATACGACCTCCTAGCTTTCGAAGCTTATAACTACTTGTAAAATGTAATTCACCCCCTATTTTTTATTAATTAAAGGAGTAAAGGCCAAATTAAAAAAAATAGCAAATTATGCAATATTTGTCTTCTTTTTTTAAATCGGTTTTCTTTTAAAAAGATTTAAATAAAATCAATGAATTTTAACTTACTTCGATAAAATATATGTATATATACATTCCAAAAAATCACTTACTTATAAAAATACGAATCAATGGGTACTTCCATTCTTCATTGTTAAGAATTTATTCATATTTATATTTTAGATTCCATGTCCCTTTTAAAAATATAAGCGATGTTATTTATTTATCTTCTCTCTTCTATTCTATTCTCTTCTATCTCTTCTCTTCTCTTCTTCTCTTCTCTTCTTCTATCTTCTATCTTCTATCTATTCTATCTATATAAATAAAATGAACTCATTTTTCCCGTCTGATTTTGGCATTAATAGGATTAAAAATCAAGATATTTCATGCAAATATAATATGCACAAACGGCAGAACAATATCTGAGGTGTGTTATAGGCTTATTATTTCTCAAATTCCTCGATAATCTTAGATTTCTATACTTTTTTTGCTGAGAAGTCACGGCCAAAATCGGTTAAGATCAATGGAAGTGGTAAAATATTTTCTCTCTAATAAATTCCTCCTCCCCCTGCCACCACTTAACACCGTTTGGGGATCGTTCACAAGGAACAGTTGAGAAGAGAACACCGGTTTGGCTTCGTAGTTCTTTCATGTAAAGTTATTTAAAATCACTAAACTAAGCTGCAGTGCTCTGTGGCGTAGTGGTTAGCGTGCTGGACAATTCACATTATATTTTCACGTTCGCGCCGACCTACCGTAGTCGTTTTTTTTTTTCTAAACAACTGGAATGGACTTTTCCTGGTGGCCGAACTGTTAACGTTGCAGATGTTTTTTTTTGTTTGTTTGTTTTTTTTTTTCACACTTTATTTTCCTACTTTTACTCATGACTCCGGGTTTGATCCTTTCTACTTACCTACCATAACATTTTTTAAAACTTCCCCCCGTCCCGGAAACAAACACTCGGGCAACGCCGGGTACCCCCGCTAGTTATTAAATAATGTTAAAGAGTAATATTTGATATAGCATAGCATGTATTATTAAATTTTAAGTTTGAATGTTCACATATTTTGATGATTCCTGATTAATCTGTGTTGATGCAGAAAAAAAGTTTGACAATTGAGTTCAACTATTTAACTTCTTTCTTTTGTAAAGTACATTGTTGAATCTTAATTGAATCTAACGTTCATTATCTCTTAAATTAGAAAAACAAAGTGGATTATTGTTTTTTTTTTTTCTTTCAATGTCATTTATCTTTACTCTTTTCGTTGATTGTTCTGATAGATTGAGCTTTTTTAAGCAAGGATTTTTAAAAAAAAACGCGCCATCGGATGTTTTTCTCGGTTGAAATAAAGGGAAAACCGGTTTTTATACCGAAATTCGATGTTGTTTGAGAGGTACGTGCAAAATAAATGCCGATGCTCAAAATGTATAAAAATTTTCACCCCTTCCTTTACGTAAAAATTCAGCAAAAATCAGAAAATTAACCAATTTTAATTAAATTTTCAGTATTTATCAAATAATTATCACAGAATATAATGAACTCATTATTTTTTTATAATCTTAGTGGAAATGTATTATTTTATTTAAACAAAAAATACCTTTACTAAAGTTATAGTTTTTAGTAGTAAAAAAAAAATAAAAATTTTAAAAAACGCATGAATTTATTTTTGCTTTTTATTTTATGAAAATAAAACATCGTAAATTATAACAATTTAAAAAAATATATATTTCATTTTTACAGTAACATTACGAAAAATGCCCCTAAAGTTCGTATTAATAAATTCTATATAACTCGAAGAAAAAATAATTTCTCGAATTACCGATATTATCATTGAATTAAGCATTGTTTATTTAATATTTTCACATAAAAAAATTATAATTGCAAAAATATTTCTACTTTTTTTTTCATTACAGGTTTTGCACAATTTTTATATATAAGATTCTAATATTTTCCTAGCTGGCATGAATGTGAAACATTTGGCGTAACATAATTGTTATAGAATCTTGAAAAATAACACTTTTCATTCAATTTAAAAGCAGGAACATAGAAAGATAATTAAATTAAAAAATAGCAAAAAATTAGATAAACGTTCACGATAGGAATGTACGGATGCACGGATAAGAGAAAAAAAAGAAAAAAACAGCACCCCCTACCTCCCTTTAACTACCTGACGTCATTTTCAGACAGCCTTTCAACTGTCTGAGATGTTAGGCTTCCGTATAATCCATGTGACGAGGACTTTATTTTCTTTCGGTTGAACGAAGCGAGAATCTCTCGCTTTTGGGGACTAATTAAGTTAATTTTGTATAAACAAGGTGTTTTTCTATTTAATTCAATATTGTAGATTTTACTTTGCTAATTATCATTGAAATAGACCTAGAAAAGTAATATTTATCTTTCAAGGGATTGTTACAATGAATTTATTTAACTTCAAAATTTAGCTGAATTAGTTAGCTCGCTGTGAAAACATTTTTCATAATTTTTTTTTCACGTGTACAAATCTTTTTTGTTTTTTTTCTTTTGGAAATTAATTTTAGTCTTTAATCTTTCAAATACAATCAAAATGTAGTCGGAAACCTACAAAAATTATGATAAATCGGCTTTCCAAACTATGTCCTCCTATCTTTATTCCGCCATTTTTGCCCGTAACTATTGTTTGCTTTGATTTGCAAAATAAATTTAAAAATGGAAAAATCAATATCTTTTTATTAAAAATAAGAATGATATATTTTTCCCCGACAAATAATCCGGATAATGACTTTAATCCGGATTATAAGTTTCCAGCAAATCTAGAAATAAATTATTTATATTTCTTGCTCGTTGAATGAAAAGAAATCAAATTGCAAAGACGCGTTTTGTAATCTCGCCATTTCCTATATCGCCATTTTTCTTTTTCTTTTTTTTATCGTCTGAAAAAATATTTTATGCAAACAAATTTTTTAAATATTTCTTAAAATTTTTTTTTTTTTCGGAAGTGAATTTTTGTTTTATAAATTCTCATTTTTTTGTAATCAAATATTAGAATAAATAGAGAGAGAAAGAGAGAAAGAAAGAGAGGTAATGAGAGAGAGAGAGAGATAGATAAATGGAGAGATACAGAGAACGAGAGAGATATGTACAGACTAGGATAGATAGATAGACAGATAGATAGTGTGTGTGAGAGAGAGATGTGAACAGACTATGATATATATATACATATATATATATATATATAGAGAGAGAGAGAGAGAGAGAGAGAGAGAGAGAGAGAGAGAGCGGAAGAGAGAGAGATGTGAACAGGCATATATATAAAAAAAAATTTAAGCCAAAGACAATGCGAGGAAAGACCGGAATTATGAAAGTAAAGAAAGAAAAACAAACAAATGTAGACGGGTGTGCTTGAGTAGAGGAGTGTCTAGCCTTTACTCGTCTATCTTTCCTCACCTCAATGTATAATTATTTATAACCAAGTTGCTGGTATGTCCGGTGTATGTAAAGTCCGTGGGTGGTATGGAACTTTGATTAATTTCGAGAGAAAGGGACCTCTCTTTTTCAAAAGACAAAAGTGGATTCAAGATGGCGGAAATATATATATATATATATATATATATATATATGTGTGTGTGTGTGTGTGTGTGTGTGTGTGTGTGTGTGTTGTTATATTAAACATACATTAAACTTCTAAACAAAATAGATTGGTATACACAAAGAGTGAAATATAATTGGAAAAATACATTTTATCAAAATAACATATATATATATATATATATATATAGAGAGAGAGAGAGAGAGAGACAGACAGACAGACAGACAGACAGAAAGAGAGAGATGAACAGACTGAAAGAGAGAGGGAGTAAGATTAACATACTGGGATATGTAACTAATGGTTACTATATTGTCCAATTTCTACTGTACACTCTTTAACCCTTATACTCGAGTGGCCCCTTGGCCTTGATAAGTGGTGATGCCTATGTAAATAAATAATAATAGATAGATAGATAAGTAACCACTTAGCAAGGCTAAAATCCACTCGAGGATAAGGGTTAATGAGATGGATATATTGTCAGTTGAATGATGAAGAATATTATGAGAGGATTTTTATACTAATGAGTCATCATTTAACAAGGCTAAAAGTAATTCGAGGATAAGTGTTAATGAGATGAATTAATTGTTACTAACTTCGACATGACACGTGAGTACATAAAAGTGTTTTCCCCTAAAAGGTATTATTTTAATTATTTTCGATAACTGCTTATAATGTAAATCGCTCCAGACAAGGCACGAAGGCACTTGATGTAAGGAGCTAAAAAAATCAAGGTTAAAACCTTGTCAACGATAAGTGTTAGATGGAATAGATTCTAACCCAGAAAACAGCAATTCTTCCCCCTTTGTCAGAAAAATCGTTCATGGAATGTGAGGACTAAAGGACAAAAAAAGGGAAGCGAGATCCACTTGTTACTCTCCTTTTTATTACGTTATTTACATCAAGTGGCTTCATACCTTGTCTGGAGCGATTTTTATTTTTAAAAAACATTGCTATGTGGGCTTTCGTAGGTTGATTAGCTAACATGCTGACGTCATGTGGTAATTCAAAATTGCAAAGGAACGAAATACGTTTTAATAATTTTCAATAAATTTAGCGAAATGCTATGTTGCATAGCATTCAGTAATTTTAATCTATAATATAAATCTCACCTATCTGTCTAAATGTATGTATGTATGTATGTATGCATGTATGTATGCATGTATGTATGTATGCATGTATGTATGTATGTATGTATGTATGCATGTATGTATGTATGTATGTATGTATGCATGTATGTATGTATGTATGTATGCATGTATGCATGTATGTATGTATGTATGCATGTATGTATGTATGTATGTATGCATGTATGTATGTATGTATGTATGTATGCATGTATGTATGTATGCATGTATGCATGTATGTATGTATGCATGTATGTATGTATGTATGCATGTATGCATGCATGTATGTATGTATGCATGTATGTATGCATGCATGTATGCATGTATGTATGTATGTATGTATGTATGCATGCATGTATGCATGCATGCATGTATGTCTTTCAAACACTGTCGACAGAGGCGACGGATTTCCACGAGATCGGTATTATTTTGATGATCGACCCTTCGGACGACAAATATCGAAAAATTTGGCCAAAACATTAATTCCTTCACCCTCAACTGGGCACTTTTCTACAGGGAGGGGTCGCTTTTTTCGCTGATATTTTCGACAGTCATCCCCTCTTTTCGGTTGTCTAGTCTTAATTTAAACCTACGTCACTTCCTGTTTGGCGATGGGCGCAACAGCTAACGCGTCACTTTTTTTTCCACTTTCTTTTCCTCCTCCGCGGTACGACTTCGAACCTGCCTGCCTACTACCATTTTTTTTTTTTTGGCGCTCGCAATTTCCTTTTTTTTTTCTTTTTTTTTTTTTTTTTGCTCAACCAACATTCTTACCCACACCTCCATTTCTTTTCCGCCTTCGCGTCACGGGTTTGAGCCTGCCTACCTACTACAACTTTTCTTCTTTTGTTTTTGTTTTTGTTTTTTTGCTCAACACACACACATACAAACACCCGGGCAACGCCAGGCACCCAGGCTAGTTCGTAAAAGAAAAAAAATAGTTATTTTGAAATAATTACACAACGGTTAGTAAATGAAGGTGCTCGGGAGCAGAGTTCGCTTCAGTCCATTTCAGTGTCTTCTTTCTCCTTTTCTTCTTTACATCTCTTAAGGTTTGGTGACAGAGCCCATCCGTACGTTCACTTCTCGAATCCTTCTGCTGAGTTCCCTTCTGGTTCGTAAAATCTTGGACTTTTATATTTTTACTGGGGACTCCCAGCGGCGATGGAAATCGACGGTTTTTTAAAACGCGCCAAAGCTTCCCATTCGTTCACAATCATTTTGTTATTATTTTTCTTTTTTCTTTTTTTAACCGGAAGCCTTGTGGAAGCCCTGTGTCGGTGGTGTATTTTTTTTATTATTCAGTCTCTGACTGTCAATGTGTCAACATTCGGTTCGCAGCCAACTCTCCTCAATCCCCACAATCTCGTTTTATTTCTGAAGTTAAAGAAAAGGAAGAATTACTCTTTAAAATAAATGTTAATCTTTAAAAAAATATATAAAAAAATTAATTAAAATAATTTCTCCAAAATTTTAATTTAAATTATACAAATGAACTAATTTCGCAATGAACCCATTTAATAAAAACATCTAGTCACAACTTCTGTTTTGGTTTCTTTAATTCAAATCCTCGTAAAATGCAGAAGATTTCGGTAAAAAAAATCGTCTGAAAAACAAAAGACGCGAAAAAAAGGTCGTTTTGCTTTCTTCTTTTTTGTTTTTTGTTTGTTTTTTTTGCGTTAAAAACTATTAAAACGCATTTCGCAGTTTTAAATTACCATGTGACGTTAGCATCAGTCGATCACGTTGGCTATAAAAGCCCATATAGCCAAAGTATATGTATATATTCTTTAGCCGTGTTTCCCAAACTTCAGGACACCATGGAGCCCCTGAGCAGGGCAAAAGTTTTTCAAAAAAATTTTCTTTCTATCGATCCAGTAGATATCTCACTGCTGATGCAATTCTCTATCTATATAAGAGCCAGGTACGTCCAAGGATGGAATACTGTTGCCACATCTGGGCAGGAGCTACTAGAAAGGACTTGTCCTGTCTTGATAGAGTTCAAAATAGACTTCGTAGCCTCGTAGGAGATGTCCTTTTCTCAACCTTTCCCTACAACCTTTATCCACAGAAGAGATGCTGCGAGTTTGTCTCTGCTTTATCATTGTTTTCATGGAAAGTGTTCGACTGAGCTTCAATTTATGGTCCCCGCCCCTCGCCAAACTTTCACAAAAAAACACTCGTCTAGCTGAAAACACTATCAATAATTCCCCCCACTCTTTATCTGTGCCTAAACCTAAACGTAGATTCCATGAACAAAGCTTCTTTCTTAGAACTGCACGCCTGTGGAATTGTCTTCCGTTTTCCTGCTTTCCAGCTGACTATGATATGGTTGTCTTCAAGTCCAACGTAAACAAGTTCTTGATGAGCCGTTCCACTTAAGTTAATAAAATTACCGAATTTCCATTACTAACGATTACTATATTGTTGAATTTACTACTGTACACTCTTAACCTTTATCCTCGAGTGGTCTCTGGGCCTTGATAAGTGGTTATGCCTATATAAAAAAAAAACTAACGAGATAATTTCTAAAATAAATATGAAAAACATTAATTTTAAATTTTAACTTATACTTGTTTATTGGTTGTTCCTGTTCGTGATTTTATTATATTTTACTGTTTATAACTTCTTTTTTTTTTTGATTAATCAAAATTGTTGCATTTTTTGTTAATTTATTTATTTATTTATTTTTTTACTTTTTCGTGGAGCATCCTGAAACTCTTCACCCCTGTAGTTATGTATCATATCTCTTTCCAGTATAAAAAAAAATAGATCAATACTTAAATATCTGCAGCCAATTGATTTTTCCATATAAAGCATTTGGTCCTCTTTAAGAAAGGGCTTCTGGGACCCTTCAGCCTCCTTTACGGGGTTCCAGAGCTCTGTGGAGCCCACTTTGTCTTTAGTATATGAACCCCAGAAAAAAAAATAGAGTCCTATATGTTACAGTGCTTTGTATTTGAACTTATTATTCCCTCACCCACTCGTACTGTGTCCTAGACGAACACAATCGTTGCAATCACAAACAAAAACAAAAATCCTCCTATCATTAAATCATCCATTCCCCCACCCCACGGGCAACGAAAAACAAAAACAAACAAAAAACATCGAGGATAAAGTACCCCTATTGTGTGTCAATTTCAGACCCCCCACGTAGTAATTACTTCCCAGCTTTTAATCCAGCTAATTGCCCTTGTTGACACCGTTTTGGGACAGACCGATTACCCTCCGCCCAGGGGCATTAGCTTTGTTTGTTTTGTTTGTTTTTAGTTAGTTTTTGTGTTTTGTTTTGCTTTGTTTTTTTGTTTTGTTTTTTTATTTACAATCTGGTCACGTGATGACATGACTGTACCAAAATGTCGTCACTCAACAGTCCTCAGATATTTTTTTTTCTTATAGATGAGTAGTGTTGCCAAATTTAGCGGTTTTCCGGCTAGATCTGGAGATTTTGTTTTGCATATAGCTAGTAAAAATTGAATCTAGTTGTTTTTTTATTTTTTATTTTATTTTTTTATTAAGGAATTTCCACATATGAAGGTCCGGAGGGAACTCGAGGATAAGGGTTAGTGTGTATTGTAGTCATTGGGACAGTTGCGTAATTATCGTTTGTAGTTGTAATTTGTACTAGATTACGAAGTCTGTTTTGAACTCTATCGAGGCAGGATAGGATCTTTCGAACAACTCCTGCCCAGATACGTAAAACTGGACTCTAACTTTAGCATTCAGAAAAAATTACATTTAACTCCCTTTCCGTATTCATTTCCTAGCTAGCCATCATATGAGATGGTTTCTTAAGCAACTTTCATATATGATCGACCCACAACAAAGTGCATATGAGCACGTCATAAATTATCAGCAGCTGTGGAGTGTGGTTGGCTTGCGAAGAGAGTGGCAGCAGCAGTAGTTGAAAAAGAGGAATTAGGAAGTGTGCGCAAGAAGAAAAGGCAAAAAGAAAGAGACAAAATGGGCGTGAAAAGTCGAGGACGAGAAATGGTCCGGCGGTTGCCGGCATGTGGTCGGAAGAAAGAGAAACACAAGGCAGGCTAGATGGGCATGTGGTAGCCAGAGACTTTTTAAGTAGTGTCTGTAATATATTGGGTAGAGTCACTTTCCTTTCTAACCCTAATGTGGCTCATTATAGTTCTTTACAACCAGAGGGCGTAGCCGGTTTTTTCCGGTGTTTTATTATTTGTAAATAAACGGAGCTAAGCGCCCTTAACACTCCTTGTTTGCAACCATAAGAATTTAGGTTCATGTGTTTTATTCATGCTGAGTATCCCATTAAGAACGCATTAGTATCGAAACAATTATAACGGTAAGTAAAAAAAAAAAAAAAAACTTTTATTAAAAAGAAAAATATGTCGACCTGGATTTTTTTTTTATCGCTATATTTGTTTATTCCTGCGTAACGGCCACGTTACACACCCTCAGGCGGCCCACCTTCTAAGGCATTACCTTTTCGTACTATGAGATGAGTTAAGATTAATGCTAATCGCCTGGGGCGCTACTACCGAGTTATGCCGACAGGGCTCCCTAGGTTGCTCTTCCACTAGTGCACTGACGTTGACGCTTGTGTCTCATCTTTCCACATAAAATCTTCCCTAAATGATATTTGCAGAACAAACCAATTGTAAATTTCAATAAACAAAAATCTAAATATTTGAAAATATCCCCCTATAATCACCGACCCTATAAACTTTATCTACTATGACTTTATAAATGTTTTGTTATACTTCGTATTACCCGATTTGTTAGACAAGACCCTTCATGATTTACGGCCCTTGTTTTTTTTTTTCTTTTTTGCGACTAAATTAAATACAAAAAAAGATCAAAGTGAATTTAAATAAGATTTTTTGAAAACACAAAAAAAATTATAGGAAAACATTAGTCCCCTCATTACAAACATTATTTTCGTAAAATTAGTTCAATAATTTGTTCTTAGTTCTTATTTAGTGTTCTTGTTTGTATTAGAAAGTCTTAGTGGGAGATTAGAGTCTTAGAGTTATATCTAGAGACAGTCTTAGGAGAGTCTTAGTGTTGACTGTTCATATGTCTTAAGATGTTCATGTTGTAAGAGATGATAGCATATTTGTGAGATATAGAATATAGAGACAGAGTACATATAAAGAGAGAGACAGTTCTGTATATATATATATATATATATATATATATATATATATATATATATATATATATATATAATAGACAGGTACATGTTACTACAAGAGAACCAATTCAATGAGAGGAAATTTATGAATATCTTGATAGATAGACCGAGAGATAGTGCGTTTGAAATTTACGTTTTGACAGTTGTGCATATAATATAACACGTTTCCTTTCTCGTTGTAATGATGAACACAGAAGATGCAAATACACAAAGATGATGACGTCCTTTATTTCATGACCGGTCCATGATTTCGCTTGAGGAATTCAAAGTTTCTTTACATGGTTATTTCTAAAACCCTCTCACTTCTAGAGGGTGTCATGATTCTAACGGAGAATCGATCTGAACCTCTCTTCTTCTCTCCGACTCTTCTCCCAGACTCACAGACTGCGTCTAAAAACTCTACTTATATTGAGAACTCGTCACGTCATCGCATGATTAAACATGTGCTCATAAAGCACGTTGGATGACATGCGTCTCGTTGCCAAACTTGACATGACCCCGAGTTCAGTAACCTATTTTTCAAATAACATTTTTACAAAATATGTTTACAATTTCAATTGACGATTAAATTCCTTAACAGAAACAAATTTCATTATTACATTCCTTTCCCATATACAGATATGTAAGCTAAACAATTGCAATTCCTTATTTCAATAACATTCTGTATTTATTTTAACTTATGATTTGAATTTTCAATTCCAAATCTAGCTTCGCAAGTTCGAATCGTTGACTATCCTATTTCATATTTACATTTACATAATTCCCTATTTTTTTTACTTACATGAAAAGGGGGCAGCCCTTTAACATGTAACAAATTTAGAACACCAATATTATGCTGTTTTTGTTTTTGTTCCTCCTCCTCCTCCTTCTCCTCCTTCTCCTCCTCCTCCATTAACTTCACAGTATTATGATGTTTTACACCTGTTTTTTTTCCTTAAAAGCGGGCTTTTACACCGAATCTAGCGAGGATAGTCAAAGATCAATTAGATGGAAAGCACTTAGCGTAAGATGCTTGCTGAGCTAAGCAGAACTGACTTCTGCAGTACGGTGATGTTGTATCTGATACCCAAGGAATCATTATTATTATTATTATTATTGTTGTTGTCGTCGTCGTTGTTGTTGTTGTTGTTGTCGTCGTCGTCGGCGGCGGCGGCGGAAACTCTTTAGAGGGGGGCAGCGATGTGGCAATGAAGGTATAGATATACAGTTTCAGTGTTTTTGGTTCCATGTAGTGTTTGATGTTTTGCCTCTGCATCAGTTTGTCTGGCCCGCACTTGTTGCTCTTGTGTGTTAGTTTCCACATACCAGGGTTTTCTTTAATATTTGAGCTGTTTTCATTATTGTTGTTCGTTGTATTTTTCCAATCATCCCTACTAGAGGTAATACTTTCAGGGTGATCCTAGCCAAAAAGGAAAAGCTCAATATTTAAGAATAGAGCAATATATAAATTTAGTTGTTAAAATTAAATTCTGAAAATCAAAATATAGACACATATATTCGAGTTAACAATTCATTGTTTGACAAAAGGAATATATAGAAGGGGTTATATTAGTTTCCTTAATCCATGGATTTTCAATAATGGATCATATCATCAGAGGAAATGAAATGCGGTTAGCAAAATGTTCAGCTGTGAAAAGGCACGTATTTTGCTTTTTAGCACAAATATTGAAAGTAGTTTTTGGTTTTGGGTGGTGAATGATAGTTATATGAAAATAATTATTGGAGGAGGAAATTTTATACAACCTGGGCAGTCCATTATCGGAAGGAGTATAATGTCCTCCGGGGTTTTATTTCCAAGTAGGAAGAATATTGGTCCAGGGGAGAAGGCAGTAATCCCATATAACAAAGATGCATGCTTGCTCCTTGTTGATATTCCGAAAGGGCGGCCGTATTCGTTGGTGTGTTGAATGCGTTTTGCTATATGTATTCCATATTCTTTTTTGGTGTTAGCACAGTATATCAGATATTGAATGGATATACCCATCCATTCCATATATTCCCATGGGTGATGGAATTATATATGCATGTCTATGGTGCAGTGGACCTCGGAAATCAACGGTTTGGGTAGCAAAATATTCCGAGCGATGATTTTTAGAAGCGATGTGTTGGACGAATAGCTTCTAATATGAGATTGATACTTGGTGAACTATTGGTCAGCTTTCTTGGTGAGAGGGGTGAATTAAGCCTTTTAGATGAAGGAACGAGGAGGATGGGGTGAGATCGAGAGGGTAAGGGGAGAAGAGGGAGGGTTGATTTGAGCTAGGAGGCATGTGCTTAATGGAATTCCTTCGGGGGGGGGGAATTGTATGTTAGTATTCGGTAAAATGTGTTGACCTCTTAATTTTAGGTTCAAATGGGAAATGTACATTCTTGTGATTTTTTGATTGGGAGTGTGTATGAGATGGGGTGGATGTGCTGTTTTTGATGTGTAGGTGGGTGAGTAGGTGAATTGGAAATGGAGACGAGTCATGGTCTAAAAGTTTTAAAATGCTTGGGGGATTATTTATTTAAGTGGGTTAAAGATTGCGTGTTTTTAATTATGGGAGTATCTTTAAAAGTAACTTGATTTACTGAGATACATTTTATTACGCTTGTTATCGTAGTGTGATCTGGTTTAATTAAATTTATTTAAAACGTATATATTTCTGTTTGGGGGCGATCTATGGATAAGTAGACTTTGCTATTCGTTGGGTTGGAATCGGTGTTTGAGTGAATGCTTTAAATACTGTGGTTAATTAGCTATTCTTATCTCGGAGGGACTTGATGCATATGCGGGGATGAGTGTGAGGTTGTCCAAACGTGGCTGAATCTTACTATTTATATAATAAGCTGTATATCTATCTGTCATACATACACCTAAGCGCAGATATAAGCATATAGAGACTCACAAATACAAGTATATACGTATATACATATATATATATGCATATATATATATATATATATAGCACTCACATGCCCATATATATCCATCTATACCATGCATACACACATATACACCTATATACACGCGTATCCATATACACACACACATATATACACACCAAGTTATATGTATTAAATAGAGACATTTCATGAATTTAAAGAGGTTATTAAGAGTGCTCAATAAAAGAAAAGCAATATATTCGTTTATATTAATACATATATATGTATGCATGTATGAGACTCCATATACACCCAATAATGTTTAATAGTTAATAGCAGGGCTGCCCGGCGTTGCTCGGGACCGTATAAACAATGAAAAAACAAAAGCAGATATTGAACATATGTTTTATTCTTAGGGGAGAGGAATCTTTCATCTCTATGTATTATTTGTTTTATCTACCCTAGGACTGGTATTGTTCATGTTTTATCCCTAGCATAGGTAATTTACAGCATGTATATGAAATGGTTTTACTTTAGGGAGAAGAGAACAGGTAATATACAACATAATGTGTCTATATTACATCCCTGGCAACGCCTAAAAACCAGCTAGAACATGTATTTCAGTCAATCTTTATTACATCCTGGGCTATGCCGGGAAACCAGCTAATCTCTATTTAGTGACTTGACCACCAAAATACCTCCCTAAGTGTCTCCTTTCTTTTGAACTTATTAGATATAGGTATCTAGAAATGTGTGTGAAATTTTGTTGAATGCATTGTTCACTATGATTTTCTTATTGTTCTACACAATATCAACTGTAGCGAAATAAAACAGTAAACTTAGTGTAGTGTTAGAATAAAGAGCAAAGGAAAAAATTAGAATCATATGCTGTAATTGCAAATCTAAATTTGCTAGCGTGTACCAGTATTTGCCAGGTTGTGAAAATTTGGAATTTATAACATATGTAGTGGCCTTTTCCTAGATACCTATTGCTAAAAATTATACTTTCATTTTGTTAGAAAAATCTCTCTTCGGATGCCCTGCATCATCCAAAATAAAAACAAATATTTTTATAATTGTTTCAGTACATTGCTACACAATGTGAAATTTTTTAACGTTTGTAAAAAAAATCATGAATGTGCTTAATATATAATATCAGCTTAATTACCAGCTTTACAAAGTCTCTCCTAGTGAGGAGCCTTACCACTCCCAAAGGCGGTCATATCATAATATATATATATATATATATATATATATATATATATATATATATATATATATATATATATATATATATATATATATATACAAGTTAGAAAAGGATTTCATCCAAGACATGAAAATTGTTAAACAAAATGTTTTTACTATAGGCTTTAAAAATAAAGGTAAAAAATCCAATTTGAAATTTATTTATCTTCAAAGTGAACTTTTATCAATTTTACAAAGTAAGGTATAAAAATTTAATTTAAATTGAATCAAAAAATTACCTTGGATTTATTTTATGTAAGATACATTCTGTTGCATTTAAAAAAAAGCATTGAAAATTTATATCTATATCATTAATTACTAGATGAAAGATAATGTTTTTTAATTGCAACAAAATGTACATTATATAAAATAAATCCAAGGTAATTTTTTGATTCAATTTGGATGAAATGCTTTTCTAACTTGTATTTTATCTTTTTAAGATTATATTTTAAAACTCTCCTTCTCTCTATTTCAGTTTGTATTTCTCCTCACATCACAACTCATTTTTGCAACCCCCTCTTTGTATTATTACAGGTCTGAATATTCTCTCTGTTTCAGTTTGTATTTCTCCTAACACCCCAACTCATTTTTTGCAACTCCCCTCTTTGTAACACACGTCTGAATAATGAGAAAATCTGATTTTTTTTTTTAACTTTAAAATAACATTTTTAGATTAAATTTTTTAAAACTTCTTTCAGAATAGAAAATCTTTAAAATTTAATAAGGAACATATTTCATATAGGTTTACATAACAAATATTCAGTACATAACGAGAAAAATAGAGATGAAATTTTCAAAAGGACTGTATAACTAGTTACGGTCAATAGTAGTCCTCGCCAGTGAAAGTCTTTGTTATTGTTATTCTATTATTATTATTATTTAAAACATTTTGTGTCCTCGTCTTTCGCGCGAGGACTAATATATATATATATATATATATATATATATTAATCATTTACTTGAAACGTACTCGACTTGTATATACCAATAGTAATGGATTAACGAATTCTTCTTATAAATAAAGTGTTTTACAATGATTTTTTTATATATATGCATATGTATTGAAAAGATTGACTCATGTCCAAGTAACTTACATCTTAAATTTCAAGACACAAAATTGGCGGAGGAGTTTTGTAGAGTCCCCAAAAGTCAACTCTTTCAACTTTTAACTGTTGGCAGCCAAAATTTTGCTCAAAAACTGATTAAAAAGCTTGCTGAATGTCTGAATACCCTTTATGTAAAATTTCAAATGTTTAGACCCAAAATTGACTAATTAGGTTGCTAGAGATCGCAAACGTCAAATCCTTTGAATTTTTACTCCTTAGCAGCCAAACTTCCGGCCAAGAACAGATTAAAAAGCTTGCTCTATGTCTGAATACACTTTATGTAAAATTTTAAATGTTTAGGTCAAAAATTGGCTGAGTAATTTGGTAGAGACCGTAGAGGTCAAATTTTTTTAACTTTGACCCCCAAGTTTGACGCCTTAACCTTTATTGTTTAGGGCTAAAATCAAATTAAAAGTTTGATCCATGTCCAAATAACCTACATCTAAAATTTCAAATGTTTAGACCAAAAATTGTCGGAGGAGTTTAGTAGAGTTTCAAAGGTCCAATCGTTGAACTTTGGGTTCTTGACAGACAAATTTCTGGCCGAAACCCAATTAAAAAGATTGTCCTAAATCTCAATACCTCTCGTGTAAAATCTGCAGTCTGTCGACTGAAAATTGACAGAATAGTTTGGTAGGGAAATGTACGCACAGAGACACACACACAGACAATTTTACTTTTATATATATATATATATATATATATATATATATATATATATATATATATATATATATATATATTGGGTTTTAGAGCAATTATAGCGTAGTATATTAATTCTCCAAGTTGCAAATATCAAGTTTTATCAGTTGACCATAATCTACGTAACTGACAAGGACCGACAGAGTGTGTAGGTTTCATGCAAGTAGTTCAACACAGTGTTTTTATAAGTTTTCTTTTATGGTAAACATCCGATGAGTACGTGACTAAATATGCAGCAATTACATAATTTGTCAGACTTTTTAGTCGCAATATGAAACAATATTTTAATTAATACCTTTTGTAAGGTAATAAATGATGAACTGAGAAAACTTGATATTTATGTATAAAAGTGAACGTGTCTGTGTGTGTCTGTGTACATTTTCCTACGCAATAACTCTGTCAATTTTCAGTCTACATACTCGAAATTTGATATACAGGGTACTGAGATTTGGGGAAATCTTTGTAATCCGTTTTTTTTTTCGGACAGAAATTTGGCTGTTAAGGGGTCAAAGTTCAACGATTTGACCTTTGAGAACTCTACCAAACTCCTCTGACAATTTTTGGTCTAAACACTTGAAATTTTAGATATAGGTTCCTTGGGCATGGATCTAACTTAATAACTTGATTAGAACCCAAAACAATAAATGTTAAGGGGTCATAATAGGGATCAAAGTTTTAAAAAATTGACCGTTTTTTTTGTTTGTTTTTTTTTTTTTTTGCATTTTTTTGCTCAACATACACCTCCAAACACCCGGGCAACGCCGGGCTGAAATGCTAGTATATATATATATATATATATATATATATATATATATATATATATATATATATATATATATTGTCTCGGCGAATCACCATGTATTTAAACAATACTAGTGCTATATAGCAATATTTGATAAAAGAACACAACTGTTCCCCTCCAATCTAAGAAAGGTACTCGTCGACAAAACAAAAATTATACAACGTCAAAATAATATTAAAAAATTACAAATTCTTGAAGCGTCATACATTAGAACTCATCACCCTACCAAAAATAAGATTGCATTCGAGAAAAGTAGCAATGTGTTAACATATCTTGCGTAGCGCGTAATGGACGTATTTTTCCAATAGTGCCCACGAACTTGATGATTTTAATACCCGAATTTTTAATCGGCCTATATTTTTAATAGATTTCTCATTGACTTTATATATTTTAACTTGCCATCACCTAACGTGGTTTACTGTATAACAACACCTGAAAATGATTCGTAGGCGAATCGAAAGCGCCTGTGACAGTAACGACTATTGAACCTTTAATAATATTTTCTATTTTAATATGAAAAAAGATTATACGGAAAATGGAAAAAAAAAAAGAATTATAAAGCAAAGTGTCTCTGTTGCATTTAATAATGCTGCCGTAATATACCAATATATATATATATATATATATATATATATATATATATATATATATATATATAAACGTTAAGTATCATATATATATGAATTAACTTTAAATATCACACATATATACATAATAGTTATATATAATATATAATAGTTATATATATATTATAATATATGTGTGTGTGTGTGTGTGTGATATTTAACGTTTATTCACATTCTATTGTTATATAAGTTAACATTATATAATCAATTTTTAATGCTGCAATATTTTAAGTTATAAATTTATTATATTTTTACTAGAATATCTTGTCCTTTTCTTTTCAAGTTTTAACAACTAGTCCTTTACTTTTCCATGTTTAAGCTTAACCAAATTACTTTTTATGCTCGCATTTTTCTATTGTAATATATATATATATATATATAATTCTATTGTAATATATATATATAATTCTATTGTAATATATATATAATTCTATTGTAATATATATATATATATGTAATTCTATTGCAATATATATATATATATATATATATATATATATATATATATATATATATATATATAATTCTATTGTAATATATATGTGATATTGTTTCCTTTTGTCGTTGCAGATTCTTATGTGGAAGATGCTTCCAATACCAAGTTTGCTATTTCTAATTGCCTGCATTTGCGTGACTGTGTGGGGTCACGGACGCCTGCTTGAGCCCCCATCCCGAACGAGCATGTGGAGGTTTGGATACAACAGCCCTCCGGACTATGATGACAACGGACATAACTGCGGCGGTGTTGGTGTAAGTCACTTTGTTCGGAATCTTCCTAAGGGTCGTAGTAGTATCGTATGGGTTGGACCTTTACACCCTTATTTTTTAGCTGGACTGCGAAATTGTTTTCGGATAGATGGGCTGTCGCATAGCCTCCTTCCAGCCGGGTAACTGAACAGTGTAGGATCAGGTGGCTTCCTTGAATTTTGTGCAGATTGGGGAGTCTATTTTTCTTTGTCTGTGTTTGTTTACTGCATTTGTGCAGGGTCTTGTTCTGATCCGGTTTGCGGCTACCCACTGCTTTGTACTATTTATAGCAAAACCTGGAAGGCGCAATATTTTAATTATTTTATTGTCCTAGATAAATAGGTTGCCATCAGAAAGATTTAAGAGTTCCCTTCTCCAACACACATAATTTCTCAAGCCAATTGTTTGATTTCTTAGAGTGTGGTGTTATCCATTTCAACACAATTACATCCGTGGTGGTGGGGGGGAGATTGTTTATGAATATCAGCTATAAAAATGTTTCAAGTAATAGCCCCTGGCCCGCAAATAATTTACATGAGTCTTTGCTTTTCTAAATTCATATGTAACGAAGTGGCTTTCCTGCTAGCAAGGCGGACACTACAAATCCACTAAACTATAGCCCTGTCAGTCCTCTGTATCCTCAGAAAAACGAATGGTAATCCCTGAGATGATGTTCTCATGACCATGTACTGCATTATCACTACTATCAAAAATTAGTAGTAGTAGTAGTAGTAGTAGTAGTAGTAGTAGTAGTAGTAGTAGTATCGTAAAAAAGCAAACATATATTTTATTGCTTAAATAAATGACAGGAAATGTCAGAGAAATGGGGGATGACCTTGTGTAGCCTGAGGAACACCGGCTCAGACGTTCTGGGTTTCTGAGCAGAAAATATTGACAGGGTTTGACCTTTGGGGTCGTGTGAAAGCTTAGTCAATTCTTAGTCCCAGAATCGCTGGCTATGAGGAGATCTGTTAGGGTGCACACACGCAAATTGGATCTGGGAATTCCCCAGAAAACGTGCCGGACCCTGATTGGTTTAGCAGATCCCCAGACCAACCAACAAGAGAACATATCCAGACCGAAATTATTAGATTGAAGCTAAATCTCGAGAGAAACACACGCTCCAGAAACACGCCACACCCCCCTCCATTCACCTTGACCGCCATCGTAAGAACGAAGAATAAGATTTGGGGAGAATCTTGATATTTTCTGGTGTAATCGAACTGAACGATGTATATATGTAAAAACTTTTGTGAAATTAACTTTTTCGTAGTTAGAATCTCGGAGTTTGTTATTCTTTCCTGGCGTGCATGCGAAGCTATTTGCTTTTCAGCAAATCAAGCCGGAGCTGAGACGCTGAGAAGATCTCCTGGCAGACGATCACGAGCCACAGTTTTCGATGAGGTAAGGGGTCAATTGCTGACCTGAGCGGGAGAACCTTTTCACACTATACCGCTATTTTTTAGCCAGTCTGAGAAACTCTCTTCAGATAGATGGGTGACTGGACAGTGTAGGATCAGGTGGTCTGTGTCCTGGGAGGGCTTTCCTTGCACTTTGAGCAGATTGGGAATCTATTTGTCTCCACCTTGTGCCTGCAGTGTCTTTTTCTGGTCTGGTTTGCAGCTGCCCACTGCTTCTTACTATTTGTAGCAAAACTTGGGAGGCGCAAAGTTGGGTCTTCAATCACGTTCCTTCGTTTGGGAGTATTGTTTCTCCATTACTCCTCCCATGTCTCAACTGAGTTGTGGAAGGGATTTCGGAACTTGAGTCTGGAGGTATCGGGGGCATCTTCTGAAATTTGTTGGATTAGTAATTTCCTGGTGTCCTCCTTTCTAAGGTTCATAGTCAAGTTTGACTATTCATTATTAACATTAGGAAAGGCGGGACGTTTTTCACGTTTGCTGAGAAAAAAATAATCATTAATCAGAAGGAACTATATCTTAGTTGTCACCATGGTCCAGTCTGTTGATCAGAAACTGGAAATCAAAAAGAGATTTTTCCATGTTTTTTTTTCACCACAAACAATGCGCATTTCAAACTTGCATGTAAAGGACTACTATTTTGGAATAATATCTACATGAACACTGTGGGGAGTTGAGCAGTGAGATGTCTATTCACATTACATTTAAACTTTTAAAGTTTAGTAGAGTCCGGGAAGCAGGAAACGAGGAGGGAATTCCAAAGTCTATTAGTTTACTATTTTTAACTGCCTACATTTGCATATTCAGACGTGATTATTTTTTTTTTAATTGATTTGTGGCGTTATAGTCAAGATTGTCTAATGTTTTTTACTTCCGGTTTCTGCTGTCCATTTAGTTGGATAATTAAAAATGGACAAGCGGATAAGAAAACCATTCTTAATATGAGGAAAAGAGAGTGAGGCTTTTACAGTATCTGAGAGAATGATAATAATTAATCAGAAGACACCATAGTTGGCATACATCAAGTTGCATGTATATATATATATGTGTGTGTGTGTGTGTGTGTGTGTGTGTGTGTGTGTGTGTGTGTGTGTGTTATAGACATGTGTGTGTGTTGTAGACATGTGTGCGTGTGTGTGTGTTGTAGACATGTGTGTGTGTGTTGTAGACATGTGTGTGTGTGTTGTAGACATGTGTGTGTGTTGTAGACATGTGTGTGTGTGTTGTAGACATGTATGTGTGTGTGTGTTGTAGACATGTGTGTGTGTTGTAGACATGTGTGTGTGTTGTAGACATGTGTGTGTGTTGTAGACATGTGTGTGTGTGTTGTAGACATGTGTGTGTGTGTTGTAGACATGTGTGTGTAAATGTCTATGAGCATTGTGTGTGTGTACATGTTTGTGTGTAAATGTCTGAGCAAGTCCCAAAAAGATGTCTACACACTCATAAACTGTCTTTGCACTTCAACAGCGTTTTATGCTCCCGGTCGCATTTTAGAATGATAAAAATTCGTTGAGTATATAGGTTAAGAAGTGTCCCCCTGTATACACATATTCTCACTTTCATAGATATACAAGCAGTCCGCCTGGTATTGCCCTATGGTAAAATACGCTTTAAAATGATTTTTTTTTTAATTAATTCAGACTCCGTATTTATAGACTTTTTCCCAGTTAATAAACTTCTTTCCAGCTAACATAAAAGATATCAAGAAATTTACGTGCGGGGTTTGAACCTACAGACTACGTCATGCAAAAAAAGTTAATAAAAACAAAAAAAAAACACGTAAATTTCTACGTCTTATGAAATTATTTGCAGTTAATGGTAGAAAATTAAGAAATTTGTGTGCGGAATTTGAACCTATAGACCATGTCATGCAAAAACATAAAAACACACTATTAACTTACCCACACTAGAATTTTCGCGGCCCGTTGTTCTATCATTGTTGCTAAGCGACGACATGGAAAAAATGGCTTTACCGATGATTGATAAATTAAAATAACGGTTTCGATTATCGATTACCGGTAATTATCGGGAGTATTCTGAGACAAAACTTAACTAAGATCACTCCCAAACTTATATACTAAAGTTCTGTAAATTTTAAAGAAAATCCGTTCAGCCGTTTCGGAATCTATAAGGAACGAACTCACACACGCACACAGACGTTTGGCGGTCAGGTTTATTCACTTGGGTTTCTTATGTAATTTCTACTATTATATAAACGTCACATTGTGTGTGTATGTGTGTGCGCGCGTGTGATGTCTTTCTTCATAGGTTTCGAAACGGCTTGTGATTCCACACAAAATTAATTTATATGCTTGGCAGTGTTCTTATTTCTGTTTTGTACAGAAACTCATCCGATAAGTATCAAAAATCGAAAAAATCTGATCTTAAAAATAGTTTTTCTTTCTTATGGATAAAAAGAAGAATCTTTACAGTTGAATAATTTACGTTACGCTGGCAAGGGAGATAATAAAATCTTAGCAAATCACTTTTTCTGTAAAAAGGAAAAAAAAAACAGAATTATTGACATCTGGAGATATAGCTCAGTGGTAGAGCATTCGACTGCAGATCGAATGATCCCGTGTTCAAGTCTGGGTGTACTTCACCATTTTATTTTGATTTTTTTTCTTATCAATTTACGTTAAAAGAAGAGGTGTGATTTAAAATCGCCGCAAATCATTTCTTTGTTTGCATATTTTAAAACTACACATTAATCAGAAGTGACTTTTCCAGGGCATTCATTGTCAAGCCCAGATATCAGCTGACGTGATATTGTCAACTAACACAGACGGAATTTGATAAACGACATTATTATTATTATTATTATTATTATTATTATTATTACTACTATTATTATTATTATTATTATTATTATTATTATTTTATTTTATTTTATTTTTAATGCGAATTCGTCGACCGGCTAAATTATTCCTCGTGACATATAATATTCAATAGAGGATTAATTCTATAATAATGCTTACGCAATAGCATGTTTAAGTGTATTGTACGACCGGGCAACGGTGAGCGTCCAGCTAGTAGAAGATAAAAGGCTATAATCCATTATCTAAATAGAGTGACGTTTGCTTAGCCAGCCAATCATAACGTTAATGGACAAATACAATGTAGGTATACAATAAATAAATAAATAAGAAAAAATTTAAGTCAAGAAAACAAAATCGACGATAAAAAATATTTTTACAAACTGGGGGAAAACAGACTATCCTTTAAAAACGGAATCGTGTTTACGTTGTGTCCAGTGGATTTGAGCACTAATGTCGTCCATTTTGTTTTTTGTTTTTTTTTTTCATTGTTTGTGTTTTTTTTTTTTTTTATTTTGTCTTGTTTTTTTTTTTTTGTTTTTTTTAGTGAACACTTTTTAAACAAACATCGCCCGTCCATACACAAAAAAAAACAGCGCCCTCTACTGTTTTGTCGTTTTAGTTCTTCAATTGTCGAATTCAATTCGCACAGTGACACGATTTAATCATTTTAAACGGACCGCAATTGGATTTATTTTCTTCCATATTTTTCTTCGGCGATCTTCGCTTATGCAAAGGTTAAGAAAATATTAGTTCGGTGGGTGAAGGTAAGACCAGTAATCGGGTGCTATTACAGAGGCAGCTCCCACTCAGAGATGCCCCTTTACATATATAGAACACTAGCAGGACGTTTTTTTTTTGTTGTTGTTTTTGTTGTTTTTACATGGGGGTCACCGCTTATCAAGGCCCGAAGGCCACTCAGGGATAAGGGTTATTGCGTGTACAGTAATCAATGAGATAGTATTGTAGTAATCATTAATATTGGGGGTTTTGATAGTGTCTTACTTAAGGGGGCGGTGTGTCAGGAGTTTGTTTATGTTGGACTTGAAGACGTCCAAGTTGTAGTCAGGTGGGAAACAGGTAAGCGGCAGAGAGTTCCACAGGCGTGCAGTTCTAAGAAAGAAGCTTTGCTCATGGAATCTACGTTTGGATTTAGGCACAGATAAAGAGTGGGGAAAATTATTAACAGTAGATTCAGCCAACGGTGTTTCCCGGTGTTGCCCGGTCGTAAAATACGTATAAATATTATATTTTGATTAATTCAGATTTCTTAATTATTAGAAACAGAAATATTGCAGGTATTAAGTGTAACGTAAAATTCCTTTGGAAAGTAAGTAAAAGAAAAAAAAATAGAAAAAAAAACGAAACATGTACATGTTTCTAAACAGTTCACTTCTTGTAAATAAAAAAATACTCGAGTTGAGATCAAAACCAAAAACCTAAAGACAACGAGTTAAGTACGATAACCATTACCCCAGCTTGATACGATTTAAAGTGTTTTCAAATTTACTTATTATAAACTAAAGGAATCTGTTACGTGAACGATATACACGTATGCAGATTGGTGAAACGTTTGGCAAACATATAAAACTCCGATGACCTCCCACGTACCAATTTTTCAATCTTTATCCCTCAGCAGCCCTTTTTCCGGATGAAAACCGGTTAAAAGGTTTTCTTCGTGCCTGAATACCCTATATAGTAAATTTTAAGTCTGTATATCAAGAATTTGTTGAGTATATAGGTTGAGAAGTGTCCTCATATACGCACATACATTCTCACTTTTATAGATATATAGGTCCTGGATATGACCTTAAACTATATCCAGTGGTGATGCCCCAGCTCGCGGGCTTTGGGGAGTGTGGAGCCAACCTTTAATTGCCATTGCTCCCAGGTCCACTCTTATCCGGAGTGGTAGTACCTGTTAGGGTCCCAACTATGGGTTAAATAGAAACCGACTTGGCAACAACAAATATATTCTATTAAAAAAAATTTTTTTCAAAATCTTTGGATTCGACATTAAATAACCTGAAAAGGGTTGATATGCCGTAAAACAAAAACAGCCAAACCAAACCAAACGATATATGTATAGATAAATATATTCTGCTTTGACAGCGTTCAAAACCGGCTTCGTAATTTTGTAGGTAATGCTCTTTTCTCTTCCCTGCAACTTCCCACAGAAGAGACGTTGCGAACCTGTCTCTGACCTGTCATTATTTCACGGCAGGTGCACGTCTGAGCTTCAATCTATGGTTCCCCTGTCAAGTTTTCAAAAACAAAAAAACCCAAAGTACTCCTTTATCTATAACCACTACTAACAATTTCCTGCAGTCTATCTGTGCTTAAATCTAAACGCAAATTTCAATGAACAAAGCTTATTTCCTAGAACTGCCCGCATGTTAAACTCTGTTCTGCTGGTCTGCTTTCCAGCTGATAACATCATCGTTTTCAAGTCCAATTGACCAGCCTTCTTTAATAATCAAATTCTATTCAAATTCCTCCACTAACGATCATATTGTCTCAGTAACCATCGTACGTACGAAATAGCAACTTTTTTTATGATTATTATTATTACATCACCATATGTAGGTATTGCCTACCAGTGCTAAAGAACAATTCAATTACAGACAAGTCTAGGATGTATAGGAAATACATTTAATATTTCCGAACGAAAGTGTCGTTATAAGAAATGAAGGTAGATTAGAGGCTTTCTCACTAGCTGAGGGGTGGGGCGGCTTTGCCCGGTCGTAAAATATGATATTTTAATTTGTCCAGATTTCGTATATATTATTATAACATCGTAATTTCAAGAGTAAAAAAAAAAGTATTTAGGCGCCATCAGTTAGAATCGAAATTGAAAGCAGAACTGTAGCAGTCAAAGCTGGTGACGTTACCACTGTATCAACGGGACACGTATATGAATTGATTGAAAATAAAATAAGATGAATGTACAAAATCTTGAACGATTTTTTTCAATTTTGAAACATTTTCGAACCCTTAAAAACTATTTTAACTGGCTAAATGCCCATAAAATAATGGTCCATAAAATCCAATAATTTGAGGCTCCAAGCGCCGCTCTGTGACTTTTAGTTTCGGAAGAGATAGAATTTGAAAATATGTCTCTCTCTCTCTCTCTCTCTCTCTCTCTCTCTATATATATATATATATATATATATATATATATATATATATATATATATATATATATGTGTGTGTGTGTGTGCGTGTGTATATATATGTATATATATATATATATATATATATATATAGAGAGAGAGAGAGAGAGAGAGAGAGAGAGTAAGTAGTAAGTTATAAAATATATATATGGCAATTATAACTTACTACATAGCTCTACCTACGTATTGGGCTCTGTTGAAGTAAATACTTAAAGTTTACGCATAAATTTATACTTTCGTATATTTGTATGTGATTAAATTAAGTAATCATATATATATAATTTGATATATATATATATATATATAAAATTTTAGTCATTCAATAAATTTAAAAATTTATGACGTGAAATGTTTAAATTTCAAATCAAAAGATTTTTATTATTCTATGTAAGACAAAGTATACATTTGAAATATTATAACATTTCAAATGTATTCTTTGTCTTACATAGAATAATAAAAAATCTTTGGATTTGAAATTTAACCATTTCACGTAATAATTCTTTTAATTAATTGAATGACTAAAATTTGATTTATTTGCTCTATCTTGTATATCGAGCAATTTTTATTTAGATGGGATAGTACTTATAGAATATTACTGCCAATAATATTTTGTAAGACTTATAATCACAGGTTTCCATACCAGTTGATTGTTAGATAATTTTATTCTGAAATATACACACATATATATATCTATAATATAAAGCTGTGTGTGTGTGTGTGTGTGTGTGTGTGTGTGTGTGTGTGTGTGTGTGTGTGTGTGTGTGTGTGTGTGTGTGTGTGTGTGTGTGTGTGTGTGTGTGTGTGTGTGTGTGTGTGTGTGTGTGTGTGTGTGTGTGTGTGTGTGTGTGTGTGTGTGTGTGTGTGTGTGTGTGTGTGTGTGTGTGTGTGTGTGTGTGTGTGTGTGTGTGTGTGTGTGTGTGTGTGTGTGTGTGTGTGTGTGTGTGTGTGTGTGTGTGTGTGTGTGTGTGTGTGTGTGTGTGTGTGTGTGTGTGTGTGTGTGTGTGTGTGTGTGTGTGTGTGTGTGTGTGTGTGTGTGTGTGTGTGTGTGTGTGTGTGTGTGTGTGTGTGTGTGTGTGTGTGTGTGTGTGTGTGTGTGTGTGTGTGTGTGTGTGTGTGTGTGTGTGTGTGTGTGTGTGTGTGTGTGTGTGTGTGTGTGTGTGTGTGTGTGTGTGTGTGTGTGTGTGTGTGTGTGTGTGTGTGTGTGTGTGTGTGTGTGTGTGTGTGTGTGTGTGTGTGTGTGTGTGTGTGTGTGTGTGTGTGTGTGTGTGTGTGTGTGTGTGTGTGTGTGTGTGTGTGTGTGTGTGTGTGTGTGTGTGTGTGTGTGTGTGTGTGTGTGTGTGTGTGTGTGTGTGTGTGTGTGTGTGTGTGTGTGTGTGTGTGTGTGTGTGTGTGTGTGTGTGTGTGTGTGTGTGTGTGTGTGTGTGTGTGTGTGTGTGTGTGTGTGTGTGTGTGTGTGTGTGTGTGTGTGTGTGTGTGTGTGTGTGTGTGTGTGTGTGTGTGTGTGTGTGTGTGTGTGTGTGTGTGTGTGTGTGTGTGTGTGTGTGTGTGTGTGTGTGTGTGTGTGTGTGTGTGTGTGTGTGTGTGTGTGTGTGTGTGTGTGTGTGTGTGTGTGTGTGTGTGTGTGTGTGTGTGTGTGTGTGTGTGTGTGTGTGTGTGTGTGTGTGTGTGTGTGTGTGTGTGTGTGTGTGTGTGTGTGTGTGTGTGTGTGTGTGTGTGTGTGTGTGTGTGTGTGTGTGTGTGTGTGTGTGTGTGTGTGTGTGTGTGTGTGTGTGTGTGTGTGTGTGTGTGTGTGTGTGTGTGTGTGTGTGTGTGTGTGTGTGTGTGTGTGTGTGTGTGTGTGTGTGTGTGTGTGTGTGTGTGTGTGTGTGTGTGTGTGTGTGTGTGTGTGTGTGTGTGTGTGTGTGTGTGTGTGTGTGTGTGTGTGTGTGTGTGTGTGTGTGTGTGTGTGTGTGTGTGTGTGTGTGTGTGTGTGTGTGTGTGTGTGTGTGTGTGTGTGTGTGTGTGTGTGTGTGTGTGTGTGTGTGTGTGTGTGTGTGTGTGTGTGTGTGTGTGTGTGTGTGTGTGTGTGTGTGTGTGTGTGTGTGTGTGTGTGTGTGTGTGTGTGTGTGTGTGTGTGTGTGTGTGTGTGTGTGTGTGTGTGTGTGTGTGTGTGTGTGTGTGTGTGTGTGTGTGTGTGTGTGTGTGTGTGTGTGTGTGTGTGTGTGTGTGTGTGTGTGTGTGTGTGTGTGTGTGTGTGTGTGTGTGTGTGTGTGTGTGTGTGTGTGTGTGTGTGTGTGTGTGTGTGTGTGTGTGTGTGTGTGTGTGTGTGTGTGTGTGTGTGTGTGTGTGTGTGTGTGTGTGTGTGTGTGTGTGTGTGTGTGTGTGTGTGTGTGTGTGTGTGTGTGTGTGTGTGTGTGTGTGTGTGTGTGTGTGTGTGTGTGTGTGTGTGTGTGTGTGTGTGTGTGTGTGTGTGTGTGTGTGTGTGTGTGTGTGTGTGTGTGTGTGTGTGTGTGTGTGTGTGTGTGTGTGTGTGTGTGTGTGTGTGTGTGTGTGTGTGTGTGTGTGTGTGTGTGTGTGTGTGTGTGTGTGTGTGTGTGTGTGTGTGTGTGTGTGTGTGTGTGTGTGTGTGTGTGTGTGTGTGTGTGTGTGTGTGTGTGTGTGTGTGTGTGTGTGTGTGTGTGTGTGTGTGTGTGTGTGTGTGTGTGTGTGTGTGTGTGTGTGTGTGTGTGTGTGTGTGTGTGTGTGTGTGTGTGTGTGTGTGTGTGTGTGTGTGAATAATAAAGCCACTGGCCCTGATGGCATACCAGCTGAGCTTCTTAAGCATGGCGGAGATGCCATTACCACTTGTCTCCATAACATCATCCAAGATATCTGGGAGTCAGGCTGCTGTCCACAACAATGGAAGGATGCAGTAATCATCAACATATATAAAAAGAAAGGTGACAGAAATATTTGTAGCAATAGTCGAGGCATTTCCCTCCTGTCAACCTCAGGGAAAGTTGTCACTAGAATTTTACTGTCTCGTATCATCCAACACATTGTCAATCAAGTCTTACCTTAATCGCAGTGTGGTTTCAGACAGGAGCGCAGCACGATTGACATGGTATTTGTGGCAAGACAGCTCCAGGAGAAAAGCGTCGAGCAACACCAAAATCTATATATGGTTTTTGTAGATCTCGCCAAGGCCTTTGAAACTGTGAACCGTCCTTTGCTCTGGGAAGTACTCGTCAAATTTGGCTGCCCACCAATATTCCTGGGTGTCCTGAAGGCTTTCCATAATGGATCTATGGCTCGCGTCTCCAGTTCAGGACTAAAATCTGAGCCCTTCCTGGTAGAATCACGTGTGAAGCAGGGATGCGTCATTGCGCCCATCTTGTTTAATCTTTTTCTTGCTGCGGTTTCCAATGTTGCCAAACAGCAAATCCATCCTGCTGATGGGATCCGCCTCTCATACCGGCTGGATGACAACCTCTTCAACCTGCGTCACCTCCATGCCAGATCACGTGTGACAGAAGAAGCAATCCATGAATTGCAATACGCTGACGACACAGCTCTGGTGAGCTCATCTGAAGAGGGTCTTCAACGCACCATCAACACTATCTCCAACATTTACTCCCGAGCTGGTCTAGCCATCAACATCAACAAAACAGAGGCACTTAACATATGTGAACATCGTCAGGAACCCCCAATATTCACAATCAACCAACAGCCACTGAAAAACACTCAAGAGTTTACTTATCTTGGCTCAGTGCTCACTGACTCCTGTGACCTAACAAGTGAGGTCCAACGGCGCATTAGGCTGGCTGCTGCAGCCTTTGGCAGACTCTCGCACAGAGTTTTTATGAACCGTAACCTCACCACCACCACCAAGGTTTCTGTCTACAGAGCAATCTATCTCTCCATCCTCTTGTACGGCAGCGAGTCATGGGTGCCTTATAGACGCCACCTGAAAAAGCTAGAAGCATTTCATACCAACTGCTTACAGCGTATACTAGGTTTAAAATGGTGGCACAGGGTGCCACACAATGAGATACGCAGGCGCACTCAAATGGACCCACTTGAAATAATTCTAACTCATAGACAACTTAGGTGGCTTGGTCACACCATCCGGATGCCAGCAGAAAGGCTCCCACGCAAGGTCCTCTACGGGGAACTTGCAGAGGGCAGACGCAACCCTGGGGGTCCACGTAAACGTTTCAAGGACCAACTAAAAACATCATTGAAAAAATGTGGCATAGAATCCAACGCCATCGAACATGCTGCTGCTGATCGGAGAGAATGGCGAAACATCTGCCAAGAGGGCTTGGAAACTTTCACCTCCACTTATAACGACCGAGCAGAGCGAAGAAGACACCAAAGGCACGCGGCGCAGCGGGCAGACGGCATCTTCCCCTGTGCTGCCTGCGGCCGTGTATGCAATTCACGAATTGGACTCCACAGTCACCAGCGAGTCCATCAGGCGTAATCTATCTGGGACTGTTAGGCATGGAGCAACGTCATCGTCGTCAGCGACGGACTACTGAAGAAAAGAGTGTGTGTGTGTGTGTGTGTGTGTGTGTGTGTGTGTGTGTGTGTGTGTGTGTGTGTGTGTGTGTGTGTGTGTGTGTGTGTGTCTGGCCACGAATAGGCTCCTATATGGTTGACTATTTTAAAAAACTGATTACATATAATGATAGATGATGTATCGAGACACAGGAATGGATATGTTTGATCCTGCAGAACGGTGGTTCATTAAAATTGTGGGGTCTGCGTTCGTGCCTGGTCCACAAAGTATGGAAATAAAAAATTTAAAAATTAAAAAAAAAAACGTTTACACGTGTTTTTGATATAGATGTACATAAGAATACTTTGATAAGTATTTTTAACTTTAATAGGGATGGTATAATAAAATTGTGGGGTCTTCATTCGCGCCTGGCCGCCATAGAATGGAAATAGGCACAAACTTTAATAAAGACTTTTCATATCTATCTGCGTAAGTACACTTTGATAATTATGTTTCAGTTTGAAGAAATATGGTATAATAAAATTATGGGGTGTTCGTTCGCACCTGACCTCCATAGAATGGAAATATGTCACAAAGTTTAACAAGGTTTTTTAATATAGATCCACAGAATATTGTGATAAGTGTTTCAGTGTGAACAGGTATGGTATAATAAACTATGGGGTTTATCTATTTTATTTTTTACTTTCATCATATTTTGTTTTGGTTTTGATACCCCCGAATTCGAAGCTTTCTCTTTACAACCCTTCCTTTTCATAACCTATCATACTTTCATAAATCAGAGTCCATTTTCTGTAGGCTGTTTTTGAACCCAGTCAACGACGGCTACTTTTGCTAGTATATATATATATATATATATATATATATATATATATATATATATATATATATATATAGATAGATAGATAGATAGATAGATAGATAGATAGATAGAGATATATATTTATATAAGTAACTTTAACTTTGTGTGTACGAAATGTCGCTACCAAACTCCTCTCTGAATTAGATTTTAAGAGTTTTTCATACTTGATCGTCGCTTTTCATTGTACGTCGTTCCCTGTATAACCCATCCGTTTTCCAGTAGAGGGGTTACTTGATTGTCGTGGGGACGGCATCAGTCCCACCGGTGCATTAAAAAACGATAGGGCATACCTCAATGGTGTAGACTTCTTCTTTTTGATTATTGTCCAGTTCTGGGGTCGTTCTGGTTGTGGTATCTTCTTGAAGATAACAAATGACACGCAACACAGATTTGTAGAAAAAGAAATAACTACTTTATTTTATAATATTATACATTAAAAAAAAAGTTATTTAATTACAAATGATTTGTTTATCCTCGCTTAGGTTACCCTCAGCTAATTCTTTGCGCAGGAGGAAAGGTTATCCCAACGGAGACACCAAAATATGTGTGTTTACTGCATGCTGGTCAGTCGAGAAAAGCCAAGTTCTGTAAAAATGGGATTACGGGAAATCTATTGCTTAATCTTTACGCGACAGGCTCCATCACTCAGCAAAAACATTTGTGTAACTACGCTAAGATTAGCACCTCACACATAGTGCCACATTTGATGTGTTGCGTCGTCTAGTGGATTTGATAGATTGTTTAACTCAGGGCGAATAAAATTCATGTATGGAAACACAAGGAGACTTATTGCCAGTTTTACAGGTTTTATTGAGGAGAGAGGTTCGTTTATAAGGGGAAAGACCGAACATTTATTCCTTCGAAACACTAGACTGAAATTTGAATTTTGTCGTTTAATTTCCTTAGTAAGCTTTAAAAATAAGTCTCAAGGAAATATTCTCATAGATTTCTATGTTGTCAGCACGCGTGGTCCTGTTGTTTTCATGGCGCGGACTGTTTCGAAACTCTGTGTTGAACACGTAGTACAATCTCCATCTAAAAATTCGGCACCTGCTTCGAGGGTGTTTTATCTCAGGAGCTAATCCTTGGTCCCTCTCGCTTCACTCACGCTAGCTGCACTGGGTCTACTTCCGTTTGCCGCGAAGTTGTCCTGACATGTAATTCGCCAAAATTCACACTAGTTGACACAGGCTCCACCTATCGGCGTAGGGTCCTAGTATACAAAAGTGTGATAGACTAAATCAATAAATTACAGCTATGTATAATAACCAAAAAATATTCAATACCAAAAATACGGACGTAGATATTTCAAAGACTATTGTTGAATGAGAAGTTTTACATTTTAAATATTCCAACCATTACTAAATTGTAGGAGCGAAAAAGCTACTGACTGTAGACACAGAATAAACTTTGCTTTAGGATAACAATAAAAAAAATTTAAAATAATGAAAATATTAAGAAAAATTTGAAACGACTTCTCTGAATTTTTGAGATTATGATTGGTTATTCGTGTTATTTCAATTCTTCGACTACTGTGCTCATCTTGAGCGTCATTTTCACAACGATTTGGTCGATGTAACCTCCGACCTTCTTAAGGTGTATCTTGTCAAGTTGAATGTGGACAAAATGGAATGGTGCCATTCAATGCAGTCAAGACTAAGCTTGTTTCCTTTAATAATTACAAAAAACATTCTAAACTACTAATAGCTAACGATAAATTACCGGAAAGTACTTTCTTTAAACTACTCAGCTTTACGTTCACAAGGAACATGAGTTGCAACAGATACATTTACACAATTAATAAAAAATTAAATAAAGATAAAGATTAAAAACTGAAACAAATATAATATTACCACTTGCATCTAGAAAAGAAAAATATTACAAATTCATAACTTAACTGCTAAATACTTCCTTCGTGACTGCAAATAAGAATTGATTTTGCTTGAAAGAAACTTCGGCGTTTTCTTTTTAGAAAAAAAAAACGTCATCACATGATAGAGCTCACTAATTATAGCTGCTAGAATACTTATCCTGCCTTGATAGAGTTCAAAATAGACCTGACACAAGGTCGTTTTTAATGTGAAAGAAAACCAGCTCCCCTCAAAAGGGGCGCTCTGGTTGTTTGCAAAAATAAATTGCTTTGGTATAGAAGGGTTTCCCGTTTCATTGATTGGGGACAATTAATTTGAGTGCAGCATCTGTGCAGACACCACACTTCAGCCACCAGCCCAGTACACGTACCGGGTTTCGACTGGTTATTTATCTGCTTCCCCACGGAAGCAAAATGTGACACAAGGTCGTTTTTAATGTGGAAGAAAACCAGCTCCCCTCAAAAGGGGCACTTTGGTTGTTTGCAAAAATTAATTGCTTTAGTATAGAAGGGTTTTCTCCTCCATTGACTGAGGACGATTAATTTTAGTGCAACATCTGTGCAGGCACCATACTTCAATGACCAGCCCAGTACAAGTACCGAGTGTCGACTTCCGCCTTACAGCTTAGTCTTCCGGTGTTTATTGAATGTAGAATAGTATATGAGTATATAGTATAGGTTAGGTCAACCACAACACATATATAATTTTATTTTGATAAATATTAATATTTTATAATCTTTTTAATATTTTTGAAATATTTTTTTAATAATGGTTTTCAATAATTTTCAGATACTTTTTTTAATATATTATCTATTATTCATCATCGATGGTTGCTCTATAGTTAAATTCTATAATACGTCTACTGAGCTTGGGATCACGGCCCAGCATACGCGCTGCCTCTTTGAGTCGTCTTACTCTCCACTGTTCTGAATTTTTACTTCGTCCCATTCGTAAAAAAAAAATACACTTTGGTCTTTATTATATATTCTGGAAGACGTACGCGTGCTTGTCTACCTGCCATTTTATGTCTGCCATTCAATGAAGGAGATAAAGCCGTGTGTGATTCTTCTTTGAACATCACTAAAGCCCGAAAATAACCAATGACTGTCATGTCCGTCAAACCGGCTCTCGACAACCTGAAAACATTGTGCAATATTTGCTGCCCTTTTCTGGAGGCAAACATCAAACCGTGCCGACGAAGGCTTGTCCGATTCTTCTGTTCTTCTTCAAATTAGATCTACAAAAGCGACAAACGAGACTGGATATAATGTCTATTGTTGGTTTTATTCTCATTCAGGCTTACGTGAATCAAATAAGACAAGAACGATTTTTTATAAGTTACGACCATTTAATCAACGCGTCAAGATGTGATATCTAGGGCTATGACAAGAGAATGTTATCTTCATTGTTTTTACTCGAGGGTATATATCCGACACAGTTAGACACAGTTAATCAACCGAGAACCACATCACTCTATATAAAAACATATAAGATGTCAACGGATACACACTCGAGAGTCAAAACAATGAAAAGAATATGCTGCTGTCCTAGCCCGCTTGATTAAACTTAACGGTGATGTATGTATGTATGTATGTATGTATGTATGTATGTATGTATGTATGTATGCCTAAAACTTTCGACAGGGGTGACGGATTTTCACGAGATTGATATCATTTTGAAGCTCGGCCTTTTGGACGAAAAATATCGAAAAATTGATTAAAAACATAAATTCCTTCACTTTCAACTGGGCACTTCTCTACAAACAGAGGTCGCTTCTTTCCCCCCGATATTTTCGAAAGTCGTCTCCTCTTTTCGATTGACCAGCCTTAATTTAAACCTTCGCCACTTCCGGTTTGGCGATGGGCGCAATGGCAAAGATGTCATTTTTTTCCACGTTCTTTTCCTCCTTCGCGGTACGGGTTCAAGCCTGCCTGCTTACTACTATTTTTTTTTGTTAACACACACACCTCCAAAATTCCGGGCAACGCCGGACACCCAGGCTAGTATATATATATATATATATATATATATATATATATAATGATTTCTTGGGGGTACAAAACTTTATTAAGGCAATCATGAAGGGAAGACGTATTCCTTCGGAATTCATTTTATATTAAAAAAAAAGACCTAGGAGAAAAGGAAAATGGATAGCGACTAAAAAATAAAAGTAGGGAATAAAAAAATATATATATATCTCTACGGGTAATGTGGCAAATTACAGCTCTGAACTAATTGTGGTTTCTGTTTTACAGGTGTTTGAACTGAGTCAGGTGTGAAATGGAGCCTGTTGAATGTCGAGCAGTTATCCGGTTTTTTATTTGAAAAGACGCACACCACAGGAGACTTTTGATGAAATGAAAGAAACTTATGGTGATAATGCCCCATCATATGACCTTGTAAAACGCTGGCATCGTGAATTCAAACATGGCCGGAAGTCTGTGGAAACAGCTCCCAGACCTGGATGATGAGGCATCTGTCCGTCAAGTTGAGGCTGCCGTTTTGGAAGATCGGCGCATTACTAATCGCCAAATAGCCCAAGATGTCAAGATTAGTACAGGTTCTGTGGAAACTATAATTCATGACCATTTGCATATGCATAAGGTGTCTGCCAGATAGATTCCCAGGTTGCTCACACCATTCCAGAAGTGAGAACACGTCGAGTGCTCGAGGATGAATTTGGAGATGTGCCAAGAAGGTGAGTCAAAGTTTTTCAAAAGACTGATTACATAGGATGAATCCTGGGTCCATCACTATGATCCAGAGATCAAAGCTCAGTCAATGCAGTGGAAGCACTTGGACTCACCACCTCTAAAGGAGGCAAGGGTGCAGCCCTCCGCTGACAAGGTCATGCTCACAGTCTTCTGGGACCAGGACAGAGTAGTGATGACAGATTTCCTTTCAAAGGGTACCACAATTACAGGAGCCTATTATGCTTTACTTTTGAGGAAATTAAGGGAAGCTATCAAGATCAAGAGGCGGGGCAAGATCAGCAAAGGTACCCTCATCCCGCAGGACAACGCTCCGGTCCACAACTCGTATGTCGCCAGATCAGAAGCACGGGCGAGCGATTATGAAATCCTCTCCCATCCTCCCTACTCTCCTGACCTTGCACCCTCTTACTTTCACCTCTTCCTAGCCATGAATTTGTTTTTGAAAGGAAAGCGTTTCCCAGATGATGCAGCCTTGATTTCTGAAGTCACGTCGTGGTTGGAGGACCAACCTAGGGTGTTCTACAAAAACGGTCTCCAGAGCTGCATCAAACGATGGGAGAAATGCATAACTCTGGGTGGTTCCTATGTAGAAAAAGATTAATAACTGTGCCAAGTTTGGTTGCTCTACTGCTATAGGAAGTGGGTCAGGGGCATTACTTATTGCACGCCCCTCGTGTATATATATATATATATACATATATATATATATATATATATATATATATATATATATATATATATATATATATATATATATATATATATATATATATAGGATGTCCACAAAGTCTGGCTGCATAATCTACAGGGTGCCCATAAAGTCTGGTTACATAATCTAAAGGGTGCCCACAAAGTCTTGCTACATTAAGTAGCCAGACTTTGTGGACACCCTGTATATATATATATATATATATATATATATATATATATATATATATATATATATATATATATATATATGTATATGTATATATATATATATAAAATTCTATAATTATATTCGAAAGGAAATTATTCTTATTATTATTATATATATATAAATATATTCGAAAGGAAATTATTCTTATTATTATTATATATATATAATTATATTCGAAAGGAAATTATTTCGAAAGGAACAAGAGTTTCATGAGCATTTTTTCAATATATATATATATATTTCTAGTATATATATATATATATATATATATATATATATATATATATATATATATATATATATATATATACGAGGTGCCTTCAATAAGTTTCCAGACTCGTATTGGCATTTATTGAGAAAATGCTCATGAAACTCTTGTTCCTTTCGAATATAATTTCCTTTCGAATATAATTTCCTTTCGAAGATAATTTCCTTTCGAAATAATTTCCTTTGGTTTTCAATGTACTAGAGATCCCTAGATGTAAGAGAGTTTTTGGAATTCCCTACCGGGTCCCTACTTCCGCGACTGTACTGACATGCAGAAGTTCAAGTGTAACGTTAACCGACATCTTACTGCCCAACTCCCTACATTGTACCCCAGTAGCTCATGTCCCTGATAGTAGCCCCCTACACCAAAGTGGCAATGTGCCTTGTTTGGGGTGAAAATGTAATAAAAAGTTTGTTTTTTTTAAACATAGTATTCCTTGTTAACTGTCTGTCCAATAGGAACACAGTGTATGTAGATCATACCCGTGTTGTCAAAAAAAAAATCTGGATCATCATAAGTTTCTGTGTGGGTTTGTTCTGTCTGACCTTATGTGGTCTGGGAGAGTCCACATGCTTCCACTGGGAACACTGTTTCTTGATCTCTGGGCCATAGTAGCAGATCTGGCTTTCATCGGTGGTCATCAGAGCATAAGAAACTGCAGGATCTGAATTGATGAACTTGACCATCTGTCATGGCATCTTTTTTTTTTCTGATCTTCTCTGATCAGCCTTGAAACAAACTTCATGCAAATCTTGCGCATCACCAGTTCTTCTCAAATAATAATTATCTGTACAGTTCCCACACTGACATCAAACTGTGCATTTATTGTCTCTATAAACACACGACGATCCTTATCCGTGAAATTCTTTATTTGGCCAATCAACTCTGGTGTTCTGACTTCTTTACTCCTCCCACACCTCTCATCATCCCTCACTTGAATCACTTATGCCACTCCAAAACTGATGTTTTTTTCCATACAAGATGTTTTAAGAGCAGACTAAAGCATTCCATACGTTTCTTTGGCATTTTTTCTAAGTTTGAAACATAATTTTATTGCATATTCTTCTTCTAACGGCCAGATTGCATTTTTGAAATTCACCAGCTGTGACAATCAGTCTTTGATAGGGTTTATTCCGATTCCTGCTGTAGCTGTTCTTTATAACCTGAAATCGTAAAATTTGGTCAGTCATCTCATAAGAAGTGTAGCTATAACATATTGGATTTTCAAAGATATACGACAATTTTAAATGCCTGTACAAAAAAGAAAGTCTGGAAACTTATTGAAGGCACCTCGTATATATTAAATGTAGGTTTACTAATGTTTGGTTCCCTAAAGTTTTTTTCTATATACATTCTGCCGTTTGAAATGCTATCAGGGTAAGATAAATTACTTTTCTGTGATTAAACGCCTTAAAATGGGTACAAACCTATTTTGTGTAATCTGTAGGGTCCGGCGCATTCAAAAAGAATACAGAAAAAATAAAATAAAAGTTGTCGCCTTTTCTCTTTATATGCTTGCAATATTGTCAGTTAATATGCAAATGAAATGCTTCTGGTTTGAAATAAAAAGCCTGATTTTTCAGAGATTGGGTGGATTTTCTATTCGGGTGCTGGAGTAGCAAGTCATGTCAGCAATGCGTTTTGGCAGCAAAGTGTTAAGTTTTGAGTTAGTTTTCGAGTAACGAGTTTTTACAGCAGAGCGTCTAGTTTTCGAGTAACGAGTTTTGACAACAGAGCGTCTAGTTTTCTAGTAACGAGTTTTGACAGCAGAGCGCGTAGTTTTCGCGTAACGAGTTTTGACAGCAGAGCGTCTAGTTTTCAAGTAACGAGTTTTGACAGCAGAGCGTCTAGTTTTCGAGTAACGAGTTTTGACAGCAGAGCGTCTAGTTTTCGAGTAACGAGTTTTGACAGCAGAGCGTCTAGTTTTCGAGTAACGAGTTTTGATAGCAGAGCGTCTAGTTTTCAAGTAACGAGTTTTGACAGCAGAGCGTCTAGTTTTCAAGTAACGAGTTTTGACAGCAGAGCGTCTAGTTTTCGAGTAACGAGTTTTGACAGCAGAGCGTCTAGTTTTCGAGTAACGAGTTTTGACAGCAGAGCGTCGAGCTTTGAGTAGTGAATTTCGACAGCAGTATGCCGAATATTTTTTTTACAAGCGAGTCGCCAATTATCAAGGCCCGAAGGTACAAGGGTTAAAACCCCAGAAATTGTGACCTGGAAGTGTAGAACAGTTAATACTTGATTGTTTTAACCCCACATTAATAATACAAAATATCTGCTAAGATAAGCATTAGTTCTGATATTTAGTTATGTTAGAAAAAACTGTTTTTATTATTCTAATTAACAGTAATTTATAATTAACTGAACAAATGAGCTGTCTCCCTTAGCTATCTCTGTATACCCCCACGCCTCTCACTATATACTGAATAAACTAATTCATGATGTCAGCCAACGGACAACGCACAATGTTCACTATTATCAGTTAAAATACCAAATATTTCTTAGCTTTATACACACACAGTAATGGACTCTGACTATCCGTTGGTTTGATAAGTGTGAAATTGCACTTTATTGCAAAACGGGTAAAATTCACACACGCCTCTGAAAGAATATCTTGCCTTTTGTCGTTTGTAAAACAAACCAAACATGGCAGACAATTGAAATGGGCGTGCCTAACCAAACAACACTTTTTTTTCTTTTCTTTTTATCAATGAATGCATATAAATGACTGATGTAAAAATTGGAATGTGTGTACCGAGAAAGAAATAAAGCTTGTGCTGTTGTCTGGTATTCAAATAAAGCAAACGGGTCATTACAAAATGAGAAACGTAATATGTGTTTGTCAAACAAGTTGTTGAATCTTCTTAATCCCAAATAAAAACTGGTGTGACAAGAATATATATATATATATATATACATATATATATATATACATATATATATATACATATATATATATATATATATATATATATATTCAATTGAATGTGAGTTATGTAATAGTTTTTTTAATAGTCATGCATACCGCCATGGTCCATACACACCTTAGGAAATGCTAATCTCTCTCTCTCTCTCTCTCTCTCTCTCTCTCTATATATATATATATATATATATATATATATATATATATATATATATATATATATATATATATCTTTCTATCTCTCTCTCTCTCTCTCTCTCTATATATATATATATAGAGAGAGAGAGAGAGAGAGACAGACAGACAGACAGACAGAAACAGAGAGAGATTAGCACTTCCTAAGGTGTGTATGAACCATGACTATTAAAAAACGATTACTTAACTCACATTCAATTCAATATATATATATGTGTGTGTGTGTGTGTGTGTGTGTGTGTGTGTGTGTGTGTCTGTGTGTGTGTGTGTCTGTGTGTGTGTGTCTGTGTGTGTGTCTTTTCAATTTATTTATATTTATTTATAAAGTCTTTTTGTCTTTTCCAATGGTTTGAAATCGTCGGATACGTTGCATCTAATTCAGAAGCAAGTTCTCGGACAGTTGTGCGTGGATTGGCTTCAACTAAGGCTCTTAATTGATCGTTGTCAGCATCCGATAGCCGACCACTACGCTCATCATCTTCAAGACTCTCGTCGCCGCCACTAAATTTCTTAAACCATCATTGTGCTGTGCGTTCAGTAGTGGATTCTGCACCAAACGCTTCGTTGATATCGCGAACTGTTTCAGCAGCTTTTCGGTCTAGCTTGAAATGAAATTAGAAAAAATTTTTTTACTAATTAGGGTTAGGGTTAGGGTTAGGGAAGATGGCTTGCATTCAACGTTCTGAAAAGAAGACATACTTGTTTTAAAACGATGGTAAATTTAAACAATCAGATAGAGCGAATAAAATCTTTTTAATCTATAAATATAAAGGCGAAAATGTATGTATGTATGTGTGTTCGCTTTTTCTGTGTGTCTACAAAAGGCTTCTTTCAGAGAAGCGGTCGGTCGGTTCAAAACTTTTTAAAACTTTTTATATCACATATCATCATAATATCTCACAGTTAACAACGAAGCTCGCCTGTCTATTTAATTTGCTCGATTTCGGGAAGATAAGTATTCAATATTTGTCGCTCGCCGCATATGGGTTAGTCTTTTTCCTATAACATCTTGGGGGGAAAAAAGCGTTCAGCAGTAAATGAAATCCCGCAGTCAAACTTGACCTCATTAACTCATTAAAACGGGCACCTACTAAACCCAAGTAATTAAATAAATTCAAACGTGTTTCCGTTAGCATGTCGCGGTGGGGCAATCGTTAACGTCTCACGTTTTTTTCTTTTTTTTTTACATTTTAATTTACAACTTTGCCTCAAGGGCTCGGGTTCGATCCTCATACTTACTTTTTTTAACACCACCACCCCACACACACACACACCTCCAAACACCCGGCCAACGCCAGGTACCCCTCGCTAGTGATATATAAAGTAAAGGTATGATAACGAAAACCTATTTGAAAATACATCATTGGAAATCAAAATTTAAAACTCCGCAAACATTCTTCTCAACCTAATATGTGTGTATACGACATAATCACGTTGACACACCGGTTCCCATTAAATCAGCGAAGTTAAGCAACGTTGGGCCTGGTCATTACTAAAATGGGTGACCAATTTGGGAAGTCCAGGTGCTGTATGTAGGAGGACGTCGACACCTCCCTGCAAAAAGTTGCAAAAACCTAACGTCGTCATCTCCTCTAACGGGGATATACATGCGACTGGGGAACGCTTGTGAATTTCATACTCCCATGAAACTTCCTCCTTCGGGGGAAGCCGGTTAAACCCTGAATAGCGTTGATGCTGACTGCATAAGCACATTAAGAGTTATTTGTTTAATAAATAGCGGTGTCACATAGCGTATAATTTAAATTACCTCCTTTGAAATTTGAGGAGAATTGGTTCCTTCATATTGACCAATCTCGGGCACATATGTTGGGGTTTCTGGTGCATTTCGTCAATTTGTCGGCAGTACTTCTCCGCCGTAATCGTCTCGCCCGGATTCAAGAAGCTGTGATGGGTGAGGCCGACCGCAGACCACCAAACACTTTTTAGTGCAATTTCGACTTCGGGAAATGTTATGAAGTTTCTCCAGAATTCAACCATTGTGCCGAACGTCGCCGGTTGTCGCAGAGGATCCACTTTTCATCACACGTTTCAATCTGCTCGAAAAATGGGTCGTTTTTGTTGCGCAGAAGGAGCGTAGAAGACACCTCAAAACGGCGATTTTTTTTATCATCGTTCAATTCATGCGGCACCCATTTATCCAACTTTTTTCACTTATCTATTTGTTTTAAATGGCAAACGACTGTTGAGTGGTCGACCTCGAGTTCAACAGAAATTTCTCGTGTGGTTTTGCGAGGATCGGCGTCAATTAAGACTTTCAAATGTTCGTTATCAACCACAATCGGGCGGCCGCAACCGTCTTCATCTTCGAGGCTCTCGTCACCACTGCGAAATTTCTTTAACCACCGTTGTGCCACACGTTCGTTAGTGGTTCCTGTGCCAAACGCATCATTGATATCACGAGATGTTTCGGCAGCTTTTCGGTCTAGTTTGAACTGTAACAAGAAAATCGAGCGGATTTGAATCTTGTCCATGCTGTCGAAAAGCCTGCAAAAAAAATGAGTGAAGAAAATATTTTGCATGATACGTAAGTTTTTACTTGAAATTTTGCAGTTGTGCCCAGTCTCTGTCATATTTCTTTTAGTCTGCTTGTCTCTTTTCTGCCCGTTCCATTTTTTTTCGGAAACTACTGGTGGATTTCGTTTAAATTTTGTATGGCCCTTTGTTATAAGGTTCGGCGAACTAAGTATTATGATATGCGTCTGATGAACAGTCAGGGATTAATAGCGATTAGCCACTACAATACCACATTTACTGTAGAAGTTTTCTCGAAAACTGCTGAGCCGATCTGGTTGAAATCTTGTGTGAAACTTTGTTATGATAAGGTGTAGCGAGCAAAGTATTATGGCATTCGTTCAATGCACAGGTAGGAATCAATAGAGATTAATAGGGGTTAGTAGAGGTTAATAGAGATTAGCGTTTAATGCAAAAATGAGGACGAATTGAACCATATTCAAGTATCAATTTGGCATAATTGTAAGTCAACGGGCTATAACTTTTGCTCGTTTTAAATATGCTAAAATTTCTAGTATATATATATATATATATATATATATATATATATATATATATATATATATATATAATGTACACACGCAGATACACACAGACATGCAATTTCACTTTCATATATATATATATATATATATATATATATATATATATATATATATATATATATATATATATATACGTTTTATTTTTATTACCGTATCTTTCTGTTAAGTTACATGATTGTTTCAGCTACCCGGCCATTTTTTTTGGCCGTCTGTAGCTCCCTCAGACTTTTACAGCTGTAAAAGTCTGAGGAAGCTACAGACGGCCAAAAAACGGCCGGGTAGCTGAAACAATAATGTAATTTAACAGAAAGATACGGTAATAAAAAATAAAACGCATATTTGCTCTACAACAGTAATGAGCACTTTCTTCAGTTGTTATTAATTACCATTTCTACTATATATATATATATATATATATATATATATATATATATATATATATAAATATATATATATATTGTGTATTTAAGCAGCATGTTTTCATTCAGAAAAGTAGTGTTAAATAGCACAGAATGTTTTCTTACTTAATAAACTTTCTTTGTAGTTTTTCAACTTTTCTAATTGTCTTTCTTATTTCTCGGTTGAATCTGTGCAAGAAAGTTCCATAGTCGTCTTATCCCACCTGTTTTTTTGTTTTTTGTTTTCTCTTTTGGTTGTTTTTTTGCAAGTACTTTTGACTGAGTTTTCAACAGTTTGGATTATTGTTCATTTAAAATCTTGATGCTTTTTTGTTTACATGGAGGTCACCACTTATCAAGGCACAGAAGCCACTCGGGAATAAGGGTTACTTTGTGTACAGTAATCAATTGGATAGTGTTGCAGTATTCACTAGTATTGGAGATTTGATAAAGTGTCATTACTTAGGGGGCGTTTCATCAGGAATTTGTTTATGTTGGACTTGAAGACATCCATGTTGAAGTCGGGGGGAAACAGGGAAACGGCAGAGAGTTCCATAGGCGTGCAGTTCTAAGAAAGAAGCTTTGTTCATGGAATCTACGTTTTGATTTAGGCACAGATAAAGAGTGGGGAAATTTTTCACAGTGGATTCAGCTAGACGGGTGTTTTTCGTGAAAGATTGGCTAGGGGAGACCAGAGATTGAAGCTCAGACTACCATGGAAATAACGATAAAACAAAGATAGGCTCGCAACGTCTCTTCTATGGGAGAGAGGTTGCAGGGAAGAGAAAAGAGCGTCCCCCCACTAAACCACGAAGTCTATTTTGTACTCTGTCAAGGCAGGATAGGCTGTTTTTAGCAGCTCCTGCCCAGATGTGGCAGCAGTATTCCATCTTTGGACGTACCTGGCTTTTATATAAATAGAGAATTGCATCAGTAGTGAGATATCTTCTAGAGCGGTAGAAGGATCCCACCATCTTTCCAGCGACCTTGGCAACAGACTTGATGTACGTGTTCCATTTCAGATCGGGAGTAAAGATCAAACCCAGAAGCTTGTCAAAACATGGGGCCTCCCCTAGACGAGAGCCATCCATTTCAATTGATGACAGATGGGGATCAGAGCGTTGATGATGTAAAGATAGAAGCTTGGTTTTATATGCATTTTATATGTTTCAGTTAAAATTATATAAGAGCGTATTATTTATATTTTTATTTACAAAAATATTTAGATAAGATAAGTCATCGGTACCGTCGGTTTCAAACTTGATAATAAAGAACCGTTTTAGAAACCCATATCAAACTCTCTTCAGCCGATACTCATCTGTTTTATAACCGGAACAGGAATTATATAGATATATTACAAGATATCGTGATATTCTTGAGTCATTCTCTTTTTCGGGTTGTTCTGGTGGCAGAGGTGTAATATGAATATATTAGACAAACATTGTTATGCGTTTAATTTTTTATGGGTGGTTGTGTTGTTGACGATATCAGCGAGTCGTCGTTGGATTTGGGGATTTCTTTATTTTCTCTGATTCGCTGATATTGTTAACAACTTCGAACACATGCAGAGGGCGCCACCATCCATACAAAAATTAAACGCATTACAATGTTTGTTTAAATGAAAAAAAAATGCTGCCTTAATATACACGATTCAAATTACGTGACCCTGAAACGCAACATGATACCACCTCGAAGCAACTTAATCAAGAGGCAAAATACAATTGCCGAAGAAACAATTAAGAAACACACCCATGAATTTGACAGATTTGAGCGGAAACTCTAAGACCACGTTATCGAAGAAGAAGAAGAAAAGAAAGAAATCTAACAACGACTTCGAACACAGGCAGCGCACCAGCACCACCATCCACAAAATATTAAACGCATAACAGTTTGTTTAAATGAAAAAATGCTGCCTATATATATATATATATATATATATATATATATATATATATATATATATACATATATGAATAAAAAAGAATACGAAAAGTATAAAATAATAATAATGTAACTTAACAGAAAGATATATATATATATATATATATATATATATATATATATATATATATATATATAAAGGAGATTAGAACAATAGTCTAAAGAGCTGAGTGTATTTTAATGTAACAGTGAAATTACTAGTTTAATTAAAATACAGGAAATAGAAAGTGCTCGTTGTAATAAGATACAAAGCTATAGCAAACATCTAAATGACTATTTCAACCACAGTTCCTGATTTCAAAAAAAGAAAAATTAAAAGATTCATCTGCCTTACTTTTAATGCTAGGTTTATTTATGGTGTCTTTTAAATTCAATAAAAACCCTCCAAAATTTGCTGATGAGGAGACCTTGCTTACCAAAAAAACTATATATAATTATTCTACATAACTTGATGTATACCACAATAAAAAGCATTGGTTTCCGAAACGATCGTACAGATAATTGATTTTGTTGTTGTTCCTTCTTATGAAACAGATTTTTAATTTAATTAAAATTTTATTTTTAAATTTTAAATTATAAATCACATCACTTAATATATATATATATATATATATATATATATATATATATATATATATATATATATATATATATGAATAAAAAAGAATACGAAAAGTATAAAAGCTTATAACTTTTCTTTATTCGTTTTCAATTGGTGACGTGCAGGAATACAAAATAATATTGTGAAAAAAAAAATAAAAAAACTTTTTTTATAAGTACATAATTTTCGACCGATCCTTCAGTCTTCCTAGGCAATAATAATAATGTAACTATATGTTACATTATGTTATGTTATGTAATATATGTAACTATAACTATATGTTATAATGTAACTATATGTACTACATTATGTAATATATGTAACTATAACTATATGTTATAATGTAATATATGTAACTATAACTATATGTTATAATGTAACTATAACTATATGTTATAATGTAACTATATGTACTACATTATGTAACTATAACTATATGTTATAATGTAACTATATGTACTACATTATGTAATGTTATGTAATATATGTAACTATAACTATATGTTATAATGTAACTATATGTTACATTATGTAATGTTATGTAATATATATATAGGCAATAATTATAATGTAACTTAACAGAAAGATATATATATATATATATATATATATATATATATATCTTTCTGTTAAGTTACATTATTCTTTCAGCTACACGGCCGTTTTTTGTTTTTTGTTTTTTTTGGCCGTCTATAGCATCCATGCCTGCGCACACGTACCCAATTTTAGCACCTTAAGGAAAAATTGACGTAAGCGGGAGCAACGCGGGTATCTATGCATGCAGGCGCACATATGTGCATGTATTTGCACGCCATGGATGGGATGTATGTGTACATGTGAGCGTTTCTTTAAGTATATATGTGTGTACGTGCGCATGTGTGTGCTCGCGCCCGCGACCGCTAGCTAACCCTCTCCAAACAATTAACAACAAAATAAAAACTAAATAAATAAACCGAATCATAGCCCCCCCCCGCCTCCAAACATAAGCGAACACCCAACAGGTCAAGACATACTTACCAAGAAATCATCTTACCAACGAGACGCCAAAAACTTTAACATTAAGATTCGAATTTTAAAGTAACCCCCCTCCTCCCACCCCCACATATTCCCCTTCCCCCATGTATCCCTATGCCCTCAACCACACCAGAAATAAACTTCCCAGACCTCCCCCACAAGTTCCATAAACTCCAAAACTAAAACATTACCGACATACCAAGTGCCCCCTCCCACCTTCCCCCCTTGTTCCCTTCCTCTCTTTCTTCTGTCATCCTCGCACCCCCCTGACCTCATTCACTCTTTCACTCTTTCATCCCATAATAACGAACATTTCTGTAAAAGTCTGAGGAAGCTACAGACGGCCAAAAAACGGCCGGGTAGCTGAAACAATAATGTAACTTAACAGAAAGATACGGTAATAAAATATAAAACGCGTATTTGCTCTACAACAGTATTGAGCACTTTCTTCAGTTTTTATTAATCACCATTTCCACTAAATATATATATATATATAAGATGCTGCCTATATATATATACATACATACGTATGTACATATATATACACACACACATTATATATATATATATATATATATATATATATATATATATATATATATATATACTAATACATAATTATAATAATACATAATACAATTAAACACATAACAGTGTTTGTTTAAAGGAGAAAATGCTGTCTATCTATCTATCTATCTATCTCTCTCTTTCTCTCTCTCTCTCTCTCTCTCTCTCTCTCTATATATATATATATATATATATATATATATATATATATATATAATGAGGGACGGAGAATAAATGACAAAAAAAAACTATATTCCAAAATTCATGATGTTGACCATCTTATAATTTATTTCTTTAATTCAGTTGACTTATACAATTCCTGGCAGTATCTGTTTCGTAGCGCAAAATCAATTACGTAATTATTATATCAACCAGTGAATTTATTATGCCCTTAACTCATCAGAAGAAATAGCAACAATCAATCCGTCCAAAGGAAATGAAATGTGATTTGACATGATTAAAATCAGAAAATTGGAAAAGAAGCTGCATATATCTTTAATATGTTTCCATTACGCCATTTTGAATTTTATCAAACAAAGTCATTAAACCCAACAATTCGTACTAACAATCTTCATAAATTTATGAATCTTCTACAAAAATGTTCTATATAATAATTAGTAGATTTATTAATTCTAATTTTTGTATAGATACTTATGAAAATAATATCAATAAATTGTAAACTATTATACATGTTTGTATATACGAAACTAAACTAAGCTACAAAAAACACAATTATCAGGAATAACCAATTGATTTGAATTGAAAACCAAACATAATTCAGTTCTGTTGACTATTATAATCAATCTTATTATTATTACAGTTATATTTCTTAGAATCATTCAATTCAAAACCTATACTTAGGTTAGGTTAAGTTAAAAAAATTTAATAGTATGAATGTTCAAAAAAATAAATATAAGAAAAGTTAATATATCGTTAGATTTGATTAAAGGGAGGTAACTTAATCTCACTTTAATTAAATTTGAACTGTTCACAATTACGATAAAAAGGAGTTTTCAGAAATTTTTTAAACTTAACCTAACGTAATTATAAGATGGTCAACGTCATTTTGGAATATAGTTTTTTGTCATTTATTCTCTATATTGCTCTGTAATTACATTGAGTTTCTTAAATAAGGATTGGTATATATTATAAGAAAATATATTTCTACAGAAATATATATATATATATATATATATATAGAGAGAGAGAGAGAGAGAGAGAGAGAGAGAGAGAGAAAGAGAAAGAGAGAGAAAGAAAGAAAGAGAGAGAGAGATACATACATACATACATACATAAATATATAAAATGCTGCTCATATATACATCACTATATGTACATATATATATACACACAGACACACACACATATATATACATATATATATATGTATATATATACTCGTTTTTTTTTTATTATTCAAAAGTAATGGACTAGTGAATTCAACGAGGTTGTTAGATAGTGCTCAATAAAAAGAGCTGATAATACTTGTTTATTGTTATATAAACATGCTCAACAATAAACAAGTATATATATATATATATATATATATATATATATATATATATATATATATATATATATATATATATATATGTTTTTTATTACCTTTTTATCTGTTTCGTTACAAATGTTTCGGATGTTGAACCATGTTTACGATCCAACAGCCTCGTCAGACCTTTTATATATATATATATATATATATATATATATATATATATATATATATTTATATATATATACATATATATATACATATATATATACATATATATATACATATATATATATGTATATATATATATATATATATATATATATATATATTTATATATATATATATACATAATTCCAGCTTAATACTTTTCAGAGGTGAAACAACCAATGAAGTTAAATATTTAAATGCTTATATCAAATAAATACAAATATACATGAATAAATAATATATATATATATATATATATATATATATATATATATAGTAAGTTATGAACATATATGGCAATCAAGCCATATATTCCTCGTTTAATTCTCGTGAGAATTCTTCAGGTTTATGTTAAAGTAAATACTGAAAATTATTTGTGATTAAATGAAGTAGTAAAACATTATATATGCATATATGTGTGTGTGTGTGTGTGTGTGTGTGTGTGTGTGTGTGTGTGTGTGTGTGTGTGTGTGTGTGTGTGTGTGTGTGTATATATATATCTTTATTCGGTTGGCAAAATTTTAGAATAATCAAAAAGAAGTGAACCATAGCGGAAATTCAATCGACTAAAATAAGATGGAAAACGGGGTGAGGAAAAGGGAAAAAAATGTGAAAAGTTACATGTAACAAATGTACAATTCAGTAAAATAAATAAGTCGATTAAAAACAAGATCGTTAAAATACACCCGAAGCGCTTTTCATTCAGACTAACTTTTCAAGGGTATAAGTCTGAAAATTATTTCTTTTTTTTTTAGAATATTTTGTAGTGGAATGGAGTAAGAGCGAAGAGGAGGTTAAAAAAAAAAAAAAAAAAACTGTGACTACCCAAATAATTCTTCTTTTTTTTTTTCTTTTCCTCACCCCGTTTTCCATCTTATTTTAGTCGATTGAATTTCCGCTATGGTTCACTTCTTTTTAATATATATATATATATATCTATATATATATATATATATATATATATATATATATATATATATATATATATATATATATATAGAGAGAGAGAGAGAGAGAGAGAGAGAGAGAGAGAGAGAGATTGAGTCTAAAGATTAATAATTGTAAATTATGAATCAGTTTCAAAAAGATGAACACAAAAAAATCAACGACTTCATTTGATTTTGTCTGTTCATCCTTTTGAAACTGATTCATAATTTACAATTATTAATCTTTAGACTCAATCTCTCTCTCTCTCTCTCTCTCTCTATATATATATATATATATATATATATATATATATATATATATATATATATATATATATATATATTATTAATCATAAAGCTCTAGTATAAATGTACATATTGAGCTTATTATATATCTACAGTACCATGAGCAATGTTCTTTTAAAGTATTAATATATTAAAATAAACTTTGCTTTTTAGACTCCAGGTCTAATACCCTCTATAGTATATATATATATATATATATATATATATATATATATATATATATATATATATATATATATATATATATATATATATATATATATATATATAGTATCAATTCTTATCCTTATCTCAAAATTTTGGCTGGTTAGGATTAGGCTAAAGTTTAGGTTTAGGTCCAACAAAAACCTACCAGCCAGCCATGGTTCTCCCCACAATGTGCTGCTGCCATCGCGCACAAAAATCACTTTTTCCATAGCTACCAACGTAATAGATGCACTGAGTCTAAAGCTGCTTTCAGGAACGCCAACAACCACTGTAAAAGAGTAATAAAAAATGCAAGAGAGCTATATGCCCAGTCTGTTAAATCCAAAGTAGCTGATCAGCGGCTTGGTTCCCACCAGTTTTGGCAAATAACAAATAGGATCCTGAACAGAAGTGTGCGTTCTATCCCAACCATTATCAACGGACCAGAGGTCATCTCGTCAGCTTCAGACAAGGCTAAACTATTTGCCAAGAACTTTTGCAGCTAATTCTACCCTATGCGACAAAGGCCATCAATTCCCCATATTTCCTCCTATAACACAGAATACGCTAGGTAACATACAAATATCTGTGCATGAGGTCGCCAAGCTAATCAAGAACCTTGATTCCAGTAAAGCAACTGGCCCTGACGGCATCCCAATTATAGTGTTAAAAAAGCTTTAACCAGAACTTGCTCCCATACTTACGAAACTGTTTAAACTTGCCTTAAGGAGAAGTGCTTTCCAACACCCTGGAAAACCTCATAAGTATGGCCTGTATATAAGAACTCAGGTGATAAGTCATCTCCCTCTCAGTACAGACCAATAAGTCTCCTGTGTGTCATGAGTAAGTTGCTGGAATCCATATTAAATAGAGAAATAGTCAACCACCTCAGCAGAAATAACCTTCTTAGTGACACGCAATATGGTTTCTGTTCTGCAAGATCTATCGCAGATATGCTAACGGTTATATCTCATAGGATTAGTGAATCTCTTGACAAAGGCTTCCTTTCCAGGGTAATTGCTTTTGACATATCAAAGGCCTTCGACAAGGTATGGCATAAAGGCCTACTTCACAAGATCTCCAGCTACGGTATAATTGGAAATATTCTCTCTATCATTAAATCATTTCTCTCTGATAGGCTCATAAGAGTAGTGGTAGATGAACAAAAATCAGAGGCCTGCAGTATTAATGCTGGAGTCCCTCAAGAGTCCATCCTGGGCCCAACTCTCTTCCTGATCTACATCAATGATCTCCCTAAACACATACTTAAATCATTCGTTGACATCTATGCTGATGACACGACCATCTACAGCAACACATCAAAGGCTGTAAATGACAAAGTTCTCTCTGATTCTCTCCCCTCTGATCTCAAACGAGTGGTTCAGTGGGGGAAGACGTGGCTGGTTACCTTTAATGCATCTAAAACCAAACTCCTATATTTACATCATCAACGCTCTGATCCCCATCTGGCATCAATTAAAATGGATGGCTGTCATCTAGGAGAGGCCCCATGTTTTGACAAGCTTCTGGGCTTGACCTTCACTCCTGATCTGAAATGGAACATGTACATCAAGTCTGTTGCCAAGGTCGCTGGAAAGATGGTGGGATCCTTCTACCGCTCCAGAAGATATCTCACTACTGATGCAATTCTCTATCTATATAAAAGCCAAGTACATCCAAGGATGGAATACTGCTGCCATATCTGGGCAGGAACTGCTAAAAACAGCCTAACCTGCTTTGACATAGTACAAAATAGACTTCGTGACTTAGTGGGGGATGCCCTTTTCTTTTCCCTGGAACCTCTCTCCCACAGAAGAGACGTTGCAAGCCTATCTTTGTTTTATCGTTATTTCCATGGCAGGTGCTCCTCTGAACTCCAATCTCTGGTCCCCCCTCGCCAATTTTTTACGAAAAACACCCGTCTAGCTGAATCCACTGTCAAAAACTTTCCCCACTCTTTATCTATGCCTAAATCAAAACGTAGATTCCATGAACAAAGCTTCTTTCTTAGAACTGCACGCCTGTGGAACTCTGTTCTGTCTGCTTGCTTCCCTCCTGACTAGAACTTGGACGTCTTCAAGTCCAACATAAACAAATTCCTGATGAACCGCCCCTTTGTAGACATTTTAAATATCCACACTAACGTACTGTACTTACAATAACCCTTATCCCTGAGTGGCTTCCGGGCCTTGATAAGTGGTGACCACCTTGTAAAAAAAAAAAAATTGTTTAGAAAGAAACATAAAAACATAAGCTCTTTTGGCGAGCGATGTAATTTTTCTTCGTGGGCGATCTGATATTTAAAGAAAACCCAGGCGTTTCATTTTTTTTTTTTTTTTCTCATTTTTTTCATCTCTTTGCAGGTACAGTTTGGGAGAAATGATGGAAAATGTGGCCTCTGTGGCGATCCGTATGATGGGAAGCGGGATGGTGAGGCTGGTGGACCCTTCGCCCGAGGCATCATCACGAGGACCTACAAAGTAGGAAGTATTCTCAATGTCCTTGTGCAGATTACGGCAAACCACAAGGGATACTTCGAGTTTCACCTCTGCCCCCAAAACAACCCGAACAAAAGAATGACTCAAGAATGCCTCGATAGGTAAATAGTTGTTTATATACGAGGCGTGTTCCAAAAGTAATTACTCCAATTTTTTATTCCGCCCGAATGGATCAGAGAGGAAATGCAAATTGCATTGTTATTATGACTAAATATATGCATTCCTGATCTGAAATTTCATCTCTCTGTTTCAGATATTAGCGGTGCGAGGATATAAGAAAGCAAACCTGTCATGTGTTATGAGCTAAAGTTGTGACTATGTAGAAAAATGCATTCTGTAGCACAAAAGGTCGCTTGTTTCAATAGTACCAATACCGTCTTTGTAGCTCTTCAATTTTTTGTGTTATAAAAATAAGAGTCTTAACACCGGGAACAATTCTTATATATATATATATATATATATATATATATATATATATATTATCATTATTATTATTATTATTATTAAATATATTTTATCCAAAAAATTTAATCTATTAAAATATATCAACAATTGGTAATGTACATATACCAATAAAAATTAAGTCAAAGTAAATTGACTCAAATATTAAACTTCATGTTTTCTGTAATCGAGAATTCGTATAAAGTTTTCAAAACCAAAACAACAAAAAATGAGCATTCTGTTATGTATTTTTTAGGAATGTTACAATTGTTTCGACATCATTGGGACAATTTCGAACTTTATTTTATTCAAAAATATTCCAGAATAGCATCTCATCAGGCTTTTTGAAAAAAAAAATATTTTTAAATAACGTAAAGTTTTGAAATTGTCCGAATGGTGTCGAAACAATTGGAACATTTATGAAAAATACACAACAAAATACTGAAAAAATGTTTGTTGTCTTGGTTTTGAAAACTATATATATATATATATATATATATATATATATATATATATATATACAGGGTGAACAGAAAGTCCTTGGACCATTTTTAGTTTTAAAATTAAATATTGTTAAAATCACTTTTTCTCTTTTCGAATAAAGTAAGTATTTAGTCTAACTATTGATCTAATTATTTTCAACAAAAATATTAAAATAATTTTGTTTAAACTTTCAGAAACATGAGCAAACGAGAGACCATAATTCAGCTTCATTGCGCGGGAAGGACAAATTCAGAGATTATTAAGCTCTTGAAAGTGGCTAAATCCACCGTGTACCATGTTGTGAACAGATTTAAGGAACTTGGTACATCTGAAGACCGTCCTAGGAGTGGAAGACCTCGCACTGCTTGAACAAAGAAGGTGATTAAAGCTGTCCGAGAGAGAGTAAGGAGGAACCCGAAGAGATCTGCAAGACAAATGGCTAAAGACATGAATGTGAGCGTGACCTCGATGAGAACCATCGTAAAAAACGATCTCCAGTTGTCCCCATACAAGATGAGAAAGAGACAGTACCTCACACCTGCCCAAAAGCACAAGAGACTTGAAAGAGCAAAGCTTCTTCTTGGAGAACTGAAGGCTGGCACGGCAGAGCGAGCGATTGTTTTTTCTGATAAAAAACTCTTCACAATTGAAGCGACTGTTAACAATCAGAACGACAGAGTTTACGCAAAATCTTCAGCAGACATTGATGACTCCGTGAGAATAGTTTCCGCCGACAAAAGCCGTCTTCCCTCATGGTGTGGGCTGCAGTCTCCAAATCTTGGAAGTCGCCTCTGATTTTCGTGGAGCAGGGGATTAAGATCAACACAGATCGCAACATTAACGATATTTTGGTTCCAGCATTTGAAGAGATGAAGAAACACTTCAAAGATCAGCCTTTCACCTTCCAACAAGATGGAGCACCATCCCACACCTCCAGAAAAATTCAGGACTGGTGCCAACGTCATTTTCCAAGATTCTGGAGTAAGGAGATGTGGCCTCCTGCATCGCCTGATTTGAATCCCATGGATTTTTCGGTGTGGTCTTTGTTGGAGGCAAAGGTCTGTTCTGTTGCTCATCCAAGTGTTGATGCTTTGAAGACATCTCTTCTGAGTGAATGGGCTAAAATACCTCAGGAAACGTTGCGTGGCTCGGTTGGTAACTTCAGACAGAGAATTGAACGTCTAATCGAAAGGAAGGGACATCACATTGAAAATAAATAATTTGAATTTATTCTTGGATTCCTAACTTATAATTTTCATTCATGTTTAATTTATATTTTTGTAATTTTCTATTAATAAACCACTTTTGAATTGGTCCAAGGACTTTCTGTTCACCCTGTATATATATATATACAGTGATTTGATTGTTTATTAATCTTATAAAACTCTGGCGTTTATAAAATAGTGCTCAGTAATAAGCAGAACTGTATTATAGTATAACTTTATTCATAAGAGCATTCTTGGCTACATATGTGCACACATGTTCTAATTGCGATCTTGTACTAAATCTAGCTTCCTCAGGCCTTCAGTGTCCAGTGAACCTAAAGTGGACACAAAAATTATTTCTATACTCGCCTTAATTTCAGTTGATACTCAAGGCCTGAGGAAGCTGGAGTTACGACTGTAAATTATACTTTACAATAAACAACATAGTTCGACAGGATACTCAAATAAGAAATATTAAGATTTCCTTAATCAGGAGTTTCCAAGAATGTGTTCTTTTCATCATGAATATCATAGTGTAGCTATGATTTTGTTGGTACTGGCAAAAATTGAAACTGCATTATATGAAAACTAGTGATAAATGCAAAAACGGTTTTAGTGCAAAGAGTTCATGAACTGGGGAAAAGAAATGAAATCTTAAAAAACTGAAATAAAAATTAAAAATTTTAAATCCAGATTAAAGAATATGAAGTGGCGTTAAAGGATTACAAAAAAATCAGAACGCCAAAATAAAGTAACAACATGTATTGCAAAGCATACAGTAGGTGGGTTGTAACCGACGAACAACCTAGGTTAGTCCACGGGATATCGACCAACACCTTATGGTTTAATCTTCTGGTATTTATTGAGAAGAGAAGAAAAAAATTCAATTTTGCAATTCAAACTTTTATGTCTACACACCCATTTGGTTTTCGCGAGTTCCTTTTTTCCTTTCATCAGTGGTTTCACAACACTTGCTTGGTTTAATTCAGCTTTCTGGGTGGTATTTTAAATTCGAGTGCCTCTGTAAGTTCAAAATCCGACATCACCACTGTTATAGCCATGTTACAAAAAAAAACAGAACACCAAAATAAAGTAACAACATGTATTGTAAAGCATACAGCAGGTGTTTTTTTTTCGTCATAGCCGACGAATGACCTAGGTTGGTTCACCGAATAACGACCGACACTTTACGGCTTAGGCTTCAGGTATTTATTGACATTGGAATAGTCTATTAGTAGGTAACATAGGTTATCTTCATCACAACAAATGGTTATCTATTTGCTAGGTGAAATTTTCTCATAAGAAGTCGAGTTTATAATGTTGACAAATAGATCCAAATTAAAAATCCAAAATGTGTGTAATCTAAGTTGTAGAAACATCCCGCTTGCCAGCAGTTGAGGAAGAAAGATTATTTCAAATCATTAACTTTTTTTTTTTTTTTTCACTTAAGGATAGCGGAACTGTCGTAATGAAATGTTTCATGACCGGCTATAAAAAATTTAGTAGTGATGGAAAAAAACTTTAAAGTATAAGTGTAGTCTAAAATTGTGTTCTTTTATATATATATATATATATATATATATTGTATTTCTTTTAGTCTGTATATCTGTCCAACTTTTTCATAGAAACTTATGGGCCGATCTGGCTGAAATTTTGTATAAACCTTTGCTATAAGGTGCAGCGAACTTGGTATCCTTTCGATGCACAGTTAGGTATTAATAAGGATTATTATGGATTAGTCACCACAAGAAGTTTTCTCGGCAACAAGGTGCAGAGAAATAACGATTATTATAACGGTCGTTACACAGTTAGTTAAGGATTAATAGGGATTAATAGGAATTTGTATTTGATCCAACCGATGAGTTAGATTAGCATAGCCACAATGAGTGTCAAACTGTTGAAACGAATGTGGGAATAAAGAAAGGCTATGTCATTACCTTTAAAAACACTAAAACGCAAGAAGCATAAACCATGGATTCTTTGGAAAATTCTTTGTGAAAGCAAACTGAGTAATACTGCATGGGGGGGGTATTATCAAGAGACTATGCCTGAGGCGGCTAAAAATAACGTAATCATGTCAAGTACATCTCCAGAAGAATTTTAAAAGAGAGCTTCCTCTTGATGTCTGTCAAAACCCGAAGTGTTTTTACACTCACGAGCAAAGTAATAAAAACATTGTACAACCAAATCGTAACTAAAGTGTGGAACGATAAAATTGTCACCCTAGAAAAGACGGCATGATTCCATTTCCGTTTGGTGAAAACCGGGGGGGGGTCTGTTTGTTTGTTTTGTTTTTTTTGTTGTTTTTTTTACGTCTTTTTTTTTTGTTGCAGACCATCTACTAGTTGACCAGTTGTGTATAAATCCCAACAGCGATATTAGCCTTCTATCATGTCTGAAAGTAACAATGTTTAACGAGCGAGATTGGAGATGCGCCGCTGTCACCCCCTTCAGCCGGTCGGTTGAGACGATCGTCGACCTCAGAACTCTTCCACTCCAATTACGGCAGCCTGAAAACGACCCGACTCTGGCGGTTTGCAGCTCACTATTTTCGTCCTTCCAGTGACCACTGCCGGTGATAATTCTTAGCCGTTTTAATGTTGCTGATATGGGGTAGTGACAGAATTATCAATTGATCGTCTAAATTTATACCCTGGACCTGTCGTTGTGTACTCGCTTACCGGCGAACATCGCCGATAAGAGAGCCGTGGATTTTAGTGTGGTGAAAAAGGAAATAAAAACGATTCCACACACGAATAAACAATTAATCTGGGTTTATTCACAATAATAATGGTCTAATAATATTTCAGAGTTTGAAGGAAGTTGGCTGTAGCTATTTTAAAACGGTAGCTTGTGACTCGAGTTCAGATAAGTTTTTCGGCCATTGGAGATACGTGTTTTAAGTCAAAAGCCATCTCTGCCCGACTTTAACACCATCTGAATTCGCCAAAATCGAATTCTCTCTTTTTCTCTCTTCTCCCCTCCTCTCTTCTCCTTCTGTTCTCTTCTCCTTCTCTCTTCTCCTCTCTTCTCCTTCTCTCTTCTCCTCTCTTCTCCTTCTGTTCTTTTCTCTGTGTTCGAGGAATATATACATATCCATCAATGCCCTTTAAACATCACGAGTTTGTATTTGTTTACAACAAGAAAACTTGCCTGTCATCAGCTTTCAAACCTTGTTTTCTAAAATAAACAACCGCCTGTCATTTCATCTCGAATTCTGTGTTTCAAAATAAACAGCCAGCTCACTCCAAACTCTGACCGTTACAACAATAAGTATCTCTTGACATACTTTTTCCTTTGTCTGTTCTAACCAAAGAGTCATTTGATCGTCCTATTTTTTCGTTCTTTTGGCTCTTTTTCTATAACGGCATATCAACCCCATAACTTGGTTACACCGCTATACAACTCATGCTCTCTACAGATCAAAGTTATGACAACAGGGCCATTGCCAGCACCCAAAATAAATTAAATATTGATGTGGTTCTTGGCAATCGTCACCAAAAATGGCTTCTACTAAGGCCAAAAACCGCGGCACATATTTTCTATTCTTTCGTGCTGTTTACCGCAGAATCTAAATATTTACATAGATATCTCCTTTTGCCATCTCAGGCTGATTCAATTATAAAGTTGCAAATTTTTGTCAGTTAAATGCCATTTAATCAGCACTTGTTTTGCTTTTGTTTCTCTTTCTGGTAGGTACCCTCTGCAATTATTGAACGGAGAGACAAAGTACTTCTTGAAGAACTACGAGAACCATAGTAATTTCACCTTGTCGTTGCGGTTACCGTCTCGACTCACCTGCTCACAATGTGTGCTTCAATGGAGATATACAGCCGGTAAGCACTACTTCATCATGTTATATGGAGATTATAATTGTGGAACGCCAATACACCTGTGTATTGCCGCTCCTATTGTATTTTGCAAAGTGCCAAGAAACAGCGCTGACAATTAATATGCATGTCATTAAATTAACGAATAAAAAAAGATGGATGGAAACATGAATGTTATGAATGGGTCACCAATTAGCAAGTGCAAAATCAACAACGTGACTTTTTAAATAAAAGCAAGAAAACATGAATTAACAAACAAATATATTTATATCGACAATTTTACAGAAATGTAAAACATATTTGGGGAGACTAAAGTTTGTTGAGAATTTTAAAGTTCTTGAATAAGAAGTAGATAAAAGTAGCAGAAAGTCTGTTGTAAAATTTTGTTGCGGTATGCGTGCATGCATGTGTGTGTATTTGCGTGTGTGTGAGCATACGCGTGTGTGTTTGTGCGTGTGTTTGTGTGTGTGCATGCATGTGTGTATGTTTGTGTGTGTGTGCGTCGTTGATCTTGTCCACCTGGAATTCGTCTTGTTCTTGGGGGGGGGGGCTGGAACCTGTCTGGACGAATATTCATTCACTTAAAAAAAACGCTGTTTGGTTTTATATAGTTTTTTATTCACTTTCCAGGTGTCAATCGCAGAAGAATGGAAAGTGAATATCTTTGCTTGCGTGGTTACTTCTAGGTCTCCATTCTAAGACATGTAAGCCTCCTTCCCAGTGAAGGGGGAAGACGATCTGTTAAACTGTCCGCTGTGCTCAACGTCCAAATTCCAACTCCCATTATTCTTCTCAGCTAACTAGAATAACGTAACATAATGTCTGTGTGTGCGTGTGTGTGTGTGTGTGTGTGTGTGTGATACATGTATTTTCCATAACTTATTTTCCTGTGTTGTTGATCTTGGTCCACCTGGAATCCATCTTGTTCTTGGAGGGGAGGCTGGAACCGGTTTGGACGAATATTCAATCACTTCCAAGAACGCTGTTTGGCTTTATAGTTTTTATTCACTGTCCAGGTGTCGATCGCAGAAGAATGGAAAGTGAATATCTTTGCTTGCGTGGTTAATTCTAGGTCTCTATTTTCCTCTATTTTCACACACGTCAACTCCCTCTCCAGTGAAGGGGGGAACGACCTGTTAAACTGTCCGCTCTGCTCAACGTCCAAACTCCAACTCTCAATGATCTCCAGCTAACCTGATCTACGTAACATACACGTAGATCCGATCAGCTGACCAGCTCTTCCGGTAAACTTGTCTACGATATGATTTACCATATTTTGATAGTCTTTCAACATTTTTCACATTCATCGCCAATCCATCTCTCCAGTTAGATAGATAGATAAATAGATAGATCGACACTTTCGTGTGTTCGATCTACTACATAATACATCTAAAATTTCAAGTGTTTAGACCCATAATTGGCGGAGGAGTTTGGTAGAGTTTTCAAAGGTCAAATCGTTGAACTTTGACCCCTTAACAGCCAAATTTCTGGCCGAAAACCACTTAAAAAGATTTTCCCAAGTCTCAATACCCCTTATATCAAATCTCGAGTCTGTAGACTGAAAATTGACAATGTAGTTTGGTAGAGAAATGTACGCATACACACAGAGAAACAATTTCACTTTTATAGATATATAGATAATCACAAATCGACATTTCTGGAATTGTAAACATTAAGATATTACAACTGTTGTTGTTTTTTTTCAAATTTGCATTGTGCAATTCATAACTTCTGACCTTTGAACGTAAATGGTTCTTTGTTTGCATTTAATTACAATTTCAGTCACTTTTATGGGACGCAAAAGTGTACATTAACTCCATCTGGAAAGTGCGTGTGCGCACACTCCTGTTTTCAAATATGCCACACATTTTTATATCCAACTTTATTCCCAATTTCGATCCCGATTAATCGTCCCAACACTAATGCTTATAACTAAAAATTAACTAAAATCATTCGTTTTATTTTCTCGTCAGGAAACACTTACAACTGCGATCCTCAACTTAACAAATGCTGCACGGGTTGCGGTAACCAAGAACAGTTCTACGCATGCGCCGACATAGCCATAACGAAAGAGGACGGCAGTTCCTTTGAACCGGATTTCGTTCCTGAGCCGACACATAGCAAACTATCGACACCTCGCACTCAAATACGGGACAACCTGAAACTGCCAACCAAACGGAGTTATCCCTCAAGACATAACGAACGATGCCGGGCTCGTCCGGATTTGAAGCCATTCGAACCGTTCAACCATTGGTGCAAAGTGATGTGTGAGGTGGAAGCTTTTTAAGTAATAAATATGACCACTGCATATGTTTTCTTTGTTTTTTCTTTAACCAAATTACTCTCTCTCTATATATATATATATATATATATATAATATATCGCATGATATATATCGCATAATGACCACTGCAATCATACGTTTTCTTTCTTTTTTCTTTAATCAAATTATGAACTATCTCTCTTTCTCTCTCTCTCTCTCTCTCTATATATATATATATCGCATAATATATATCGCATAATCGCGTTGACACACCAGTTCTCGTCAGATCACCAAAGTTAAGCAACGTTGAGCCTGGTTAGTATCAGATGGGGGACCATTTGGGAATACTAGGCGCTGTATGTGCTCTCTGCTTATATCGGCATTAGTTTTTTTTTGGTTTTTTTTTACATGGAGTTCACCACTTATCAAGGCCCAATGGGCACTCAGGGGTTATTGTGTGTGCAGTAATCAATGGGATAGTGTAGCAATAGTATTGGAGAATTGATAAGGTGTCATTACTTAGAGGGGCGGTTCATCAGGAATTTGTTTGTGTTGGACTTGAAGACATCCAGGTTGAAGTCGGGAGGGAACCAGTCGTCCTGTAGATATGCTTCACTTGCCACTGGTATTTAACAATGTGGTAGGAGATTGCGCACCTCCTGCTACAAAAATATTCACGTGCAGTCACCCATTTGTGGGTATCCATAGTCTGTCAAAGACTCAAGAAGCCTGTTTGTGTGTATCTGCCTCACTTTTAATGCTAGGTTTATTTATGGTGTCTTTTAAATTTAATAAAAACCCTTCAAAATTTGCTGACGAGGAGACCTTGCTTATTAAAAAACTATATGTAATTATTGTACGTAACTTGATGTCTACCACAATAAAAAGCATTGTTTTCCGAAACGATCGTACAGATAATTGATTTTGTTGTTGTTCCTTCTTATGAAACGGATTTTTAATTTAATTATAATTTGATTTTCAAATTTTAAATTATCAATCACATTACTTAATATGTATATATATATATATATATATATATATATATATATATATATATATATATATATATATATATACATATATATATATATATATATACTAGCATGGGTGCCCGGCGTTGCCCGGGTGTTTGGAGGTGTATGCTGAGCAAAAAAAAGGGGGTAATTTTTTAAACTTTGACCCCTATTATGACCCCTGAAAATTTATTGTTTTGGCCTCAAATCAAGTTATTAAGTTAGATCCATGTCCACAGAAGCTATATCTAAAATTTCAAGTGTGGAGACCCAAAATTGTCGGAGAAGTTTGGTAGAGTTCTCAAAGCTCAAATCGTTGAACTTTGACCCCTTAATCGCCAAATTTCTGGCTAAAAACGGATCACATAGATTTTTCCAAATCTCAGTACCCTGTATATCAAATTTCGAGTCTGTAGACTAAAAATTGACAGAGTTATTTCGTAGGGAAATGTACACAGACACACACACACTTTGACTTTTATAGATATATAGATTTAAAATTTGAGTCTGACAGAATGACAAAATTATATTGCAAACCGATATATTAAACAAACGAACTTCAAAGAGACAAATGAACACATAAGTAAAAAAAAATTGTATTAGAAAACATTTCTTGATTATTCCACGTCTTTTTTTTTACAGACCTGACGACTGAGGTTCGCTCTTAATAAAAATTGTTTTTTATAGTCTTAATTTTGACTTCCCTTTTCATAAAAAACTAAAAAAAAATCAAGAAAGAAAAGAAATTTAATTTTATTCTTTTTTCATTAATTTCTTTCTGTGCAAAGCAATTCTTTCAAACTTACTCTGTTTCCAAAATGTTTTTATTTTATTCCCCTCCCCCTTCATTCATTTTCCTCCGCATCCTGGCAAGTAGTAAAATAAACCATTTATTATATTTATTCATGGATTTATTTACTAATCATTTCTTTTGTATCGGTAAATGAATTCCATTTAAAAAAAAACTGTAAAAGTCACGTTAAAGGTGATTAAGTTGGAAAGTAAGTAAAAATTTACCCTTTTTACTTTTATACGATTTCTGATCACTTTGAAAAAGGTGTGTGTGTGTTTTAAAAATGTTTTTTAACTGCTATAATCTCATTTATATATATATATATATATATATATATATATATATATATATATATATATATATATATATATATATATATATATAACAACGTGAGTATTCATATCGTGGGTTTGTATTACTGTACACATAGATTCGAAAAAATAGTCAAAAACAAATATATAAATAAATGTTATCAAAGGCAAGATAAGTTACTTTTCTACCTAACTGGATATATTTTTTGTGTTTTTATTCAATGTAATATATTTATTCAGCTCGAAAAACATACAGTGTTTACCGATGTGTTGGAAAATTCAAGATGGCGTCTCACACCCTCTTTAACACCGTAAGTTTGGGAAAGGGTGTTATAAATAAAAAACTATACAAAATACTATTAAAAACCCGCCGAATATATGTCAACCTATGTCACGGTAACATATATTGAGCGAGTTTTTAACAGTATTTTAACAGGGCACATCGTAAAAACTGACCCATTAATTTTCCTGGAGTAAAAACTATATAGTTTTTAAACTTTTAAAACTATATATTATAAAAAGAAAACTGTTCGAGTGATTTTTTTTTTTTACATGGGTGTCACCACTTATCAAGGCCCAGAGGCCACTCAAGGATAAGGGTTAATAGGTATACATTAGTCATTGTGATTTTAGCATAGTAAACAGTGGGAATTTTGTAACTTGGATTACTTGAAAAAGAAAACTGTTCGAATGATTGAAAATGAAAATAAAATAACAATGTAAATATATTGATAAGAAAAAAACAAAAACAAACGAAGTTTCCGTTTCAGGAACCCGAGTTTAATTTTATGTCGTAATCATTCAACTCGTTAGCGGTTTTATTCAGCGATTAGGGATAACCATACGACATATCTAATTACCAAAGCGATTTTTTTTTTTTATTAAAACTAAACCTGTTTAGTTTTAATGAACCAATTTTTTTAAAGCCAACACTTTAGTTATTTTGAGAGCGTGCAACTGCACCCGAAAAGATTGATTAGGAAACTCCAAATCCTTTTATGACGCGAAGAAAAAAAAAAAAAAAAAAAAAAAGGCCTTTTATCGGCTTAAATGATAAACTAATGTTAAATATTAGTATTTAATATAATGAGATATCAATCTACACAATTTGCCATCGATTCTGAAATAAAATGAAATCCTGACATTGTGATCATTTTTGCAGGTGTTATGTGCCAAATATTGAAATAAGAATGTTTAAATTTAATTATTGTAATTTAAGTCTTTAATTTTAATGTCGATTTTATTTATAAAATATCTTTTTAGAAATCAATCTCAAAAACAATCTGAACAATAAATCTCTTTTGTTATGGCTAAGTTTTTGTCAAGGGTAGAAATTATAATAGATAAGTATTCATCCATGATGACATTTTACCGATTTCCTGGTTTACAGGTATTCTTGCTAAATTTCTTCGAAAGAATTGACATAAACAATACTTCAACTAAATACGTATATTTCATGCAATAATGACTTTTGTTTCTTCTGACTTTTCCTAAACTAAACATAAAACATCGGTTAGGGTTAGTTTAACATTCTGTAAAAGTACCTTCCGTTTTTTTTTTTTTTTTGTACTTCTGCAGAGAAGGTAAAAAACCGATAAAAACTGGATATATTTTTCGTGTTTTTATTCAATTTAACATGTTTATTCAGCTCGAACAGCATACAGTGTTTACCGATGTGTTGGAAAATTCAAGATGGCGTCTCACACCCTCTTTAACACCGTAAGTTTGGGAAAAGGTGTTATAAATAAAAAAAACTATACAAAATACTATTAAAAACCCACCGAATATATGTCAACCTATGTCACGGTAACATATATTGAGCGAGTTTTTAACAGTATTTTAACCGGTTTTTTATTACACCTTTTTCCAAACTTACCGTGTTAAAGAGAGAATCAGCCGCCATCTTGAATTTTCCAATACATCGGTAAACACTGTATGCTTTTCGAGCTGAATAAACATGTTAAATTGAATAAAAACACGAAAAATATATCCAGTTTGGTAGAAAAGTAACTTATCTTGCCTTTGATAACATTTATTTGTTATATATTTGTTTTTTGGCAACTTATTCGAATCTGTGTGTACAGTAATACAAACCCGAAATGAATTTAAGACAACGAGTGAAATGAGAAAATGAAGAAAATCACATTTGCTGTGTGTGTTTACTTTTTATGTAAGTCAGCGGGTTTGGTTGCCATAACAACGTGACGGTAGTGAACGTGTGTGTGTGCGTGTGTGCGCGTGTGCTTGCTCGTACTACTCCTAAGTTTGTAGGAGCATTTGATTTCGTGTAGTTTAGTTTCGTATATAAGTTTCGTATTTTTTAAATTTGTAATTAACAAGTTATTAAAAAATTAAACCCTTCCAAGATGGACAATAAATAAAGCCATAATATTTTATGGTAAAGGTAAGAGCGTAGAAACCATTGTTTTTTAGGAGATGTGATTATTGGATTAACCAATCAGAAATCGTCTGTGGCACACACATCTCTGTTTTTATAGATATATAGATAGATATATATATACATATATATATATATATTAAGGGGATTAGAACAACAGTCTTAAGAGCAGAGTTTATTCTAATGTATTAGTAAATGCACTAATACAATTAAAAGAAAACAGTGTTCGTTGTAATGTAGATATATAATAAGCTCGATAGGCATAGATATGCTAGAGCTATTTTAATATTGATTAAAATGATTCATAATTTCGAATTAAAATTAAAAATCGGTTTCAAAATTTCACAAGGAAGAACAAACAAAATCAATAAATTGTACGATCGTTTCAGAAACGATGTTTTATTGAGATAGACAATAAGTTTTGGACAATAATTTTATCATTTGATTTTTATAAAACAAAGTCTCCTCATCAGCAAAAAAGAGTGGATGGGGGTTTAAAAACACCAAAAATAAAACTAGCATTTTTTTAATTTATGCAGTTATATCTAGAAAATATTTAAAATATAAAGAAAAACAGTTACTTATTTTCATGTTGATAAACAAAGTAAAATAAAATCAAATAAAATCGGATGGAAAAGTAAGGTTAAGAGGGGATGTCTTTAATATTTCTAATATATATATATATATATATATATATATATATATATATATCTTTTAATCGTCTGTCTTTAAAGCCCGTATTATCGTCAGTGCATCCATTCTCATTGATACCGTCGGTTTCAAGCCTAACATAAGGGCGACCAGTTAATGGTAAATCGTAAATAATGTTAGGCTCTCATCTACTGACGAATGTTTTTCTGACCTTCTGTATATTTAAATAAATATATATACATATACATATATATATATATAGAGAGAGAGAGAGAGAAAGAGAGAGAGAAATAAAAATGAACAAACTGAGTTATGTGTTCATCAACGTTTCGTCTTTATTTCGAGACTTTCTAAAGACGAAACGTTGATGAACACATAACTCGGTTTGTTCCTTTTTATTTCTCTATTTTATCGAAATACAATTTCCGTTATTCTCATCATATTATATATATATATATATATATATATATATATATATATATATATATATATATATTTTTGCAAAAACCAAGACAACAAAATATAAAAATGAGAACACCATATGGTGTATTTCCTTATGTGTTACAATTGTTTCATAACCATTTGGACAAATTTAAACATAATATTATTTTAAAATATTTTTTAAAAAATAGCTACTCTTCAGACACCAAAATACGTTTTTCATATATATATGAATATATGTCTAAATTTTTGCAAAAATATTATACGCATGCTCGATTATTAAAACCGATATGAAGTTTAATTAATTGATTCAATGAATATTGACTTTGATTTTATTGGTATATGAACATTACCAAATTTTGATATATAAAAAATTTTGCTAAAAAAAAATATTAATAAGATATATATATGTATATCAGTGTTGGGACAATTAGAATTGGAAAAATCGGAACTTTTTGAGGTATCAGAATTGGTATCAGTATCGGAACAAATTATGCCTATTTTCCGATGTCAAAAACGATTCTTTTTAATTGTCTTTCTCCCACTCTTGGTAGTAATGTAAAATACTAAATGTTTACTGATTTTAAACAACCAGTAAAACTACAGACCACGTGAATATGTTTACGTTTGAAAAAATATTTTAACATGTGGCTTTACAATCGAATAAAAACAGTTTCGCTATATCTCACTCCCTATCACAAATGGTTACGTTTCCAATCCATTTCCCTGACCAGCAAGAACAACACGCATCACTTCTAGATCTGTTTCTGACTACAGTTCCCGAGGATTGTATAACAAATGCTGACAGCCCACTCGGGAACGCTGACGATGCAGTGATAATAGTAGAAATCGCCATAAATTCTAGACCCAAAACTGAAGAGCCAGTGCTTAAAACAACGAGATATTATAAAAAGGCTGACTGGGAAACCATCAGAGATCTTATCAGAGATGCCCCATGGGGAAATATTTTTTCTCTTCCTGCTGAACAGTGCGCAAATGGGACCACTGAATGGTTCAAAACTGCAATTGAAGCACATGTTCCTATGCGGAAATTTTATAGCAAGCCCCACTCTTCTCAATGGTTTACTTCGACTTGCGCAACTGCCATTGCTCAAAGGCAGCATGCATACCGCAGATTTAACCGACATAAGTCCAGTTCAAACAAACAGAAGTATATAGAAGCTAGAAGTAACGTTAAGAAAGAAATAGCGACAGCTAAGAGAGAATTTACTGAAACCACTAAAAAACGCATCAAAGCACAAAAATTAGGAAATTGTGACTTCTGGAAAATCTACAACAGTGTAGTAAATAATGGCCAATCAACAATTCCCCCACTAACCAACAATCACGAGGTTCTTTGCTCAGCAACCGACAAGGCTAATATGCTTGCCAGCCGGTTTGCCTCGAACTCCACACTGGACCCTTCCAACCACCCCCTGCCTGACTTTCCTTTGCGGACAGACGCCACGCTAGATGATCTAAAAATCACCCCTGCTCAGGTGCACGCTATCATAAAAAACCTTGACACTTCAAAAGCATGTGGACCTGATCTCATCTCAGCTGTGCTATTAAAAAAGTGCTCAGCCGAAGTAGCTCCAGTTCTCTCCAAACTCTATAACAAATGCCTTAATGAATCATGCTTTCTGGGCTGTTGGAAAACTGCTTCTATGGTACCAGTATTCAAGAATTCTGGCAAAAGAACTGACCCATTAAATTATTGCCCCATTAGCCTCCTCCCACTTTTCGCCAAAATATTTGAGACCATAATTAACTATGCTCTAGTCCGGCACCTTACAGATGCTAAACTTCTGACTGACCAACAATATGGATTTAGACAAGCCTGTTCCACAGCAGACATCCTCACTGTAATCTCTGAACGTATATACCGTTTACTGGACAAAACAGGGGAGGGCAGAGCGGTAGCTCTAGATATATCTAAGGCTTTTGACAGGGTATGGCATAAAGGTCTCCTCAGGAAAATTAAATCATACGGTATCACTGGTAGAATACTTAACATAATTAAATCCTTCTTAGATAAGAGAAAACTCCAGGTTGTCCTCGACGGTCGTACATATAAACAGAGTGATATAAATGCGGGAGTGCCTCAGGGGTCTATCCTTGGGCCTCTATTGTTCCTAATATTTATTAATGACCTCCCCGACAAAACTGCCTCTGAGATGGGTATATATGCTGATGTCACCACACTCTATAACAGGCATGACAGGAAAACAAATGAACACATAACTAAAGAAATGGCAAAAACACTAGAGGATGACCTCTAATCTGTAGTGGAATGAGGACAAAAATGGATGGTCACATTCAATGCTGTCAAGACTAAACTGGTTTCCTTCAATAATTACAAGAAACCTTGTCTGCCACCAATAGCAATGGCCAGTGACTCCCTGTCTGAGAGTACATCTTTCAAACTGCTTGGCCTAACGTTCACAGGAAACATGAGTTGGAACAATTATATTGAAAACATTGCCAGGGCCGCTGCGAAGAAGGTAGGCTCTCTCTACCATGCTAGAAAACTATTGACACCTGAAAGTATCCTGTACCTCTATAAGGCCACCATTCGCCCATGTATGGAGTATTGTTGTCACATTTGGGCTGGTGCATCTGCTACTAGTCTCTCGCTCCTTGACAAGGTTCAAAAGAGAGTCGCCAATCTGATAGGCCCTGAACTGGCATCTAAGCTTCAGCCTCTGTCCCATCGACGAAATGTTGCATCCCTCTACAAGTATTTTAATGCTGAATGCTCTGACGAACTGCAGACACCCTCGACAAACCTGACAGGCAGCTAAATCCCACCACCACACAGTAGAGATCCCTAGATGTAAAAGATCTTTCTACTCCAGCAGTTTCTTCCCCAGAACCGCTAGACTCTGGAATTCCATTCCAGGTCCCTGCTTCCCTAACTGTACTGACATGTAGAAGTTCAAGTGTAACGTGAACCGACATCTTGCTGCCCAAATCCCAACATAGTGTCCCAGCAGTTGCTGCCCCTGATAGTAGCCCCCTACACCAAAGTGGCAATTTGCCTTGTTCGGGGTGAAAATGTAATTAAAAAAAAAAAAAAAAAAGACATGCATCTGATTTGGCTTAACCCAATCGTCAACAAGATCGGACATACAATTTTTGGCACTTATGTCAACGGATCATTAAATCTAAGGGAGATAACATAGCTAAAATAAGCATATTTTGCAAGAGATAATTTGGGACGTTGAAATAATCAGTAGAACAATGAAAGAATGTTAAATGAAAAAAAAAAAATGATTACATGAAAAAAAAAAAAAAAATGATTACATGAAAAAAAAAAAAAAAAATGATTACATGAAAAAAAAAAAAAAAAAATGATTACATGAAAAAAAAAAAAATGATTACATGAAAAAAAAAAATGATTACATGAAAAAAAAAAAAATGATTACATGAAAAAAAAAAAAAAAATGATTACATGAAAAAAAAAAAAAATGATTACATGAAAAAAAAAAATGATTACATGAAAAAAAAAAACGATTACATGAAAAAAAAACGATTACATGAAAAAAAAATGATTACACGAAAAAAAAATGATTACCTGAAAAAAAAAAATGATTACATGAAAAAAAAAAATGATTACATGAAAAAAAAAAACGATTACATGAAAAAAAAATGATTACACGAAAAAAAAATGATTACACGAAAAAAAAATGATTACCTGAAAAAAAAAAATGATTACATGAAAAAAAAAAATGATTACATGAAAAAAAAATGATTACATGAAAAAAAAAATGATTACATGAAAAAAAAATGATTACATGAAAAAAAAAATGATTACATGAAAAAAAAAATGATTACATGAAAAAAAAAACGATTACATGAAAAAAAAAATGATTACATGAAAAAAAAAATGATTACATGAAAAAAAAAACGATTACATGAAAAAAAAAAAAAATGATTACATGAAAAAAAAAATGATTACATGAAAAAAAAAATGATTACACGAAAAAAAAATGATTACATGAAAAAAAAAAAAAGAGAAAGAAAATGTGTTTTTCCAAATTTTTGGTAATCAGTCAGCGTCAGCATGATTAAAAAATTTTGGAAGATTTCGAAGTAATTTTTTAAACAAAAATAAAAAAATTAAAAAATAAGAAATTTGTATTTCTTTATTTTAGGTAATCAGTCATTTCTGCCTATGATTTAATTTTATTTTTTTTTTTTTACTATTGTGTACAAATCTATTTTTAAAAAAGAGGAAAAATGACAACGTTCAAAGATTCTGCACAAGATAAAGTATTTTTTTCTCTCTCTTAAAAAAGGGAAGCATTTTGGGTTTTTTTGGCTAATTAGACAACAACTTCTTGGTTAATTAACAAGTTTATTTAAATTTTCTTGATTAATTAACAAGTTTATTTAATTTTTGGATTAATTAACAAGTTAATTAATCCAAAATATTCAATAAACTTGTTAATTAGTCCAAAAAATTAAATAAACTTGTTAATTAGTCCAAAAAATTAAATAAACTTGTTAATTAGTCCAAAAAATTAAATAAACTTCTTAATTAATCCAAAAAATTAAATAAACTTCTTAATTAATCCAAAAAATTAAATAAACTTCTTAATTAATCCAAAAAATTAAATAAACTTCTTAATTAATCCAAAAAATTAAATAAACTTGTTAATTAATCCAAAAAATTCAATAAACAAGTCTATTGAATTTTTTGGATTAATTAACAAGTTTATTTAAATTTTTGATTAATTAACAAGTTTATTGAATTTTCTTGATTAATTAACAAGTTTATTTAATTTTGATTAATTAACAAGTTTATTGAATTTTCTTGATTAATTAACAAGTTTATTCAATTTTTTTATTAACAAGTTTATTTAATTTTGATTAATTAACAAGTGTATTTAAATTTTTTTATTAATTAACAAGTTTATTGAATTTTCTTGATTAATTAACAAGTTTATTGAATTTTCTTGATTAATTAACATCATTTCATTGTAACAGGTTGTTTACTTTTGTTTTGTGTACATTAATTAATAAGTTTATTTTGTTACTTAACGTGGTTATATTTTTAAGTTTGTTGATTAACTTTGCTAACTTGTTTCCTTTTCGTAAACTGCTTCAGCAATTTCCGGAACTCGGCTACAGTAATCGTGTAATCTTTTTTTTTTTTTTTTTTTTCATTTAACATTCGTTCATTGTTCTACTGATTATTTCAGCGTCCCAAATTATCTCTTGCAAAATATGCTTATTTTTGCTATGTTTATGCTGGTTATCTCCCTTAGATTTAATGATCCGTTGACATAAGCACCAAATTTTTTTCACACTTCTTTTTTTCTTTTTTTGACTTAACAGCAACAAAATGAGGGGAAAAAATTACAAAGTCTCCTTCTGTAATCAGGGTAGATGCCACCAAAAGTCTCAAAAAAAAAAAAAAAAAAAAAAGTAATAATTTTTAAAAAATAATACAGCAACAATAAATCCTTTAAAAGTGACTATATTTTTTTAAAAAATTAATTTCAGATAAAATATAATAATGCCAAATAAAAAAAATGTAAATTATTCAGGACAATTTTCGCTTTTTTTTTTATTGAAAAGACAAGCAGATTTACATCCATGCATACATATATATATATATATATAATTTTATTTACAAAAATATTCCTGGCACATACAAGAGTCGTTCTGGTCGTTATTGACACAAATACACAATTGTCAATCCTTTTTGTTCAGAAGTGAAACATGTGTATGAACGGTCAGTAGAAAAGAAGAGACCAAGTTCAATAACATTCACATTTCTTTCAAATTGTCCATTACGGAATCAGCATGTTTCAATTCTAGAAAAAATAAAGAGGAAAAAAAAAAAAAAAGAAATTAATGCAATTTCAAAAAGATTTTACTAAAAACCACTAATGCCATATATGTGTTCAAATGCTCATTTGAAGTATGTATCTCCACAAATAATACATAACACATATTTCAATGTATAAGGCGACCGTCAGATAAGACAAGTTACAAAACTGGAGCAAATTTTAATAAAGTTATCATATATCAGTTGTATAAGACGACTGCTAAATCACGAAACCATGTTTGTTTAGCCTAGACTAGAGATTGCAACATCCGGTATTTTATGAAATATTGGTTTTTAACAATGATTTTTTAACTTTAAGGGTTGTATATGCCAAAATAAACAGCATATTACTTTAATTTACCAACATAATATGTCCCAAAAGATGGTAGGTGTTGATGTCCCTAATTTTCGAGAGTAGCATGGAAAATTAAAAGAAACGTGAACAACTGTTTGTTGAGGCTTTGTCTGTTTCATTTTATTTATTTCTTTTATTTCCGGAAATTAGACTCAATCAATCATGAAATAAATGTACGAAAAAATAAATGTGAATATTTGAAGGCTATATAAATGCGGTTCGTAGGAAACACCATGACATCGGTTAGCATATATAATAATAATGACAATATTTGAAGAGTTCAATAATTTTCAATTATATTACATTTATTTGCCAACATAATGTGTCATACAAGATGGTAGCTGTTGAGGTCCCGATTTTTCGAGAATAGTATCTCATCTTTAGAGAGGAAAAATAAAAATAAACGTGTACAACTGTTTGGCAAGGTTTTCTTTTTGTTTTAATTAGTATTTTTATTTTTTATTTCTGGAAGATGATTTTTTAACTTTAAGGAGCGTCCATAACCAAAATATACGGTATATAGACATAGAACACATTGCCTGAAAGTACTTCTTTTAAACTCCTCGGCCTAACGTTTACAGGGAGCATGAACTGGAATATATACATTGAGAGCATTGCCAAGGCTGCTGCAAAGAAGGTGGGCTCTCTCTACCATGGTAGAAAATTACTTACGCCTGAAAGTATCCTGAACCTCTATAAGGCCACCATTCGCCCATGTATGGAGTACTGTTGTTACATTTGGGTTTGTGCATCTGCTGCTTGTCTCACTCCTGGACAGAGTTCAAACTTGATAGGTTCTGAACTGTCATCTAAGTATCAGGCTTTGTCCCATCGACGAAATGTTGCATCCCTCTGCCTGTTCTACAAATACTTTAATGGTGAAAGCTCTGATGAACTGAAACACTTGTACCTCCTCAACGTGACTACCCCCAACAAACCCCACCCCTTTATAGTAGAGATCCCTAGGTGTAAAAAAATCTTTTACTCCAATAGTTTCTTCCCCAGAACTACAAGTCTTTGGAACTCCCTTCCAGGATTCTGCTTTCCCAACTGTACTGACATGCAGAAGTTCAAGCGTAATGTGAACAAACATCTTACTACTCTTCTCCGTTCATAATACCCCTGCAACTTATGTCCCTGATAGTAGCCCCCTACTTCAAACTTGTGCCTTGTTTGGGGTGAAAATTGAAAAAAATAAATAAATAACTAGGACAACGTATCTATAACCACCTAACATATCACTTCACCTTTCCTCTATAGCTCTATCTAATCATGCACAACATTTCCAAAAAAAAAAAAAAAAAAAAAAAAAAAATCTTTCAAAATATATCAACAAAAAAAATATTGCCATCATCGTCATTTCAAATTGTATTCTTCATCATTCCACCGTGGAAGTATTATTCATTTTAACACATTAATCAAGCTCAATACAAGGGAAAAGATTGTACAAAATTAGACAGTTTTTAGTCACGTGCAAGCGACTCTATAAGTCGGTTGGTCGGTCAGTCTGTCCATAACACTTTTGTGCTTGGCCTTTTTGGTTAAGATCAAAGGTCTGTTGTTAATAGATGCTGTTCTTAGTTTTTTAAGCTTTTCTTGGCCTTTTGGGCAAGATTTTCCAATGAATTGAACTTTTTTTTTCTCACACACACATAAACACACACATTTTATTTAAAAAAAGAAATGCACACACACACACACAGAAATTGTATATATATATCCTTTTTGCAAAAATGCTGGGGTTTTCATTAGTTAGTTTAGAGTCCACAGAGTGAATGAGGTATTGTGATAAATGTTGCCAGTCAAGAGTAAGTCGCAAAAGACTCCAATTTTTACTTTAGTTACAAAGACCCTGCAACACTCCCCTCCCCAGATCTTATAGGGCCTTGTGCCTAAATTTGTTTTGTCTTTTGGAGATTTTACTTTTTTAAATTTTTTAATTTTATATTGGAATTTTTTTTTATTGTAATTTTTTCTTTAAACGAAATAAATTAAATGTGAAGATCAAAGTGTAGTATCTGTTCCAGCAGATACTGCAAGCAAAGACCATATGTGGGGGAAACCCCACATATAAAACCTTGGTCAATGTAGGGGCAACCCTTCATACCAATTGTCATTATCCAGCTCCCCTACTCCCCGGGGAGTTTGTCCCCATTTCCCCTTCACTCCTCACATTAAAAATCGACCTTGTGCCTAATTTGCTTGGTGGGGGAGCAAATAAATACTCTTTTCTTGGCCTTTTGGCCAAGATCAAAGTGCAGTATCTGTTCTAACTACATGTTTTACTTATATTTATGATATAGTCATTCTCCAGATCATTCAATTTATTTTTGAAGGATTCCAGTTATTTTTTAAACATTCAAGTCATTGTGAAGGTCATTCAATTCATCCTTAAGTTCATTAAAGTCATTCTAAGTCATTTACTTTTTATTTATTTAAGTCATTTCAGCCCATTTTTCGGTCATTTTAGTTTATCTTTAAGAATTTCATGTCAATCCTACATTCACGCATTCATTCATTACATGAGAGCACGCGGCTAATGACTATCGGCCTTGTTTATGCAAGTCACAAGTATTTATAAGAATGGCGAGTTCATGATCACATAGGAACACAACATTTGATTGCTGGCCCGAAAAAAAAAAAAAAAAAAAAAGCCGAAACTTCTTCTGTTGAATGAAACAAAACATGTATCATGTTGAATATTTTTGTTATTTTTAGCGATAATTTTATTATTGGTATCTCATTTAAGGCTTGGAGAGTTGCCTCCCATTACATACACATGCGTTTCCTCCCCTTTGGTCAACATCATGAAATTTGGAATATAGACTTTTGTCATTTGTTTGTTATATGCTCTGTAATTACATTAAGCTTCATAAATTAAGGATTAAAAAGAGTGAAATATAATTGAAAGAAAAGCATATTTTCACAAATATATATATATATATATATATATATATATATATATATATATATATATATATACACACCCCGATTTCTGGCTTTCTTGAGGCTTGGCTGAATGAGGTATTGTGATAAATGTTGCCAGTCAAGAGTAAGTCGCAAAAGACTCCAATTTTTACTTTAGTTACAAAGACCCTGCAACACTCCCCTCCCCAGATCTTATAGGGCCTTGTGCCTAAATTTGTTTTGTCTTTTGGAGATTTTACTTTTTTAAATTTTTTAATTTTATATTGGAATTTTTTTTTTATTGTAATTTTTTCTTTAAACGAAATAAATTAAATGTGAAGATCAAAGTGTAGTATCTGTTCCAGCAGATACTGCAAGCAAAGACCATATGTGGGGGAAACCCCACATATAAAACCTTGGTCAATGTAGGGGCAACCCTTCATACCAATTGTCATTATCCAGCTCCCCTACTCCCCGGGGAGTTTGTCCCCATTTCCCCTTCACTCCTCACATTAAAAATCGACCTTGTGCCTAATTTGCTTGGTGGGGGAGCAAATAAATACTCTTTTCTTGGCCTTTTGGCCAAGATCAAAGTGCAGTATCTGTTCTTACTACATGTTTTACTTATATTTATGATATAAAGTGGGGGATCACTTTTCTCTATTAATTTAATGTAAAATGATCACCCACTTTACAACAAGTCATTCTCCAGATCATTCAATTTATTTTTGAAGGATTCCAGTTATTTTTTAAACATTCAAGTCATTGTGAAGGTCATTCAATTCATCCTTAAGTTCATTAAAGTCATTCTAAGTCATTTACTTTTTATTTATTTAAGTCATTTCAGCCCATTTTTCGGTCATTTTAGTTTATCTTTAAGAATTTCATGTCAATCCTACATTCACGCATTCATTCATTACATGAGAGCACGCGGCTAATGACTATCGGCCTTGTTTATGCAAGTCACAAGTATTTATAAGAATGGCGAGTTCATGATCACATAGGAACACAACATTTGATTGCTGGCCCGAAAAAAAAAAAAAAAAAAAAAAGCCGAAACTTCTTCTGTTGAATGAAACAAAACATGTATCATGTTGAATATTTTTGTTATTTTTAGCGATAATTTTATTATTGGTATCTCATTTAAGGCTTGGAGAGTTGCCTCCCATTACATACACATGCGTTTCCTCCCCTTTGGTCAACATCATGAAATTTGGAATATAGACTTTTGTCATTTGTTTGTTATATGCTCTGTAATTACATTAAGCTTCATAAATTAAGGATTAAAAAGAGTGAAATATAATTGAAAGAAAAGCATATTTTCACAAATATATATATATATATATATATATATATATATATATATATATATACACACCCCGATTTCTGGCTTTCTTAATGTCATTGAATCCCTATAAACTGTCTGTAACTATTAAATGACTTTTTTGATCCAATTACGATTAATTTCATTTTGTTAGTTTCATTTATTATTATTAAATTTATAGTATATTTCGCAAACGTCTTTCCTCTGATGAGAAGAATTACATTCTTCGAAACTCCATAGAATAAGATTTTTCTTGTTTTATTTGTACTCCTTGTCGGATAATTAAAATTTTGTATACCTCCTTACAGGTTGATAAGGTTTTTTGAAAAAAAAAAAAATTGAATAAATTTTCAATAACAAGATTTTCACATGTGTGTATATATATATATACACACACACACACAAAAATAAACACACACACACATAGAAAGAGAGAGAACTTGGAATGCCTACTAGACAGTCCTCAAGTATCTAAGGTCTTTCTGTGCAGGGATTGGTCAGGATACTTTTCCCTAAAAGTAAACCCTGACTAAATATGCAAAATCACATAACATTTGCAACCCAAATAAAATCTCTTTAGTATGACTAACCCACTTTGGTTTACATGAGGAATGGTGCACCTTCTTCAAGTGATGTTACCTCAATTAACAGCACGAAGCTGGATTCTCAACCAGACTAGATGAATTCTTGTCCTGGAATCCAGTAAGACCAAGAGACCACAAGAAAGATATATACTATAACATATTTAAATGGTCAATTGAGGAAAATTATCTTCCCAACTTTTTTACAAACGCAACTTTAACAGAATATTCAGAATATATCTCACATAGAGATTAAGTGTTAGCTCCTAAGAAGGCAGCCCTTAATTATTAAGACCTTTGACTTAAGTAAAATAAAACAAATATATATATATATATATATATATATATATACTAGCAAAAGTACCCGTCGTTGACTGGGTTCAAAAACAGCCTTCAGAAAATGGACTCTGATTTATGAAAGTATGATAGGTTATGAAAAGGAAGGGTTGTAAAGAGATAGCTTCGAATTTGGGGGTATCAAAACCAAAGCAAAATATGATGAAAGTAAAAATAAAATAGATAAATTCCATAATTTATTATACCATACCTGTTCACACTGAAACACTTATCACAATATTCTGTGGATCTATATTAAAAAACCTTGTTAAACTTTGTGACATATTTCCATTCTATGGAGGTCAGGCGTGAACAAACACCCCATAATTTTATTATACCATATTTCTTCAAATTAAAACATAATTATCAAAGTATACTTATGCAGATAGATATGAAAAGTCTTTATTAAAGTTTGTGCCTATTTCCATTCTATGGGGGACAGGCGTGAACGCACACCCCACAATTTTATTATACCATCCCTATTTAAGTTAAAACATACTTATCAAAGTATTCTTATGTACATCTATATCAAAAACACTTGTAAACGATTTTTTTTAATTTTTACATTTTTTATTTCAATTTTGTGGACCAGGCATGTACGCAGACCCCACAATTTTAATGAATCATCATTATGCCAGATCAAACGTACCCATTCCAGTGTCTCGATACATCTTCTATCATTATATGTGATTAGTTTTCTATAATAGTCAGCCATATAGGAGCCTATTCGCGACCAGACACACACAGACATTCAGCTTTATATTATATATATATATATATATATATATATATAGATATATAGATATATTTTTTTTTATTACATTTTCACCCCAAACAAGGCACATTGCCACTTTGGTGTAGGGGGCTACTATCAGGGTCAGCAACTACTGGGGCACTATGTAGGGATTTGGGCAGCAAGATGTCGGTTCACGTTACATGTGTTTATGTGTGTGTGTGTGTCTGTGTGTGTATATATATATATGTATGTATATATCTATATATACATGTGTGTGTAATATAATGCATGTATATATCTATGTGTGTATATATATATATATATACACACACACATGTATATTATATATAATACACACACACACACACATTATATATAATACACACACACATTATATATAATACACACACACAGACACATTATATATAATACACACACGCACACACATATACATATATATATATATATATATCTATATAAATAAAATGAACTCATTTTTTCCTGTCTGATTTTGACATTAATAGGATTGAAAATCAAGATATTTCATGCAAATATAATATGCACAAACGGCAGAACAATATCTGAGGTGCGTTATAGGCTTATTATTTCTCAAATTCCTCGATAATCTTAGATTTCTATACTTTTTCTGCTGAGAAGTCACGGCCAAAATCGGTTAAGATCAATGGAAGTGGTAAAATATTTTCTCTCTAATAAATTCCTCCTCCCCCTGCCACCACTTAACACCGTTTGGGGATCGTTCACAAGGAACAGTTGAGAAGAGAACACCGGTTTGGCTTCGTAGTTCTTTCATGTGAAGTTATTTAAAATCACTAAACTAAGCTGCAGTGCTCTGTGGCGTAGTGGTTAGTGTGCTGGACAATTCACATTATATTTTCACGTTCGCGCCGACCTACCGTAGTCGTTTTTTTTTTTTTTTTTTTTTTCCTAAACAACTGGAATGGACTTTTCTTGGTGGCCGAACTGTTAACGTTGCAGATGTTTTTTTGTTTTTTTTTTCACACTTTATTTTCCTACTTTTACTCATGACTCCGGGTTTGATCCTTCCTACTTACCTACCATAACATTTTTTAAAACTCCCCCCCCCCCGTCCCGGAAACAAACACTCGGGCAACGCCGGGTACCCCCGCTAGTATATATATAAAAAACGTAATGTATATCATATGTAAACGTGTATATATACACATGCTTGCTGTTTATTTTATTTATTTATGTAGATAAAATAGTTATCCACTGAGATGTGTTTCACAATCACTACAGCTCATCAGCATGGCTGACTATGACAGGATTTGAATCCGTGATCACATAGCCTGTAGTTCGGCTCATTAACCATTGTGCCAAGAAGAGCATGCCTAAAATTATGAGCTACATTATCGCTTATCAATTTATGTTGTTGCCGTTATTGTTTAGCGATAACTTTATTACTGGCACGATGAAAGAGAAAGAGATGTTACCGTTGAGAAAAACCCGGAACTTTTCAGCCGATAACGTAAAAACTGTGGATTTTGGTGTTGCAGAGTTATCTTCCCCTTGCGTCTTTAAACAAATCTGCACGCTCGGTTCATTCACATTCTGGAAAGAAAAACAATTTTTTTTTCAAGAAAGCAAAAGTAATTGGGTTCTTATAAAATATAAAAAAAGTTTGGAAACTTGTTGAAGGCACCTCATATTTACTTGATTTTTGGAGTGTGATATGTTTGTTTCATCAAGGGTATGTAGGTTATATTGATTTTTCTTTATTTTTGTGTTTTTAACATACATGGGGAATTTGGGACAAAAAACCATGTCTTCATGCATACAATGTAAAAAAAAAAAAAAAAAAAAAAGAAAAATCTGTATGGTGTGCATACCTCTGACGAAACGAAAATATCATATTCCAAAAATCACATAAATCGATCAAGTAGTTTTATTTCTATCGAGAAAATAATTTTTTATGCAATTAATGAGAATTCGTAGGCATTACAAGATAAATCTAGTATGAATTATTGTTGAATTATCTCCCTTTGTGTCTTGAGATCTTTTTTTTTCAAAATAGCAGGTAAGACAGCAACTCCTTGGATATTCATAGAATTTGATTTTATTTATAAAAATAAAACTATTTGATCAATTTACGTGATGTTTAGAGTATGATATTTGCATTTCATCACAAATATGTACATCATATAGATTTTTATTTGTGATTGTTTTTTAATATAGAGAGAATTCTGGACAAGAAAATACCTTTTGAGTGATTAATAAGAATTCGTAGGCATTACAAGATAAATCTTGTACAAATTATTACTGAGTTATCTCTCTTTGTTTCCTTAAATATTTTTCAAAATGGTGGGCAAGACAATCACTCCTTGGATACTCATAGAATTTTATTTTCTTTATAAAATAAAATTATTTGATCAATTTACATGATTTTTGGAATATGATATTTTCGTCTCATCATGGGTATGTACATCATGGAGATTTTTCTTTGTTTTTTTTGTTTTTTTAATATAGGGGCAATTCTGGACAAGAACGGAAAAATTTAGTAGACGTTTGCGACAAATATACCCTCATTTGTTAAACTTCACCTTTTATCTCTCTAACGTAGAGACAGGGGCGTGAAGTCCTTTATTTTCATTCAATTAACCGTTTATGACCCGAATTATAATGCAGATGATTAAAAAAAAAAGTATTTATTTTTAATCGCTAAATTTGAACGCTTTACACTTCTGCTCGCGTCATGGCCTAGCGGTAAATTCTTAGCTTTTCTTTCACTTTCTTTTCCGCTTTCGCGTTATGGGTTCAAGCCTGACTGCCAACACTATTTTTTTTTTTTACATACCTACAAATACCCGGGCAACGGTGGGCACCTCCGCTAGTTTTAATTTAAACGGTAATGATACTATGATTGTCTACAAACTGGAAAGATTATGAAGTTCAATAGTTAAAACTACCACTGAGAATTTTTGCCTTTCATAAACTTAACTTGATTATTATCCGCAATGCTTGAAAAAAGTGGGTTTATGAAAACAAACAAAATCCTCCACTCGCTGAGACAGATGACGACATACGGCAGAACGTAAGCAATAAACAGTTGCAATCTGACATCTACCCAGATACTGAACTAATACGTACAAGGCGTGTTTGAATCAATTCTCACTTTATTTATACCGTTATGTTCATGATTTTATGATTGAACAAATTAGTTCAACCAGGTTATAAAGGCTCAACAATCCATCATCATCATTGTTGTGGTGGCACCCACTCATTTACATATGTGGATAATATTACACATAAATAACAAGACTCGGTTAGTCTGAGTGTGTGTTAACCAGAAGCCACCGAAGGCCGAGCCGAGAGCAGATATGTTCTCCAGCCAAGACTCTCTTACTTGACAACCGTTATGTAAATATACTTTTCCAAATACACTTCTTATTGATTTACCTTTGTTTGTTGAGTCTTCATTTGTATTGCCTTATACGTTATTTGGTTCAACCTGCAAACATAACAGTTAGCGACGAAGATGAACGTCAAACATAACAATCATCATATTAGTTTAACGTTTGTGTTTGATGGCTTTTAGAAACTGACTTTCAAAATGAACTATTTCTGGCCAGGTCTTTATTTATCCCTCTTTCTCTCAAGTTTATTTTAATCACTCCCTTCCATGTTTTCCTTGGATTACAACTGTCAACCAAGGGATGTTCAGTATGATAATGTATAGAAGTTAAACTTGGTAAGTGAGGGTTGAAGACACGCGTTGCATGGAGAGAAATTTTAGTACAATGATATAATGGATGTGTAGTGTTAGCGACGTCGGTATAGTTCAGTTAAATTTAAATAAACTACTCCCATACACCCAACGTAAACAGACCCGACATAAACACTGCACTTCTTCCACAAAGGAGCATGTTTTTTGTCGTTTTCTATTTTGTTTTCATTTTTTAAATTAATGAGGATTTGGAATGGACAAAAAGAACAGATTTAAAACCATCTATCCATGACAACGAAACCCTGGTTCGTCTAAATGGAACTGTAATGTACAGTTTTAAAATAAAACAACGTATCATATATGGAGATATAGATGCTATTTTATTTGTTTTTGGCGATACGTTTTGAATGAATTTAATTATTTAAAGAAGCTGTGTTTAGGGGATCTGCATTTAGATTTAGACACAGATAGACAATGGTTTAAATTGTCAATAGTGGTTGTAGCTAGTTGAGTATTTTTGTAAAAGTTTGGTATAGATTGGAGCTCAGACGAGCATTTGCCATGAAAATAAGGGCAGAGTAGAGACAGGCTCGCAATGTCTCTTCTGTAGAAAAAAGAGGTTGAAGGGAAGAGAACCGTGCATCACCTGCTACGTTTTGAAGCCGATTTGGAACTCTATCAAGGCTGGATAGGGTACGCCAAGCAGCTCCTGCCCAGATGTGACAAGAGTACTCCATTTTGTACCTGGCTTTCATAGTATATAGATAAAGGATTGCATCGGCAGTGAGATACTTACTGGAGCGATAGAATGATCCAATCATTTTTTCCAATGATCTTGGCAACAGATTTGTCTGTCTGTCAACACATGCCAGCATGTAAAATGAATGTTAAAATGGTTATTAGTGTAATCGTCATGAAAGTGGATCTAAAAGTTACCTTTAAAGAACTGGAACTAATGACATAATCCACTCGCCATTGTACGGAATCAAGACGTGACACTACAAATAGAAAAAAAAGACAAAGTCCATATAATTTCTGAACGCAACACATTCATACAAACTCAAGATGTCAGCGAAGAGTTCTAATAATTATTATAAGTTATGACACACACATGAAACTCATCGCCTTCAAAGTAATCTCCCCCAGCTGCAATACACTTGTACCATTCCAACAACTTCTGAAAGTCCTCTTGTGTGAGCGTGTCAATGACGCTCGTCACAGCCTCTTTCATCTCCTCAATTACCTCATAACAACAGCCTCTTAGGTTTTCCTTGAGCTTAGGGAATAACAAAAACTCACAGGGAGCAAGGTCTGGACTACAGGAAGAGTGAGGAACTGTCTTGATGCTCATCTGGGTCAAATAGTCTGTGACAAGGATGGAGTTGCGGACTGGTGCATTCGCGCAATCCTTCCACATCTTCAATTACTCGCAGACAATTGTGTGTACAGTTCCCACACTGACATCAAACTGTGCACTTATTGTCTCTATAGACACAGAACAGTCCTTATCCATGAAATTCTTTATTTGGCCAATCAACTCTGGTGTTCTGACTTCCTTACTCCTCCCACACCTTTCATCATCCCTCATAAACTTCCTGCCTTCCTTGAATCTCTTATGCCTCTCATTGTGATAAAAATAACACAATTGGTTTATTTTTGCACTTTTGATAAGAAAATTTAAAAAATAGGTTTTTATTTTATTTGGAACTAGCAGTTCAGCCTGGCTTTGCTCGGACCTATGTACTGTTCATTATTTTATGTGCATATATATATATATATATATATATATATATATATATATATATATATTAAAAAGTTTGACTCATGTCCAGGCAACCTACATCTAAAATTTCAAGTGTTTAGACACAAAATTGGCAGAGGAGTTTGGTAGAGTCTGCAAAAGTAAACTCTTTCAACTTTGACATCTTGGCAGCCTAAAAACTGATTAAAAAGCTTGCTGCATGTCTGAATACCCTTTATGTAAAATTTAAAATGTTTAGACACAAAATTGACTGAATAGTTTGACCGCAAAGGTCAAATCTTTTTAACTTTGACCTCTTGGCAGCCAAATTTTTGTCCAAAAACTGATTAAAAAGCTTGTCCTATGTCTGAATACACTTTATGTAAAATTTCAAATGTTTAGACCAAAAATTGGCTGAGTAATTTGGTAGAGACCACAGAGGTCAAATCTTTTTTTGCTTTGACCCCAATTTTGACCCCTTAACATTTATTGTTTTGGGTTCAAATTCAGTTAAAAAGTTTGATCCATGTCCAAGTAACCTCCATCTAAAATTTCCAGTGTTTAGACCCAAAATTGGTGGAGGAGTTTGGTAGAGTTTTCAAAGGTCAAATTGTTAAACTTAGACCCCTTGCCAGCCAAATTTCTGTCCGAAAACCGATTAAAAAGATTTTCTGAAAATTGACAGAGTAGTTTGATAGGGAAATGTACACACATAGACACACACACAGACAATTTCACTTTTATATATAGATTTCATAATAAATATATGTTTATGAAATTATAAAAATACAATTTTTTTTATTTTAAGAATGAAAGTCATTTCATTTGAGTTTATACAATAGATATATTTTTAAAAGTTACCTCGCGTTTGATTTTCGTAGACCAAAATGGATGTGTTGGTGGAGGAGTTTGGTAGAGTTTTCAAAGGTCAAATCGTTGAACTTTCCTGAATCCAACATGTGGTCACATTTCGTAACAACTTAGGACAGTCAGTGTATCTTTAATAGTATGTGACTACACCCTCCGCTCGATAATAGGTTTCGACCGGGCAAGGCCGGGTATATGAAGCTTATATGATACTAGCCTGGTTGGTTGGTTTTTGCTTTATGGCATATCAACCCTTTTCAGGTCATTTAATTTTAATAACATTTTGCATCAAAAGTCAACAGAAACAAAGTTTTTTTCCCCAGGTATCATGATTTTAAATTACTAACTACCACAATAGAAAACATGCAATTATACTTTTTATGGATAAAAATAGTAAAAAGATTGTTTTATTTCCGATGTCCGAAGAAAATTTTTTAGCAAAATTTCAATACTCATCATGTAGAAATCTTTTTTAATGCAATAAAAAAAAATAAAAAAAATAAAAAAAATAAAAAAAACAAAAAGAAAACAATGATAAAACGTATGTTGGACATCTCAAACTATTAAAAGTGACATCTCTTCTGGTTAGTTTTCCAAATTTCATGAAAAAATTGAGCGGGGGGGGGCCTTTACAAAATGTCACTGAAAATGCTGTTTTATGATGTTCGCATTTTTATTACTTTATTTGCTTAAAACTCTAAAAATATATAATGTACATTATTATTTATTAATTCATTTGAAAGTATATTCATTTCCAAACAAAATAGTAATATTTTGAAGACTTGAAGTACTTTGGTTTTTAAAATATGACTATTTTAGCAGAAACAAAGCATTTTATCGAGCCATGTGTATTGCCACTTTAATTTGACGTCAGACGCTCTTTTCAGTTCTCGCCATTCCTCTTAAGCCACAACCACATCGAAGCTTTCTCAGCTGTTGTTTGGATTTCTGTTACCAGCTTGCTGGTTTGAAACTGCGTGAACCCAAATCGACTTCTCAGTAGAAAAACAAAACCCTTCTTGATGAAACCTTAGGCTCCCACTCCAATATGATAAAACTCCATATCCTATCCATCTTTGTATTTTTTGATCAGATTTGCATACCGTTTTGTCTTTTCTTTCCTCGACAGCCGTGATGCTGACTTCCCTAATTATAGTCAACTCCATCAATACTGAACTACTTATCTTTGCTCCACATCATTATATCCGGATGTTGAGCCGTTGTTACCAGTGGGAACACTAGTGGTGAATCCAGATCAACTGCTAACTTGCACAAACCCTCTCATCTGCAACATCTTATTATAAATTTTCCTGTCTGTGGGTGTGTGTGTGTCACACGGTTTGTCTCAGCCTACAGGCAATTCACCAAGGCAAGTAAGGTACTGAAATGAAGCTTATGACCCAGTGGATGTTTTAGTGATATTTATATCCATGTTTGGTGTTTTTGGTGTATGGAAATGCAATAAAATAACGATTTACTAAACAACGTTTTATTTACTGGATATTTTCCCGGTATTCACCGGAAGTTATTATCTCCCTCAGTAAGTTCGATTTACTGTGTGTGTGTGTGTGTGTGTGTGTGTGTGTATGACGCGGTTTATCTCAGTCTACCGGCAACCCACTCAGGTAAGTAAGGTACCAAAATGAAGCGTATGACTTAGCGGATGTTTTAGTGATATTTATATCAATGTTTGGTTTATGGAAATGCAAAAAAATAAATAAATAAATAAAAATTGCGATTTACTAAATAAAGTTTGGGTTTGTATTACTGTACACAGATTCGAAAAAGTTGTCAAAAAAACAAATATATAACAAATAAATATTATCAAAGGCAAGATAAGTTACTTTTCTACCAAACTGGATATATTTTTCGTGTTTTTATTCAATGTAACATATTTATTCAGCTCGAAACCCATACAGTGTTTACCGATGTATTCGAAAATTCAAGATGGCATCTGACTTTCTTTAACACGGTAAGTTTGGGAAAAGGTGTTATGAATAAAAAACTGGATAAAATACTGTTAAAAACCCGCTCAATATATGTTACCGTGACATAGGTTGACATATATTCGGCGGGTTTTTAATAGTATTTTGTCTAGTTTTTTATTTATAACACTTTTAACCAAACTTACCGTATTAAAGAGGGAGTGAGGCGCCATCTTGAATTTTCGAATACATCGGTAAACACTGTATGTTTTTAGAGCTGAATAAACATGTTACATTGAATAAAAACAAAAAATATATCCAGTTTGGTAGAAAAGTAACTCATCTTGCCTTTGATAACATTTATTTGTTATATATTTGTTTTTTGACAACTTTTTCGAATCTATGTGTACAGTAATACAAACCCCAATATTTTATTTACTGGATATTTTTCCGGTATTCAGCAGAAGTTATTATCTCCTTTAGTAAGTTTGATTTACTTTCTCTGTGTGTGTGTGTGACACGGTTTATTTCTCTAACTTGCACAAACATTCTCATCTGCTGTCAATTTCCATTCTCTTTCTGTTCTTTACTGAGGAGTCACAGTTTTTAGTCCGACTCTGACTAGAGCTCCTAGCATTTTGTTTTTAGTATGATTGACTATTTCCAAAACCGTCATAAGCCTGGTAGTAATTGCAACATTTTTAGAAAAGGTATAAACAAAAAAAAAATAAATACTTACATCGGAGAGTTTGTTTCTTTAACTGCTCTTGACATTTGATTAAATTATCACCATATAATTTGCACAGTGGAACACAATGTTCTGGAAAAAGAATTTTACATCAAAATTCAAGATTAATATTAGTATCATCTTTTGCAAAAATCGATTTCATTCCTAAACTTTGTGTCACTTCGTACCGCACTTAGTTGACACTTGTCAACATTAATACTAGCTGATGCAATCATTATCCGACATATGACCCTCAATTAGGCAACATTTGTCAAATTGCCAGGTTGCAGGCTTTTACACCCGACACTGAGCGTAGCAGGGTTCAGCAGTTGTATGTAAAGTTGAGGAAGATTTAGCCCAGATCACACTAAAACATAGCGCAGAAGCAATTTTGCCATGTATTATATGTTCGCTGCGCCCAGTCATTCAAAATGTGCTTTTCAGTATATATTATTGTTAAATCTACTTTTGTCACTAGTCTATGATATAAACACACTGACAGCGAGTAAAACACAACACAGCTGATCTATAAAATAATATATTGTTTTTATTTCATACCAACAAACAGCTTGGAATTTAAAGTTATGACTGGTGTTTTGACATCTCTGAAGGTGCGTGAAGTTGGTGTGGATGTTGGCAGTAAAAAAATGTGTCAGCTTGCTCTCTCTTTGACTGCCTTGCTTTCTGTTTTTGAGGATTTGTATAAACATTCTTTTCTCATTGGAATGTTTAATATTTCCCACTGTCTATATGCTGACTGATATCCTCTCACATATTTCAGGGTCAAATTATACATTCCAATAGACAATAATGGAAAGCCTCGCATTCCTCACACGTTCACTTCATTGGTTGTCCTGTTAGTAATACGACATAAATCATTTTGATGACTAAAGTTAAGTAATGTTGAGCCTGGCCAATACCAAATGGGTGATAATTTAGGAATTCTATGTGCTGTATGTATTCAGATTTACATATTCAGATGTGTATAATACCTCGGGGGGGGGGGGGGGGGGGGGAGAACATCTTTTCGAGAAGATTCCATTAACAGTTTTGTAGAGAACACAACACATACATTGGAAGCAAAATAGAAAATTTTCAACTGTTCAGTTGATTTGCTTGGCGAGTTTCTCACTTGCTGTCCCTAACCAAGGCAAACAAATGTACTTCAGACATTTAACCACCGTACTGATTTTTATTTGGAAAAATTCATTTATTTTCGTTTTGATGACTGCCCTAATCGTATCGAGAGGGTATCCAATCGTTTTCAATTGTTTATCCAGTTTTGCTTTTGAGCAGGTCATAAAGGCTAATAACATTACACCTCTTGTCGTTCGAGGTTTTGATGTTTGGCAAAAGTGATTCGTTGTCATTTGCTTTGGGGGAATCCGTTTTGCCCATCTTAAGTTTGAAAACATTTTCTAGCTGGTCCGAAACCACATACATGATGCTCGCTCTGCGCCAATTCTTATATACGTCAATATCGAGCTTCAACAAATACAAACATTATAAAATTCGTAGATGCCTGGAAAGGGAAGAGTAAAAACGTCGCAATGTTTGAGAAAATTTCATCCATTCTTGAGGTTTGCGATGAAGATAAGCTGCTTCCACAATTTGCAAAAAAAAAATGAAATTTTATACCATTTGACTTGAAAATCAATTTAGACGATTTTTTTTTTTTTTACTCATGTTCACAAAGCAGATCGACACTTGGCATTTTCTAGCTGGTCCAAAACCACATACATGATGCTCGCTCTGCGCCAATTCTTATATACGGCATAGTCACGTTGACACACCGGTTCTCGTCAGATCATGGAAGTTAAGCAACGTTGAGCCTGGCTAATACCAGATGGGTGACCATTTGAGAATTCCAGGCATTGCATGTTCTCTCCGCTTATTTCGGCATTGTTTTCAGTCGTCCTAAACCTCCACTAGCCACGAGTCTTTAACAATGCCAACTCAGGAGAGGTGTGGTTGCAGATTACACAACTCTTGCTACAAAAAATTCACATGCAGGCACCCTTATAGTGAGTATCCATGGTCTGTTAAGTCATCCTGAAGGAAGTCACCATGTACTCTTTAGTCAGTACCAGATGGGTGACCAATTGGGAATACTAGGCATTCAAGTAAGCAGTTATGATGAATGCCCTTGCCTTGGACAGTTCCAGGTCACCCTTGGGCAAGGAGTAGCACCTGTTAGGCTCTCTCTGATATTCTGGAGGGTTACGGTGCATGGGGTACATGGAACTCCTCAGCTATGGCGAAGGCAATGCATCCAAGAGAAGGAAGCTAATAAAAAATCAAACTGGATAGAAAGAGTCCATTAACAATTGTAAGGCAATCGTCTGATGACAGTGTCACAAATAAAATATTGACTTCCAATGTGTCATAAGCCAGCACGGAAGTAGCAAAGCTCAGAAAACTGTCATGAAAATATTCAGGTCAGTGCGCAATCTGGCTGAATGCCTACCTAGAGACTACTTGAATGCCACCTGGAAGCAACTTGAATGCCCACCTGGAAGCAACTTGAATGCCCACCTGGAGGCAACTTGAATGCCCACCTGGAGGCAACTTGAATGCCCACCTGGAGGCAACTTGAATGCCCACCTGGAGGCAACTTGAATGCCCACCTGGAGGCAACTTGAATGCCCACCTGGAAGCAACTTGAATGCCACCTAGAGGCAACTTGAATGCCCACCTGGAGGCAACTTGAATGCCCACCTGGAGGCAACTTGAACGCCCACCTGGAGGCAACTCAAATGCCCACTAAACACTATCCTTGATTGTCTAAGGTCTCTCTCTACAAGGGTTCGTCAGGACAACCTGGCTTGAGGATATTTTCCCTACAAGTAAACCCTGACTAAATATTCAAAATCACATAATATTTTCAGCCCAAATAGGATCTCTTCAGTGTGGCTAACCAACATTGGCTTTTACAAGGAATGTTGCACCTTCTCCAAGTGATGTTACCTTGAGTAACAGAACGAAGCTGGACACTCCACCAGACTAGATGAATTATGTAGTAAATATCTCCACTGAAACATCTGTAAAAAGTCAAATATCAAATGTAGCAGTAAGAAAAGATAACGAAATACCAAAACCTTATGTACGAGATGAAAAGAAAAACAGGAATCTTAGGAAGATCCCCATCATTCCAGTAATTATAGGAGCAACCAGACTCATGAAAAATAATTCCAAAAACTACCTGTCGAATATACCCGGTGAACCAAGTGCAAATCAAACACAAACAATTGCACTCAAAGGAACAGTTAGAATCAAAAAAAGATCTCTCGGTTGGAGTGACTGAAATTGTGGGTGAATGTCTAGTATCTGGTAGGATGCCCCATCCCCTTAAAGGATAAGAACACTAAAACACAAAAAAGTGAATTTGAATTCCTGCTAGGCACTATCCTCGAGCATCTAAAGCCTCTCTGTACAGGTTTTTTTTTTTTTTTTTTACCTAACAAGTAAACTAAATGTTCAAAAACACATAATATTCATCCTTTGTTACTCTGAAATCTGATTCACTAACTCCTCTCGGATTTGTCATAATTGCTGTTATTGAATTAGCCACTTACAAAACCAAAAAACAAACAACATGAACTTGACTATAACAACTGTGCATAACTGACCTTTAGGTAGACCCAGCTGCTGCATTTCATTCGACAGAGTATCACTGTCCAAATCATGTTTGGCAGCACTCGTGATGATAAACGTCAGAGCAACAATGCTCGCCTTGATATCACCAATATCTGCAGAAAGAAAAAAATTTTGTTAAAAACAGCCTATCCTGCCTTGACAGAGTACAAAATAGACTTCGTGGCTTAGTGGGGGATGCCCTTTTCTCTACCCTGCAACCTCTCTCCCACAGAAGAGACGTTGCGAGCCTATCCTTGTTTTATCGTTATTTCCATGGCAGGTGCTCGTCTGAACTCCAATCTCTGGTCCCCCCCCCTCGCCAATCTTTCACGAAAAACACCCGTCTAGCCGAATCCACTGTGAAAAATTTCCCCCCACTCTTTATCTGTGCCTAAATCAAAACGTGGATTCCATGAACAAAGCTTCTTTCTTAGAACTGCACGCCTGTGGAACTCTGTTCCGTCTGCCTGCTTCCCACTTGACTACAACTTGGATGTGTTCAAGTCCAACATTAACAAATTCCTAATGAACCGCCCCCCCCCCTTAAGTAAACACTTCATCAAATCTCCACACTAACGTAATGTACTTGCAATAACCCTTATCCCTGAGTGGCTTCCGGGCCTTGATAAGTGGTGATCACTGTGTAAAAAATAAAAAAATTAAAAATTAAAAAAATAAAAAATTCCAAATTTTTGAGATAAGGATTGATAATTTGTTATTTATACGGTCTTCATTTCGAGTATTATTCTCATGTTTCGGCCAATGTGACCTTCTTCAGGTTTATCTTGGAAATCTGTATAGAATTTTGGAGCAGAACCATGTATTTAAACCATGTGTTCAAACCACAGGGATAGCATGCTCTTGTTCTGTCAGCCATGACATTCTTGTTGTGGCGGTGTAGAAGAACTGATCAGGAGGGAATTCAGAAATTCTCTAAATCTCGTCTCATCATCCGGGTCGATCACTCTTAGTTTTAAAACTAGTGCAGAAACATATCTGTAATTTGACTGACCCTACACTTTCTCCTTCACTACAACTGCAAATCTCTCAAAGACGTGAAGTTGCTAGTCTCAGTCTTTTCTACGGATACTATTATGACACGTGTTCCTCAGAATTGTCTGATCTTTTTCCTGCTTCCTTTGTTCCAGCTCGTTTGACTCGTTGGTCTACTGGTCTTCATTATATCACTGTTTTAATACTTCATTGTAATGCAGTTTCTCATTCCAGTGGCTTCTTTCCAAAGGCTGCAAGGTTGTGGAGCTCTCTTGCTGATAACCGTTTCCTTTCGACCTACAGTCTTGGTCTTTTCAAGACTAAGGTCAATAGGCATCTCCTGCCTTTGCAATAATCAGCTTTCGTTCTTATTAGCTCCGTAAATCATGTGGTTTTGTGTCTTGTCTCGAGTGATTTCCATAAAAAAATTTAAGTTTAAGATTCGTTTAAACCAAATATAGTGACATACCTAACCTGAAATAAATAGAGACTGTAAAACAATAATAAAAATAACAATAAAAATAATTATAATAATAAATAATAATAAATAATAATAACAATAATAAAAATGATAATAAAAATAATAAAAATAACAATAAAAATAATAAATAATAAAAATAATAACAAAAATAACAATAAAAATAATTATAATAATAAATAATAATAATAATAATAAAAATAACAAAAAATAATAAAAACAATAATAATAATAAAATAATACTAGTAATAATAACATAAAAATAAAAACAATAAAAATAATAAAAAATAATAACAATAATAAAAAACAATAAAATGATAATAAAAACAATAAAAATAAAAACAATAATAAAAATAATAATGACAATAAAAATAATAAAAATAATAATAATAACAATAAAAACAATAAAATAATAATAATAATAAAAACAATAATAAAAATAATAATAGTGATGATGAGGAATAGAAAAAAAAATTAGTTTACCAAATTTTGCATCCGCCGTAATTTTTTGGACCTTTTCATACTGGAAAAAGAAAAAACGAAAAATACATATTTGATTAAAAAGAATCAATTAAAAAGCACAAACTTTGGCACTTGTGCACTATTGCGAAGATACTTTTTTAAAATTTTCCATGGGGACATTTGGAGAGTGTGCACCAGTACATTCTGTTTATAATTTATCATAGTTTAATTCAATAAATGTGTAACAAAAACTTTCAAAAAAATAATAAACATGCATTTGAAAAATTCAAAATTTAGGCTGTTACGAAAAACAAATTTTCTTTGTAATCTCTAATTTGTGTTAAAAAAAAAAAATGTATTTCGTGTCATTATAATTTTCTTAAATCTATTTAACAAAAAAAATTTTTAAAGAAAAATAAAAAAAAAAAACTGTTTATGAGATTTTCAGACTGGTCCTGAAATTGTGTTTGCCTGCCCTTGCTTTGCACTCTCCAAATCTCCTAATTGAAAACTAAAAAAATTGTACCTTCACACTAGCTCACAAATGCCTAAACCTCCACCAAAGTCCAACAATGACCTCCACTCACCTAACGAATCCACACCTAAAGATTTCATGAATAAATCTTTAAAAATTTTCTTCCAAATTTTCAATCAAAAACGAAGAGTCTATAAAAAGTGTATATATTTTGTTCACTGTTTTTAATTTTGTGCATATTTTTGGAGAGAGGGGGGTGCATTTTACAGTGAAGTCAAAAATGAAAAAAAAAAAAATGCAACAAATTATTGGAATTTTATTCTTGCTTAATCTTTCTTCCTCTCTTTTTCCATTTCCTACTTTTCTATCTATTTCTGATGATGATTGTTGTATCACGTGACTGAATTGTACTTGCTGATTGGTTTGGGAAGATCCCGCTTGTTTTTTGTTTTTTTAAAGTTTTTGTTATTTTGCCAGTGGAAGATTCGGTGTCCGATGGTGCAGACGTGTGAACTTTTTCTTATAGACGGTCATTTCTTGCTTCTTTCTTGTTTTTATTGTTCCATATTTTTTTTATTTTTTTTTTTAAGTACGTTGATAACCATCGTTGGACATAGCAGCAAATTTTCCGCATAAAATAAATGTTACCTAAGGCAAGATAAGTTACTCTTCTACCTACTTGGATAAGTTTTTTGTTGTAAACCGGTTTTTACCGAAAAAAAAAAAAAAATTGTATCAAAACATAAAAAAGAATTGGTACTGGTCGCGATTAGAGTTCCCTGCCGAACACCCTAAAAAAACACTGACTTCTCCCTTAGTTGCCATAGTAACTAAACGATCATGAATTTTTATCGACTTTGTTTTACTGTTTATGAATATTGAAATAAAAGACATTACTACACATTTATTAATAATATCTCACTTTTAATCACTTTTATCGACTTTTTTTTACTGTTTATGTGTCACTTTTATCGACTTTTTCTTTTCTTTTTTAAATAGCATTTTCTTTTTTAAATGACGACGTTTTTACTGTTTATGAATATTAAAAGAAAAATAATTACTAAACATTTATTAATAAAAAAATGGGTGCTAGTGCACTTATGATCCGCGCTATATTTTAAATCGTATTTCTAAGCTTAATTAAAGTTTAATGTTTTTTTATTCAATTGTAAGGTTAAAGTAGAGAATAGGTACAAAACACCCTCCCCATGTTAAGAATGGCTTTTTAAATAATAACGTTATTTCAGCACGGATCAATAAGTGCACTAGTACAATATAAAAAAAAGTGAGACATAAACAGTAAAACGTAGTCATTTAAAAAAGAAAATGCTATTTAAAAAAGAAAAGAAAAAGTCGATAAAAGTTACACATAAACAGTAAAACAGTAAAAAAAAAAGTCGATAAAAGTGATTAAAAGTGAGACATTATTAATAAATGTGTAGTAATGTCTTTTATTTCAATATTCATATATAGTAAAACAAAGTCGATAAAAATTCATGATCGTTTAGTTACTATGGCAACTAAGGGAGAAGTCAATGTTTTTTTAGGGTGTTCGGCAGGGAACTCTAATCGCGACCAGTACCAAAGAATTTTTTTAAAAATGTCATCAGGTAACCCCATGAGGTCTCAAGAATTGTTCAAAAGTCGAAAATTAAGGAGAAATACAGCTGATAAGCCGTACAGTTCGGTTGACCATAAAATTTTCGCCACATCGATGACAGTTATTAGCTGTGTTTCCTTTTAATTTTCAATTGTTGAGTGATGTTATTGATTTTATTCTTAATTTTTTATTTCTATATTTATTAATTGTAAAGGTTCAAGGGAAATAACTTTGAAACTATTTAAGGAGTTATTTCCCTTGCTGTTTTTTTTTTGTTTTTTTTGACGGAAAGTATGTTTTGTGTTTTTTAATTTCAAATATCTGCTAATATCTGCACTGAGGACGTGAATAAAAAGACGCCTATGAAAGCGAACGTCGATGCGAGATTTTTTTTTGTTAGTTTATTTTGAAATTTGAATTTTCAGTGAATGAAATCGCTATCATCCAAAAATTAAAGGCATTTGAACAATTTTTTTTTAATGTTCAGAACGGAAAATAAAAACAAGTGATTTTCCATAAATTTGTATTTACAATAATAAATCTTAGTTGAAAAATCGGTACTTGTACAGTTTAGTCAAGACATTAAAAAATGAAAATATCGAAAAAAGTTATATTTCATGTATCCGTTATGAAACGAAGTTCTCCGGAAAAAAAATTTCACTTAATTTCATCAAGTAGTTTTTTTTTTTACAGCGAAAAAACAATTTGTTACGATACCGAGCAAAAGGTTCGATTTTTAGGAAGAAAAGCTAGAATTAAAGATGGGGAGGGCGTGTCGGCGCTTTACATTGAGTTATCTCCCCGTGGCATGTTGTTCGTCTTCAGCAAATTTCATAATGGCTGACTTTAACGCGTCTCATAAGAACGTGTTTTTCCGCTGTAAAAAAAAAAATTACTCAATCAAATTAAATTAAATTTTTTTTCGGAGATCTTCAGTCCAAAACAGATATGTACAATATAACTTTTTTTCGATCTTTTCATTTTTTAATGTCTTGACTAAACTGTACGAGTGCCAAAAAATCAAAACTTCAATACAATGATCTAATGTGCATGATGACCGTGTTCCATAATATATTTCAAGTAGGTGTTTCAAGGGATTTGAAAAACCTGATATTTGACAAAGAGGACAATTAGATCCTTGTGTAGAAGTTTTTACTATTTCAATATACAGGGTGTCCAAAAATTCACTGAAGGATTTTGAACATAAATAGATTTTTTTTTTTTTTTTTGATGATATCTTTCTGTAATTTTAATACAATCGAACTAAGACATCGAGAAATTTTTATTAAAAATGCAAAAATCGAAACAATCTTTATTTATGAAAAACAATGTCTTAAATATTGCGGCCATTTTCAGCTTCTCGTATTTGTGCTCTTTCCAAAACGTTATTCATGACAAATTGCAGAATCCTTGCGATTTAACTCCCTTATTTCATTGCTGATGTTTTTCCTTCAATTCTTGCAGGGTTTCGAGTTTGTTAACAGACTCTTTCTTTAAGATATCCCCACAAGAAAAAGTCAGGGTTAGTTAAGTTTGGGGAACATGATAGCCGTTTGACATTGCCATAGAAAGAAATAATGTTGTCTAATTTTAACACGAACACGCTTTATGAGGACAATAGGTTATGCAGTTTCTCAACCACAGAAAAGGCTCTAAACAAGTGGTATTTGTTTAGTTTACTTGATGCGAGGCACGCTGATCTAATCATTTCGCATACACAGAGCTTACAAATATAGATTAAAAATAAGCTTATCTTTAACGCGCTATTTAGTAACACATTCTTTGCAGTTATAGCTCACATAGTCATGATGCATACTTCTATAATTGCTTATCATTTTTTTTAAACTATATCCATGTATATATCTTGATTATTATCACCATGCAAGGCTGCAGTTGTGTTGTAATAATTCGATGGTTAAACTTCGATAGCACAAATTATATATATATGTATATTGTCGGGATTATTTTACCAACAAGAAGAAGGGGTGTAAGAAAAGGCAGTAAGGGCTTGCAACGAAATGGTGACGTTGCTTACAAGCAGTCTTTTCTTTCCTTGTAAAGGTAATAATTAACAGGTAACGTTTGCCGAACAACAGTAACGAGGTAATCAGTCTAAGAGACGCTAGGTAACTAGCTTCTTAACTAATCACTAACCTGTAGTGAGACAACTCCTTTTATACATACTAACTCTCAGTGGCAAGAATTCCAACATGATTTCCAACGAGATTAGAATGTCTATTTAACTTAGTAGGAAATAGACACCCAGTTTCTCAGTAACGGCAAACAGCAATTCAGTGTCTTTTCTTCCCTCCGACCCATTCCCGGCAAGTCAAATCAATTTCAATTCTTACAATATATATATGTGTATACACACACACATATATATATATATATATATATATATATATTACCTTGTGAGATGCAGAAAATTATATCTGTCCTCAGAAGGACTGTCTATATAATATATATTGTTTTTAACTCACACATGTCGTGCTATTACATTGGTTTTCTATTGTTTTAACATGTCTTAACTTCGTAATTACGAGCATGATAGAGCGGCTGCCTCGTCATTTCCCATCATCGAATAAGATTGTGTGCCTGAGAAGCTTCATGGTGACTCTCACCGTATGCACCGTTGTTCAATGCTATACTTAGCCATAATTTCTAAAATATTATCTGTAAAATATCTGAAAGAGAAAAAAATAGAAAATCATTAATGGCAAAATGATAAAGATTTTCAACCCTTTAGTGACTTTTTGGACACCATGTATAATAGACTTTAGTCCGTTAAAAAAAATGATTAAATTTGTGCTCGTTTTTGCATTAAATACTAATCCTACTATTAATCAATAACTGTACATCAAATGGACACCATAATACTTAGTCCGCTGCGCCTTATCATAACAAAGAACTATACAAAAATTTCAGCCAGATCAGTCCAGAAGAACAGAAGTTGAATGGACAGACAAACCAAAAGAAATATTTTATATACGTCTCTCTTTCGGTCTCTGTCTTTCTCTGTACATATATATATATATATATATATATATAATTTTTTTTTTACATGGAATTCACCACTTATCAAAGCCCAATGGCCACTCGAGGATAAGGGTTATTGTGTGTACAGTAATCAATGGGATAGTGTAGCAATAGTATTAGAGAATTGGTAATGTGTCATTACTTAGAGGGGCAGTTCATCAGGAATTTGTTTGTGTTGGACTTGAAGACATCCAGGTTGAAGTCGGGAGGGAAACAGGCAAGTTGAACAGAGTTCCACAGGCGTGCAGTTCTAAGAAAGAAGCTTTGTTCATGGAATCTACGTTTTGATTTAGGCACAGATAAGGAGTGGGGAAAATTATTGACGGTGGTTTCAGCTAGTCGGGTGTTTTTTTTAAAAAGATTGGCGAGGGGGGGGGGAACAGAGAATGGAGCTCAGACGAGCACTTGCCATGGAAATAACAATAGAACAACAACAGGCTCGCTACGTCTCTTCTGTGGGAAAGATATATATATGATGATGATTGTGACGTCTTGTCAGATGAGTGCCACCCTCCCAGTCACTGAGTGTCCATATGCCCGAAGATGACTTTTCAGTCCTGCCATCGACTTGCATACCCTAAAGCAGACATGATATCGATGGCAGCAATTGGTTTGGATGAAACCAACAGCAACGGGACTTTTATCATTTTCCCTTTTTTGTTTTATTTACTTCAGTCGAAGTTCTCAGAAATCAAGGGGCCCACAACCTGGGGCTAACACTTGAACTCTATCATTGTGCACTTTCACGTGATTAACAAGACCCACCCTGGACAACAGAGCCCGGTCACACACCTCACAGATCCAAAGATCTCCATGATTGAGCTTCATTTGGTCTATCTTGGCTGCTTCAAAGTGTTCTGCACCCCTGTATATCAGTGCCCTTCACTGCTTGTGATCAGATGTTAGGGACTCCCAATTGTCAACATGGACATGAAAGCTAACCAACCTCTCCTTGATGCTATCACGAAAACGTTTTTTGGACTTGTGTTGGGGTCTTTTGCCAAGAAGGAGCTCACCATGAAACAACTCTTTTGGGAGTCGATAGTCATCAAGCCCGACAAGATGATCCGCCCAATGCATCTGGTTCTTTATAACTAGTAGCAATGTTTATATATATATATATGCTTGCAGGGAAACCCAGCATTGCCCGAGGTTGAATGAGGATTAACGAATGTCCCACACTTTCGATATTTTTTATTGTTATCAAAATCGGTAAAATTGTCCATTTGTCATGCAAATCAATTGATACCTGCTTTAGTCGGGAACACACCACTGTGCACCGGAAGGAAGCTTCACATAACTTCCTGCAATGGCTTAGTTCACAATACATTGTAGTCTACATTGCACTGTAGAGAACCTACTGTTGATTTTATAAAATTATTTTTATATATAATTGCTTGCATTAAAGTTTAAAATGCAAAAGTCAAGTATCAAAATTTGAACAGGTTTCAAGGCGTTTTTAGCTATATTTAGCATATTCTGGTGGTGTCGTCAAGTACAAGTCGAACCTAAGTGGACATTTAGGAGAAATCTGGTTTGTAATATGCACAATTACCGACCTCCAGTTCATACGATGCACGAGCACCAGGATGGTTAAGTAAGCAGTCTTATAACTCACTTCCCTTTTTTGTCCTTTAGACCTCATATTCAATGAGCAATAGATTTCTGACAAAGGGAGGAGAATTGCTGTTTTCTAGATTGGAATCTATCCATCTTATACATATCGTTGGCTAGTTTTTGAACTTGAAATGGTATATATATATATATATATATATATATATATATATATTTATTTATTTCCTTATATCAAGTGGCTTCTTGCCTGGTCTGGAGCGATTTGCATAAAAAAAAATCTGTGACACTGACTATGGCAACCTTAAATGATAAGCAAATGCATATTTTCAGAAACTATAAACAGATAAGATGGGCAAATAAAAAAAAAGAGGAGGAGAAAGAGAAAAGGTCATGGCAAATAGAGACCATCTTTCACATGGAAACTTACGTCAATCTCGGAACCGAGGATATTTTGGATCACTTGAGAGCAGAGGAGACGCATCTTCACTGATGTCTAAAAAAAAAAAAAAATAAATAAAAATAAATTATTTTTTTTGATAAAAAAATAACGTGTTGACATTTTTTTTTGTTTCTTTAAAAAAAGAAAAAAAAACAGTAAGAACAACAAACATCGAGGAAAGTGGGCTCTCTCTACCATGCCACAAAGTTACTTACGCCTGGGAGTATCCTATACCTCTACAAGGTCACTATTGACCCATGTATAGAGTATTGTTGCAATATTTGGGCTGGAGTACCTACTACTAGTCTCTAACTCCTGGACAGGGTTCAAAAGAGAGTCGCTAACATAATCAGTCCTGAACTGTCAGCCTCTGTCCCATTAATGAAATGTTGCATCCCTCTGCCTATTTTACAAGTATTTTAATGGTGGATGCTCTGACGAACTACAAACCCTTGTATCCCCCTCGACATAAATACCCCCGACAAATAGCAAAATCTCACCCCTACACAGTAGAGATTCCCCAGATACCAGAAAGCCTTCTATTCTAATAGTTTATTCCCAGAACTACTAGGCTTTGGAATTCGCATCCAAGTTCCTGTTTCCCCAAACTGTACTGACATGCAGAAATCCAAGTGTAATGTGAACAGATATCTTGCTGCTCAACTCCCTAAATAGTGTCCCTGCAATTATGCCCCAGATAGTAGCTCCTACAGCAAAGTGGCACTATGCTTTGTTTGAGGTGAAATGCAATAAAACAAATTTTAATTTTTAAACTGGACCACCAGGGCTTGCTTGCTTGCTTTCTTGCTTAAACAGGGCTCTACGGACAAATTTATCTTCAGTTGACTTTTGACAACTAAATTTTCGTTTACTAGCAAAATAGAAAAGTTACTAGCCAAACCTACATGATTTTTAGAATATGACATCTTCGTTCTGTGACGAGTATGTACATCATAAAGATTTTTCTGTGTTTTTTTTTTTATAAGTGTAATTCTAAATATACGACAAATTCTATGTTGATACTTATAATTTCTTCAGATATTTTTTTAAACAGCCTTTGTTAAAAAAAAAAAAAAAAAAAATATATTGTTCCATTAAACTTTTTCTAATCAAGCCAATGATGAAGGTTTGCATACTGGATTTCTCTCTTTTTAATATTAGGTCCCATCATGGCCTACTATAATAATACAGCCGTATATGTCACATTGAGAGGCAATTTTCTAAGCGGCCATTGAAACAAAGACAAAGGGAGGTAACTCAGAAATTGATTTCTATTCAAACATTATTTCAGATGTTAATGCTTAGATAATTAAATAATTATTTCAGGTTTTAATATTTGAAATAATGCTTAAATGAATTCTACTTACATATTTTACTGTTATCCCGTCCAAAGTAAAATGTTTCCATTAATTAGATGCATTTTTCCATTTTATTTCTTTATAATACACAACAAAACAAAAACAAATTCATTTTGAGTTGTCTCCCCTGACCTTCCCAATAATCTTTTGTTTATAAATATGACAAAAAATGTTGCTTTGACTACAACAGGTTATTTGTTATTTAAAGATTTTATTAGAATATCTTTTTTTTTTTTTAAGAATATCAAGATATTTACAAAACACATGAATATAAAGATTTGAAAGGAAGTAAATTGTTTTTCACTCTGTTACAAAATTATCAAATCATTAACTGCTATCTTTCTTACAAGAGGAATTTTAAAGTATCTTTACAAAGCACAAGAAATTCAATAAAAATTGTAAATAAAGGTAAATGTTCAACAGTAAATTTCACTTTTATTTTGATCGTTGCCGCTTTTTAAAAATATTTTAATGAATCCTTTCTAATTTCATCTGAAGAAAGTTTTTGCTTGTTGTTATAGAATATATTTATAACAATTTTTGTTGCAAATTTATGTACTTTTTCAATGTGTTTCTCACGTGTAAATACATACTTTTGCGAATAAGTTTTTAAAATTATTTCTGCAGACTTCCTATTTGCAGACTGACCATGTTTTTCAACGAATTGAGAAGAAAACTCCAAAATTGCAAAGCAAGAACAAATAAATTCAGCAATCTGAGTGGATGGAATTGTCAAACCTCTTCGAGATAATAAATTAAGATAATGATTCTCAGTGATCTCCGTATCATTGTCAACCATAAAAGTAGAACAAATATCACAGTTAAAGCGTTTCAAAAATTTTTTTACAACATAACCAGCAATTGAATATGCTACCTCTTTGCTGTCAGGTGATAAACATAGTTCATTTATTTCTGACTCATGTTTGGACAGAATATCCAGAAGATTATAATTTTCATTCTTTAACAATGGATTGAGGTTTTCCTGCTAAATGTTAATATTTTCTTTTAAAAGGGATCTACAGATTAAAATCTTTTCACTGCTATAAATCTCCCTCCGCTCATTAGAAATGTTTGGTAAAAGTTGATTTTATCATCACTTGCAGTAGCAGCATTATTCAAAAAATTAGGGGTAAATCTTTGATTAGAATTGGCTATAATCCACCAGCACCATATCAATTTAAGAAAATGTGCAATGTCAGTCCGTTCTGGAAAGTAGCTTTTACAAGCAGCAATTGTTGCCTCATGGAATACAGCAATAGCCAAATTGACACTTTGCTTATTGTCATCGGGATGTAATGCCTTGAAAGTTAGTTTTGGTGCTTTTCGTAACGTAGCATCCAAAACCCTGTCCTTGTCATATATTTTATGTATATCAGACCAAGATAAAACTCCTGACTGGGAACACAAATGAAGGTCCAAAATATTGAAATCGAAAGAAGGAAACACAAACTTTTGTTTAGTAAACTGTTTCGAATATTCTTCAACAAATGAACAGTGTCAAAAAAGAAAAAAAAAAGTTTCGAGAATCTGGATAATTAATAAAATGTTTTTTATCTCCTTCAAATTTGTTTAATAAAATTTTAAAGGCATTTACATTTGCAGAATGGTTGTCTGCAACTACAGTCCTTATATTAAATCCTGCATTTAAAAGTTGTACAATGCATGCAATTATCTCCTGAGAGAGCCAGTCACCAGTAACAGTCACTTCAGGACAGACTTTAACTACAGTTGGCACTGTCTCCTTCAACCCTGAAATCATAAATATGATACTTTTATATAAGTTGCCAATTTCATACTTCCCACGATGAAACTGAGTTCCCTTTTGAAGGTACATTTCATCCAACATCAAGATACAATCCTGAGAAAGTTTACCTTTTCCCAAGAGAGATTTTACAGCAGTTATAGATTCTACATCACCTTTTTGTATTTTTTCTAATGAAGAAAATGAAGGAAATGGTAATTGCTCAACCAGTAGTTTATATGCTTAAGGAGAAGTATAGCGCAATAATAAAGAGAATCTGATTTGTTCAACAGAAAATAAAGGGCGACCCTTAGGTTTAAAATGTTGAAATTTGTATAGTTCTTTTAGAATGGAATTTGGAGGTTCTGCTACAATGTTTTGAATATAAGAGGGGAAATTTTCGAACATGCTATACCTTGTAAGTTTTGCATTGTGACCCTTCACAAACCAATGTGGTAATGGTATTGAATTTCCATAATACTGAAGTTGAACGTGTAAATTGTTGTCAATCTGAATGCACTCTTTCAGTAATGGAAAATTTGTCTCAAAATCTATCCAGAAAATCCATACATATTTTTCAAAACTGAAACCAGTGGGGCAAAACCATGTTTCTTCCAAATCTTCGAAACTCATAATAATATCTGCTGAAAGAAAATTTGGTAGTTTACCATCTTGGTAATTTCGATCCTTTGGGGCTTTTCTCATTGTGTTTGATGTAGGTAGAAGAGATGGCTTAATATTCACTAACGGTGAATGAATTGTTCGTATTGGATGTAGGGACCAATTTAACTTATTTCTTTTTCCTTTTAAAATAAATTTTTCCTCAAAATGTTTTATACATAAAACTGAATTTTTTGTTGCAATCTAATCAGCACGATTTACAAATTTTGTCCATTTTTCAAACAGGTCGGGTTTGCCATGTGGAAAATAGAAAGTTGATAGATTTTCGTGGTTTTTATAACCAGTTTTGCAGCCAAATGCAACGCATTTGTTCACCATTTTGTTAAGCAAATCATAACAAAACTTAAACAATATTTTAAAAAAGATAATATATTTTTTTTACAATATTTAACACGGGTAGAAAAATTCAACAAGTAGAGATCGCAAAAATGGTTGTAGGCATAAAGATCGCTTATGTCTTTGAAAAAAAATCAAGGGAGGTTACTCTACTGTACTTTTGTTCTGTAAATTAACATGAATAAAAGCGGTGAAAAACATTTTATATGAATAAAAACATGTATTTTAAGAATGAAATAATATAAAAATATTTAAATAAAAGTTTATTATTCATTATTTCAAGAGTTAATATAAACTACTTTTGAGTTACTTCCCTTTGAAATTTTCAACGTTGTATGCGGCTCGAGCTAACACAGTTTTCCATAATAAAAACAATGGCCTCTTAGAAACGTGGCCTCTCATGTAACATACGGGGCCGTATGTATAGTAGGCCATGGTCCCATTTGACTGGGGACAGACTTCTCTTTGGGCTACTGCACTACCCGGAAAAAAAGCAATTTTCATTATTTCAGCTGTTTTGAAGACTTTCCAATCGGATTATATACATCGTCATGCTGGACTTATTTTGGAACCCATTCTCTCTAAAGAACTATTTTGCATTTCGGATCAACTTGAGAGGATTTTCATTCAAGCTGAAATATTATGTGCGGTTTGTTTTTATATTAGTTTCTTTTTTTTTTTTTACATATCCAATATTTTTTCATTTTTTTATTTGGCAATTTATAACTTAATGCCTTATCTAGCAAATTCTAGCATTGCTACAAATATAATTTGCTGATTTCTTTATGTCCTCTAATGAGAAGAATAAAAAGAATAGTATTCTTTGAAACTCCGCAGAATAAGGACTTTGTAAATTGTTTGGAGTATTCAGTCGAACAATAAATTTTGATTGTAAAGTTCAACTTACAGTTTTAATTTTTTTTCTCTTATAATAAGCTCTACTCTCTATTGCGTATTGAGCTTTTTTAATTCAGTTGGGATTAAATTATCAATATATAAATATTGGTATTTATATTAGTTTGAGGTTTACCATTATGTATATCAGGTAAACACTACATCCCTTTGTTTTCATTAATATATATATATATATATATATATATATATATATATATATATATATATACATATAGTGAATAAATGACAAAGTTAATGATGTTAACCATCTTATAATTTGTTCCTTTAATTCAGTTGACATTTACAATTCTTGACAATATCTGTTTCGTAGCGCAAAATCAATCACTTCATAAATATGGCGTAATGGAAACATTAAAGGTATTTGCAGCTTCTCTTCAAATTTTCGGATTTTAAATCATGTCAAATCAATATTATTAGTTATAAGATGGCCAACATCATGAACTTTGGAATATAGACTTTTGTCATTTATTCACTATATTGCTCTGTAATTACATTGAGCTTCTTAAATAAGGATTGGTATAAAAGAAAATATATTTCCACCCTATATATATAAGAGGAAGAGATAGTTTGCTTGAAGCATTGCTGGTAAACAAATATACGAGAGTATATATAAAGAGAGCCTAGAGCAATGCAGAAAAACCGGTAACATGAAATGAACAAAAACTATCAACTTAATGGTGGCAAGTTCAAACTCTGGTTCGGGATGGGTGCCAGTCTAGCCGCACTGAAGAGCTGTGATACAGCGAAACAGTCTGACGATGACTACTATGTATATATCACTAGCAGGACCTGTGGAAATTCCACAGGAGACTCATTTATATGTAATATATTGATATTGGCATTCTGTAGATGTTCAGCGTAAATAGACACTCTGATATTATTGCAGCTCTTTTATTAAAACTGCAAAAGAAGTTATCTAAGCTAGCAGGGACGCCCAGCATAGCCTGGTCATAACGTATGCTTAAATATATTTTAATTCTTGCAGATTTCGTATATATTATTATAGAGTTAATGTTCTATCGTTTTTTATATATTATAAAGTTGCAATTTCAAAAATAAAAAAAAAATATATCCATATGACTTGGGTTCATCAGTTTGAATCGAAACCGAAACCAAAATAAACAAATATAAATATATATATATATATATATATATATATATATAAAATACAAAGCTGAACGTCTGTGTGTGTCTGGTCACGAATGGCGCCTATAAGGTTGACTATTATAGAAAACTGATCACATATAATGATAGAAGATGTATCAAGACACAGGAATGGGTATATTTGATCTGGCATAATGATGATTCATTAAAATTCATTAAAATTGTGGGGTCTGGGGTCTACGTACATGCCTGGTCCACAAAGTATGGAAATAAAAAATGTAAAAATTAAAACAAAACGTTTATAAGTGTTTTTGATGTAGATGTACAAAAGAATACTTTGATAAGTAT
>NC_136523.1:39958682-40016182 GCF_053919585.1 Euprymna scolopes | reverse complement strand
AGTAAATAAATAAATAAATAAGTAAATAAATAAATAAGTAAATAAATAAATAAATAAGTAAATAAATAAATAAATAAATAAATAAGTAAATAAATAAATAAGTAAATAAATAAACAAACAAACAAATAAATAAATAAATAAGTAAATAAATAAATAAATAAGTAAATAAGTAAATAAATAAATAAATAAGTAAATAAATAAATAAGTAAATAAATAAATAAATAAGTAAATAAATAAATAAATAAAGTAAATAAGTATATAAATAAATAAATAAGTAAATAAATAAGTAAATGCTTACCAGTTTAGATAAAACGTTAATTTCAGCCAGGACCCAATCCGGGCAATCAAGGTCTCCACAAAACCGGAATTTCTGAAAAGAAAATTAAAAATTAATGCTTTCAGTATTATCGACATAAATCTAATATATAAACGGCTATATGTCTGTTTTTCTGTCTGTCTCCATATTTTCAAACTATCTCCTCTGAAACTAAAAGTCACAGAGCGGCGCTAATGGCCTCAAATGATTGGATTTTTTACTGATCGTTTTTTTATGGGTTTTAGCCAGTTAAAATTGTTTTTAAGGGGTCAAAAATGGGCCAAAATTGAAAAAAAATCGTTAAATATTTTGTACATTCGTTTTAGTTTATTTTTAATCAGTTCATATGCGTGTTACGTTGGTACAGTGGTAACGTCACCAGCTTTGAATGCTATTGTTTGTTTCGATTCTCGCTGATAGCACCTAAATACTTGTTTTTTTCTTGTAACTTTTGAAATCACGACTTAATAATAATATATATGAAATCTAGACAAATTAAAATATCATATTTAAGCATATTTTATGCCCGGGCAAAGCCCTGCCCCACCCCACCACCTAGTAAGTTTATATTTTTATATATTTGTATGTGTATAGTGATGTGTAACATTACATACGTTTACACACGGGACCTAACACGTTGTATGCAGCCTACGTCACAAGGAACATAAGACAATTAATAAGTCAACTTTTTTTTGTAACAACAACATTTTTTTTCCTCATTCTTCTGCCATTTCAGTTTGAAAAAGATTTTGAAGTGAGAAAAGCACTGGCATGGAGTGCATGTCACAAGTGGAGGAAGATATGGTCATCCACTCTCTCAGAAAAGTTGAAAGTAAGACTCTTTGTTGCCACAGTAGAAACAGTCCTTCTCTATGGTGCTGAGGCATGGACTTTTACAAATGTGCTGAAGAAGAGACTGGATGGCTGTTACACACAGATGCTCAGGATGGTCATCAATACATCATAGAGGAGACACGCAGCAAACCAAAATCTTTATCGTGATCTACCACGAGTATCAGTGAAAGTACAGCAGAGAAGGATGGGAATAGCCGGTCACTGCATGAGACACAGCGAAGAGGAAGCAAGCAAGCTAGTTCTCTGGATATCAACAGATGGACACCCAAACTATGGTAGAAGAAGAATGACCTACATTGACAATCTGCTGCAGAACACAGGTTTGGAAAGTGTTCGGGACCTGCAAACTGTTATGGGAGATTGAAAGAACTGGAGAAGTTGTGTAGATTTGGTGGTGAAGCATCCCGAGAGACAACGGAGATGATGAGAGAGATCTCCTGCCACGGCTACGTGTGACTTCTCATTACAGCTGAAATATCGCCCACTTCTCTAACGTCTTATTAAATAATGAACATCAACATTAACAAGGGTTTTATCACTCAATCAGGAGCCCCTCCCTAGACTTTAGCCATCTAACTCTGTCCCAAGCTATTTGCTGCCAAGTGGGACCCATGTGCTGTATCAGGTCGTCCCTCCATCTTGTTCTTCCCTTTGGCCCCTTATGTTCATGTTGTCCATTCTGTTGTCTTGATGAACCATCTGTTGTTATGTTGTCTGGCTACGTGCCCTGCCCATCTCTGTTTATATGTTTTGATGGCAGTGTTGATGTCAATGACTCTTGTTTGTTGGCAGATCCAGATGTTTGTCTTTCTGTCTTGTAGAGTGATGCCTAACATTATCCTCTCCAGCTTCCTTTGTGCTACTGCCAAGATTTCCCTTTGGTGAGTTATCAGGGCCCATATTTCACTACCATAGATCATCACAGGTAGTATATATATTCATTGAAGATCTTCGCTTTGATTGACATTTTTGCTTTTCGGCTTCTCCTGATATTCTCCACTTTCTTAAAAGCTGCCCATCCCAATACTACCCTTCTCGTTATCTCAGGGAGGAGATCTCCATCTTTTGTCATTTTCTTTCCCCGATAGATGTAGCTTTCAACGTCCTCAATGGTTTTTCCATCAACAATTATTGGTGCCTTGATAGAGTGCTGGTTTAGCATCATCTTAGTCTTGAATAATATGACTTAAAAATTATTGAGTTCCATTTGTTGAATTGAATTCTTTTTTACCATATTCTCAACAACACAGCCAGAAGAGATTTCATCTTGAATTATTGAATTCTCACTTGTTAAATTATGAACTCATTCTCCTGTTCAATCAACAATTGTCGAAAACTTATACTACCAGGCTATGCCGCCATTATAGGTCTACTAATTCGGCAATTTGTGGGTGTTTGTCTTGGTCAGTCTCCAAGCTCACAATGGCCAGAGATTATCTCCAATGAACAACTGTGGGACAAAATGGAGGTAGAGATAAAAAAACGAAAATGGAACTGGATTGGCCACACCTTGCGGAAGCCTGCATCTGACATCACCAGGCAGGCTCTTGAATGGAACCTGCAAGGCAAGCGTAAAATTGGTCGCTCAAGGCAGATATGGAAAAGAAGCATTGAGGCTGAAACCAGGGCTGTTGGAATGACATGGGCCGAACTGAAGAGGACAAGCCAGAACCGAGTCTGTTGATGGAGTGTCGTTGCGGCCCTATGTTCCCCCAAGGAATAAAAGGGCCTAAACAATTTCGCAATTATTGATCTGATATCTTCAAAAGGAATCCGGGTAAGTATTTGTCATTCTTTTACCATTTTTTTTTTTTGACGTGTCATGCCCTATCTAATTATGTGAGGTTATTTCTCGCAGTAGTTAATTGTTTTGGCATTTGGTTATAGTTATTTGTTATTGGGGGGGGGACTTTTTTATATTATTGTACAATTCCCAGAATTTTAATAAGAGAAGGCTTGTTATAGTTTCTCAAGAAAAAAAAAAAAAAGAGAAAAATATAACATTAAAAAAATAATACTTTAAATATTTTATTAATTGACATAACATTAATCTCTACGTTAATGTCAGTACACGTAAAACGTTAGCTATCTATGATAAAGATCAGGTACCAAAATTTAGTTCTGGCTGTTGCTTCCCAGAGGGGAAGATCATGTCGAGGTAAAAACTGTCCCGCATGATAATTCATATAAGAAAATCTAACGTTTTTAAATCTTTCGTTAAGTAAAATGTTAAGTGAAAGTACAGATTTTTTTTTAAGTAAGAATGGCTTTCTAAATAATAGCTTTATTGTTTCAGCACGGTCCAAAAGCTGCTGAAGTACCATTTTTTGTTTGTTTGTTTGTTTGTTTGTTTGTTGTCTTTTTTCTTCCAATCTTGATACTCTGTCTGTAGGTTCTATTTGGAAATACATTAGAACCCCAGGGTACGATATTAAAAATTAGTAACAAAATAGAGTACAGTATATAATACACATGTATATAATCAAATAACATTATAAATAACACCATAAGGCAGGGCAAATACCATAACCAGGGGCCGGAAAAACATTGTATTTCACATCGTAGCCTGAAAAAACTGTATTTCAGGGTTCTACTGTATAGACAACATGGCTGCTAAATGTTAAGTGACTTTGGAATATGTAAAATGCAAAATGTGACCTCCGAAAACATGAAATGAAATATGTTTTAATAGTTTTTTTTGTCTTTTTTGGCACGTTTTTTAATAATTGAGATTCGTTCATTTATTTAATACAAAAATTTGAATAAAACAATGAAAGGTACTTGTACAGTTTAATCAAGACATTAAAAAATTAAAACATCAAAAAAAGGTTACATTGTACGTATCTGTTATTTAAGTTTTCAAAAAAAAAAAAATTCACTTAATTTCATCAAGTAGTTTGTTTTTTTTAAAGTGAAAAAATAATTTATGATACCAAGCAAAACGTTTGATTTTTAAGGAAAAAAGCTAGTATTGAAGATGGAGAGGGAGTGTCGGCGCTTTAAACTGAGTTATCTCCCCGTGGCGTGTTCAAAAAATTCAAAGATGGCTACCTTCAACATGCTGTCATAAAAACGTGTTTTTCCGCTGTAAAAAAAAAAAAAAAAAAAAAAAAAAAAACTACTCGATCAAATTAAGTGAAATTTTTTTCAGAGATCATCAGTCCAAAACGGATACATACAATATAACCATTTTTCGATATTTTCAATTTTTAATGACTTGATTATATTGTACAGGTACCCAAATGAAAATCTTCTTTTTTAATCGTTTTATTAAGAAATTCGTTCATTTGTTTAGTATGAGTATCTTTTAATGGTTTTAATGGTTTTATTGTTATCAAGAATTCATCACAACTACATTTTCTTTTGCTCTTGAACAGGGAAATAACTCTGTTTTAATAAGAGTTTCGGAAAAGATTCTATTTTTTTTTTTATATTAAATTGTAACCTTAAAATAAATATTAAAACATTAAAAAAATTAATTTTTCAAAAGTCAGTAAAAAAAAAAAAAAAAAAAATTAAAAAGTTGTTGCATCTCAACACGGAAAAACTATTAAAACATATTTCATGAAAGGAGTTGTTTTAGAAGGCTATCTCAATGCAGTTCATAGGAAACACTGTAGACACAAGTTAGTATATAAAAGAGTAATGACAATATTAGAAGAAATTTTCAATAATTTTCAATTATTTTACATTTATTTGCCAACACAATGTGTCATACAAGATAGGTGTTAAGGTCCCTAATTTTCCACTGCGTTATGGGTTCTGAAAGTGCAGTGGATAAAGGTGTTGAGTCCCTATGGTTCCAGATGAGTATTGTCTGAAGATAGGGTGAAAATGCACTGAGGGACCACCTGAAGACGGTCAATGTGCACTGCTTGTCCAATCTGCAAAGGGTGTTTATTCCGAAAGCCGTTCTTAACATGGGGAAGTTGGGGATGTTTATTCCAAAAGACATTTTCTTATTTTCAACCGCCTCGTAATCAACTTCTTAAAGGCAAGTCTTTGGGTGGTCCCCCAGTGCATTTTCACCAAAGATAGCAGTTTCAATCTTACCCAAAGCAGGCCAGAGGATTAGTTAGCCAAAATGTGGGGAGACAACAACAACTATGGAAGGCGGTAATTACTGAGGATACAGTTAAGAGACTCTGCATTTCTCCTCTCATCACGGTTAATCACCTGAAGAAGGCCAAAGGATGAGTTGGCCAAAGTGTGGTGATGCAACAACAACTATGAAGATGAGGATAACAGTCCACAAATAAATAAAAATACAAAAATTACTCATCTTAAAGAATTCTAATGAAAATAATATATAGCACTAGTGCAGCTTTTTTTTTCTTTTTTTTTTTTTTTTTTTTTTTACAAAAGCACTTAGTTCACGAGTTCATGATTTTCTCCATGATTTCATGTTAAGGAACACTTTCTGCCTTGTTACCGTCTTCCTTTCTGCAAAACGGACAAGGCATAAACCCAGTCTATAATAAGAAAGAAATATTTATATATATGTATTATAGTATATTCATTTATACAAATATTATTAGCTACCTATGTGCATACATGTTTCTCCTCCGACCTGAACCCGTTGGACTACTTCGTTTGGTCATATGTTAAGAACATCACCAACATGACTTCCTACAACACCAAAGCAAGACTGATCGCCGCCATCCACTGAATATTCACCGAGCTCCTGCCGGTGCTTGTGGAAAAGGCATGCTCCCAGTTCTAAACGGATATTGAGGTGGTGATGAAGTCTGTAGGCAGCTTCATTGAATAGATGTCAGCTCTACAACATAATCAAGTTACCTACTTTCTGCCTCGTTACCGTCTAACCATCTGCAAAACAGCAACCTGGAGTCAAATTTTAGTATCTTACCATAACCAAAAGTTTAAGCTAAATTAAGACATCAAATGAGTATGTTTTACTATAAACAATGAACCGAAAAAAAAGGCCCAAAATCTAATATATAAGGTAAGGCAACTTGAATAAGTTTTTGGCATTTTAACATATTTTAAAGAGTTTTTAAAGTTTGAAACACAAGTAGTGCAGAGAAACCGACAAGATGGTCGACATCTTTAGAGTCTCAATAATTGCTCAAAACGCAAATATAAAACACTGATAGAACGATTGTTTTTATTTGGTGAATTTCTACCATTATTTTCGTTCATAGTAATTGTCTGTATTTTTGAGATGAGGTGTTTTCATTTATTGAGATTGTCGGACTGACTTCAATCCTGAATGAAGGCAGTGAAAAGTAACATTCAAAACAGAGAATCAGCAACTATGTCCCAGAGCCTAGCTGGAGTCCGAACACGGTACCCCCCGTAGTAATAATAATAAAGGGTTGGGTTTGAGACTCCTAACAAACGGTTCCCCAGTTCGATACAAAACACCTGATGAAGGCCGGAGGGCAAAACTGCCGAAACGTTGTGACTATAACAACCAAGATAAGGAAGTCAGTCCGACAATCTCAATAAATTTTCATTCATTTTCGAGTTTTTAGCGATTATCGAGACTCCAAAGGCAATAGTTTCATGTCCACCAGCTCCATCATCGTGTTGTTGTAACTTAAACTTAGCAACTGGACACTACTGGTGTTTCGAATTAAATAAACGCTTTAAAATAAGTTAAAACACACCAAAAACTTATCCACGTTAGGTAGCTTATTTTCTCTTCTTGGCCACTTTTGCGGTTTGCAGTAAAATATGCCCGAAAAATCTTTATGCTGTACGTACCCGTAACGAAACGAAAATATCATATTCCAAAAATTATGTAAATTGATTAAGTAGTTTTATTTTAAATATAAATCAAATTTTGTGAGTAAGCAAAAAGGGACCGTCTCGCGTTACCATCTTGAAAAAAAATAAAAAAATAAGCATAGATAAGTCCACAATAATTAAAACTTACGAGATCAGTCTTGTAGTGCTAATGATTTCACATTAATTGTTTTAAAAATGATTTTCTCTATAAAAAAATAAAACTACTTGATCAATTTACGTGGTTTTTGGAACATGACCTTTTCGTTCTGTGACAGACACGTTCGTTAAGATTTTTCTGTAGTTTTTGTTTGTTTGTTTGTTTGTTTGAATTAGGTTAAATCCTAAATAAGAACCGAAACAATGAGGAAACATCAAAATATTAATAGTTACTTACCATGTTTCAATAGCGAACACCTCCCACTATTTTGAATGGTTTGGGTTCCTGCGTACGAACATAAGAACAATTTTTTTATAAATAGTCTTTTTTTTGTTTGTTTTTTTTTGTTGTTGTTTTTACATATAATTAACTTTATAAATTATTTTAATTATTTTATAAAAGATTAATTATCGAAACATATTTGTAAAAATCAATTTTTTTTTTTTAATATATATTTTGGAATTACGAAACTACCACTTATATGTATTTATGTATGAACTAGCTTTACATGAGAATGTAGAAAAACACATGGACGTTCTTTCAAGGTCAGTGTTTTGAACATTTTATTTTAAATTTATTCATTTTTATCAATAAATGAATGTAATTGTTTTATTTTTCTTACAGTATGGTTAAACTAAGATTATTTACAATGTATTTAATTCAATTTAATAACCAATAAGTAATCAACGGCAGTTGATGTCATTGGTCAATTTTAGCGCTAATCCAGCCTTGATAGAGTTGAAAATCGGCTTCGAAATCTAGTAGATGATGCCGTTTTATCTTCCCTGCAACCTCTTTCCCACAGAAGAGACATTGCGAACCTGTCTCTGCTCTATCATTATTTTCATAGAAAGTGCTCGTCTGAGCTCAAATCTATGGTAGTACTCTCTTTGCCAAACTTTCACAAAAAATATTCGACTAGCTACGATTCCCCCAACTTTCTATCTGTGCATAAATATAAACGCAGATTCCATGAACAAAGATTCTTTCCCAGAACTGCCCGCCTTTGGAACTCTGTTCCGCTCGCCTGCTTCCCGGTTGAATACAACATGGTAGTCTTCAAATCCAATACAAACAAGTTCTTGTTGAGCCGTCCCCATAAATAATCAAATTTACACCATTAGCGATTATTACTACATTACCACCTTACATTCATTAGTCCTTATCCTCGAGTGGCTTTCAAAATCAGAACAGTAGTTTAAATAATACGAATTATGAATCCTCATCTCAAAACATGGAACTTGTACAGTTTAGTCAAGACATTAAAAAATGAAAATATCGAAAAAGGTTATATTGTACGTATCTATTTTGAACTGAAGATCTCCGAAAAAAAATTTCATTTAATTTGATCGAGTAGTTTTTTTAGTATTTTTTTAGATTAGGTCCACCTCCACAATTTTCTTTTATAAATGACGACTTTTAGAGATTTTCGACTATGCTGAATACGAAAATCGCAGTGAAATTTAGCAGAAATAAGTAGTTATCGAGATACAAAACGTTGTATTATGCATTGTATTCTTTGGCGGCCATCTTTTTTATGCGCGTGCGTTTGTTTATGGCGCGCGCACGCGCGTAAAAAAGATGGTCGCCAAAGAATACAATGCATAATACAACTTTTTGTATCTTGATAACTACTTATTTCTGTAAAATTTAAATGCGATTTTCGCATGCAGCATAGTCGAAAATCTCCATAAGTCGTCATTTAAAAGACAATTGTGGAGGTGGACCTAATCTAAAAATTTACCTTTTTTTTTTTTTTTAACAGCGGAAAAACACGTTCTTATGAGAGCGCATTGAAGTCAGCCATTACGGAAATTTTTAACACGCCACGGGGAGATAACTCCATGTAAAGCGCCGACACGCCCTCCCCATCTTTAATTCTAGCTTTTCTTCCTAAAAATTGAACCTTTTGCTCGGTATCATAACAAATTGTTTTGTTTTTTTTTGTTTTTTGTTTTTTTGCTGTAAAACAAAAACTACTTGATGAAATTAAGTGAAATTTTTCTGTTTCGGAGAACTTTGTTCCATAACGGATACATACAATATAACCTTTTTTTCGATATTTTCATTTTTTAATGTCTTGACTAAACTGTACAAGTACCCAAAAAATTCCGAAACACAAAGAAAAGTGAGACTAAATAAAAAAAACTTGGCCTTCGGGTCGGGATCAAAGTGTAGTATCTGTTCTGCAGATGCTGATTGCTGCACTTAAGATAATTTGTACCAGTCAATGGAGGGGAAACCCTCTATACTGGGACAATTATTTTTGGTAACCAGAGTGCGCCCTTTTTGCCTACTTTTAGGGGAGCTGGTTTTTACCCCACATTAAAAACGGCCTTGTGCCTAATTTGCTTTGGTGGGGAAGCAAATAAATACAATAAATAGATAATCTCCATTATAAACGAAAACAGCAGTAGCTCAAGCTCATCATCATCACAATCATCGTCATGACTGTCATCATCATCACCATCATCCTCATTAGTATTATTATCATTAGTATCATCATCATCAGTATCATCATCATTAGTATCATCACTATCGTCATCATCATCATCATTAGTATCATCACCATCGTCAGCATCATCATCATTTTTTTATTTTTTTATTTTTATTACATTTTCACCCCACATTGCCACTTTGGTGTAGGGGGCTACTATCAGGGGAAACATCTACTGGGGTACTATGTAGGGATTAGGGCAGCGAGATGTTGGTTCACGTTGCACTTGAACTTATGCATGTCAGTACAGTTGGGGAAGCAGTGACCTGGAATGGAATTCCAAAGTCTAGCAGTTCTGGGGAAGAAACTACTGGAGTAGAAAGATCTTTTACTTCTAGGGATCTCTACAGTGTGGGGTGGGATTTTGCAGCTTGTCGGGTCTGTCGAGGGTGTTCACGTCGTGGGGGCACAAGTGCTTGCAGTTCTTCAGAGCATTCGCCATTATAATACTTGTAGAACAGGCAGAGAGATGCAAAGTTTCGACGATGGGACAGAGGCTGAAGCTTAGATGCCAGTTTAAGGCCTATCAGATTTGCGACTCTCTTTTGAACCCTGTCAAGGAGCGAGAGACTAGTAGCCGATGCACCAGCCCAAATATGACAGCAATACTCCATACATGGGCGAATAGTGGCCTTATAGAGGTACAGGATACTTTCGGGTGTTAGAAGTTTTCTAGCACGGTAGAGAGAGCCCACCTTCCTCGCAGCGACCCTGGCAATGCCCTCGATGTAATTGTTCCAACTCATGTTTCCTGTGAACGTTAGGCCAAGGAGCTTGAGAGACGTACTCTCAGATAAAGAGTTGTTGGCCATTGCTATAGGTGGTAGAGAAGGTTTCTTGTAATTATTGAATGAAACCAGTTTTGTCTTGGCGGCATTGAACGTGACCATCCATTTTTGTCCCCATTCCACTACTGATTGGAGGTCATCCTCTAGTGTTTCTGCCATTACTTTAGATATATGTTCATTTGTTTTCCTGTCGTGCCTGCTATAGAGTGTGGTGTCATCAGCATATATACCCATCTCAGAGGCAATTTTGTCGGGGAGGTCATTTATGAATATCAGGAACAGCAGAGGTCCAAGGATAGATCCCTGGGGCACTCCCGCATTTATATCATATTGTTTAGATGTACGAGCGTCGAGGACAACCTGGATTTTTCTCTTATCTAAGAAGGATTTAATTATGTTAAGTATTCTACCGGTGATACCGTAAGATCTAATCTTCCTGAGGAGACCCTCATGCCATACCCTGTCAAAAGCCTTAGATATATCTAGAGCTACCGCTCTGCCCTCTCCCACTTTGTCCAGTGAATGGTATATGCGTTCAGAGATTACAGTGAGGATGTCATCATCATTAGTATCATCACCATCGTCGGCATCATCATCATCATTAGTATCATCATCATCATTATCATCATTATCCAGTTTGTGTTGAAAGTCTTTTAACTTTTAGCAAGGGAATCACCCTTATCAAAGTCCGAAGGCAACTCGAGGTTAAGGGTTAACAAGGGTACGTAAATCACTGGGACAACAGTGTAGTAATCATTAGTGGTGTAAATTGGTTAGAATTTGATTTTTTTAAGTCGACGGCTCAACATGAACTTGTTTACATTGGACTTGAAGATGACCATATTGTAGTCAGCTGGAGAACATGCTAAGGGAACAGAGTTCCTGAGGCAGACAGTTTTGTTCATGGAATTTGTGTTTTGATTTAGGCACAGATAGAGAGTGGGGGAAATTGTTGATAGTGGTTGCAGCTAGATGAGTGTTCTGCTCCTTATTTTTTACTTACCTCTCCAGGAGATGAGACACAAGGTTAGGTGTTAAGTTGAAAAGCTACAAAAAAATGCCTAGTAGGGCCGCCTCAGCCAATCAGCAATAAACTGACCTCTTCTCAAAGTGAAAGTAAAGCCTGCGAGGGTGAACCCCTATGAGATTGAACAGGACGTTACGTCAGCCCAACGGTAACAAAGTCATCATCGTCATCATCAGCAGAAGCAGCAGCAGTAGACTAATTGTCGATGAGGAATTCATGACAGATACAAAGTTTGTGCTTATCGCATCCATCAATCTGCAACCTGAACTGTTCTAAACAGACTACACCAAGAATCTCATCCATCCTTTCAACGTGGCCATAACATTAAAGTCTCCTGTTCTCCACATATATTCCTACACTTTCCAAATTTAATTTTCCTTTCAAGTCATTAGATCTAAACCTGTATTTAAGACTTTCATTGCACATCCACGATATCATTTCTTTCCATGCAACGCATGTCCTCAACCCTTACTGGCCAAGTTTCACTTCCATACATCATAACATTGTATACACACGTCTGATAGCTTTCTTTCTTGGTTTGCAGTTGTAATACTTTGCTGCTAAGTAATGTCCAAAGTTTTTCGAATTTATTTGATCCGCTTTAAATTCTTGCAATCACGCTTGTGCCTGCTCCACCCTGTATTCCAGTGGTATCACCATGGTAACAAAACTTCTCGACACTCTCAATGCAAAAAAAAACAAAAAAAAACATTCGAAACCTGTTAATAATAATTTTATCATCTGATTGTTTCCATTCATTTTTTCCAGATGGCTGTGAACATAATTCGGAGTATTCCTCAATGCTGCTCCATCCTAACACCTTCCAAAAGTCGGGTATTTCCACTTTTGCAACTAACTCGAGTAAGTATTCGTCTTCAAATAGAACTCTGGCATCAATCGTTTTTTTTTTTTGTTTTTTTTTTGGGGTTTTTTTTTTTTTTCAATTTTCCTATTTTGATATTGAATCATTTCTCCTAACAAACTCCTCGGATGTCTTCACACTAAGTGAAACTAACTTACACTCCTCCATCCCCTCTAATCCCTTTAACTTGTTTGTAAGTATTCGTCTTCAAATAGAACTCTGGCATCAATCGTTTTTTTTTGTTTTGTTTTTTTTTGTTATTTTTTTTTTTAATTTTCCTATTTTTTGTTTTTGATATTGAATCATTTCTCCTAACAAACTCCCCGGATGTCTTCGCACTAAGTGAAACTAACTCCTCCATCCCCTCTAATAACTTTAACTTGCTTGGTTATCTCCAACCTTGCTGTAAGGACTCAGACAGGCATATGCATGGAGTCTATATTCGAAACATCCTTCCTTGACTGGAGAGTCAAACTAGAATCAGACGACCAGACCATCGTGTGCTTTAGACTTAATCTGTAACATAATGTTAGCTACTTATATTTTCTCTACAAGTCTCTCTCGACCCAGGACTGTACCCTAATCAACCAAGTCTCTGATACAGCATAGATACAGCACTCTCCCTTGATACTAGTGCGCAAGTACATGTATTTAGTGACTTTAATGTCCACCATTTGGTTTTCTTATTTACACAGACGCAGCTGATAGTATAAACACATAGCTTCTCTATATCTCATTTCGTATCGCAAACAGTTCTATTTCCGACCCGTTTCTCAGAACAACAAGATCAACAAGCCTTACTTTCAGGTTTATTTCTGACCACAATTCCCAATGATTATGTAACAAATTCCCATAGTCCACTTGAGAATGCTGATCATGCTGCGATAATGGTAGAAAGAACCCTAAACTCTCAACCCAAAGCTGAAGAGCCATTGCTTAAAATGACAAGGTATTCTAAGAAACCATCAGGGATCTAATCAGAGATGTGCCTTGGGGAAATATCTTTTCTCTTCCTGCAGAACAGTGCACAAATGAGACCACTGAATGGTTCAAAGCAGCAATTGAAGCACATGTTCCTACGCAGAAATTCTATAGCAAACCTCACTCTCCCCAATGGTTTACTTCTACTTGTGCAGCTGCTATTGCTCAAAGGTAGCATGCTTACCGCAGATTTATCTGACATAAGTCCGGTACAAACAGACAAAAGTTGCTAGAAGTAATTGTAAAAAAGAAATAGCGACAACGAAGAGAGAATATCCCAAAACCACCAGAAATTGCATTGATGCGCAGAAATTAGGAACTCATGATTTTTGGAAAATCTATAATAGTGTAGTAAATAATGGACAATCAACAATTTCCTCACTATCCAGCAATCATGATATTGCTTGCATGACAACCAAGATAGGCTAAAATGCTTGCCAATCAGTTTGCTTCAAACTCTACATTAGACCCAGCAAACCACTTCCTCTCTGATTTTCCTTTGTGGACAGAAACCACACCAGATGATCTGAAAATCATCCCTTCTCAAGTGCATGATGGCATAAAAAACCTTGACACCTTAAAAGCATGTGCACCCAATCTCATCCCGGCTGTACTATGAAAAAAATGCTCCGCTGAGGTTGCTCCAGTTCTCTCCAAACTTTTCAACAAATGCCTTGACGAATCTTGCTATCCTGACTGCTGGGAAACTGCTTCTGTGGTACGGCGAAAGAACTGACCTACTAAATTATAACCCAATTAACCTCCTCCTCTTTTTCGCCAAAATATTTGAGTTCATAATTAATCAAGCTCTAGTCCACCACCTTACAGTTGCTAAACTTCTGACTGACGATCATTATGGATTTAGGCAAGCCCGTTCTACAGCAGATATCCTAACTGTAATCTCTGAACGTATATACCATGCACTGGATAAAGCAGAGGAAGGTAGGGCAATAGCCTTAGATATATGTAAGGCTTTTGACAGGGGAGAGCACGAGGGTCTTCTGAAGAAAATTAGATCCTATGGTATTACTGGACGAATACTTAACATAATTAAATCCTTCTTAAATAAGAGTGGAATCCAGGTTGTCCTCGATGGTCGTATGTCTAAACAATATGATATAAATGCAGGTGTACCTCGGGTCGATCCTTGGACCTTTATTGTTCCTGATATTCATAAATGATCTCCTTAATAAAATTGTCTCTGAGATATGAGTATATTTGCTCGCAGACACGAGGCGAAAACGAATGAACACATATCTAAGGCAATAGCAGAAACCCTAGAGGAAGACCTCCCGTCTGTAGGGAAATGGGGACAAAAATTGATGGTCATATTCAATGCTGCCAAGACTTTTTTCCTTTAATAATTGCAAGAAACCTTCTCAACCATCATTAGCTATAGCTAATGATACGTTATCTGAAAGTACTTCGTTCAAACTCATCGGCTTAACATGAGTTGGAGCAGATACATAAAGGGCATTGCCACAGCTGCTGCGAAGAAGGCAGGCTCTCTCTCTATCATGGTAGAAACTTACGCCTGAAATTATCCTGTACTTCTATAAGGCCACCATTCACCCATGTATGGAGCATTGTTGTCACATTTGGGCTGGTGCATCTGCTGCTAGTCTCTCACTCCTAGTCAGGGTTCAAAGAGAGTCGCCAACCTGATAGGTCCCGAACTGTCACATAGGCTTCAGTTTCTCTCCCATCAATGAAATGTTGCATCCCTCTGCCTATTTTACAAGTATTTTAATGGTAGATGCTCTGATGAGCTATAAGCCAGTGTACCCCTCGATTTAAATACCCCCGATAAACCCAACTAGCAGCAAAATCCCACCCCTACACAGTAGACATCCTTAGATGCCAGAAAGCCTTCTACTCTAATAGTTTTTTCCCCCGGAACTGCTAGACTTTGGAATTCCCTTCCGGATTCCTGCTTCATTGACTGTACTGACATGCAGAAGTTCAAGTGTAATGTAAACAGTCACCTTGCTGCTCAACTCCCTACATAGTATTCCTGCAATTATCTCCCAGATAGTAGCCCCCTACGTCAAAGTGGCACCGTGTCTTGTTTGGGGTGAAAATGCAAAAAAAAATTTTTTTTAATTGTTGATAGTGGAAATTTGGTAAAGGGGACGGCTCATCAAGAACTTGTTTATGTCGGACTTGAAGACGACCATATTGTAGTCAGCTAGAAAGCAGGGAAACGAAGAGAGTTCCACAGGCGTGCACTTCTAAGAAAGTCCTCAAAATAGTAATATATCCAAAAATTTGTTGACTAGAACACCTGCTATTTTGTTTTTAGTAAAAAATTAAAAAAAATGATGGTGTGATCTAAATTTTGCATTCCGGGTTATGACCCCTGTGTGTGAACTCTTTATTGTCAACTTTGTAACATCTAAGAAAAATGCAGTTTTACCTAATTTTTTACTTCTGATTTCAGACTACAGTTATCGTCAAACGGAAGTGGCCCGTTCTCTTGACAACAGAAGGGCATGTTCCTCATCTGAAATACAAGAACAAAGTGTACGAACTAGAGGAAGATACTTGCAACCAAAAATTACCTGACATCGAGTGCATTCTCACAGAAGACGTTGACGGTAAGAAATGTTGGTGCTTATGCACTTATGTTATCGTGCTGAAATAATAACATTATGTAGAAACCCATTCTTAACATGACGAGGGTTTTTTTTTTGTTTGTAACTATTCTATACTTAAAGTGCTGAATATTTATATTACTTGTATTGATTTTGATGCTTTGGTTTTTAAAATATGACACTTTTAGCAGAACCCGCTTGAAATCCGTAATTATCCAAAGCATTTGTGTATTGCTAGTTACAGTATTCATGTTTAGTACAAACCCGACAAGCTACTAAGTCTCATCCCTTTAACGTAGAGATCCCTAGGTGCAAGAAAGCCTTTTACTCCAATAGTTTCTTCCCCAGAACTGCAGGTCTTTGGAACTCCATTCTGCTTTCCCAACTGTACTGATATGCAGAAGTTCAAGTGTAATGTGAACAAACATCTTTCTACTCATCTCCCTTCATAATGCCCCTGCTAATTAAGTCCCTGATAGTAGCCCCCTGTTTTGAAGTGGCACTGTGCCTTGTTTGGGGTGAAAATTGAATAAAAAAAAAAATAAAAAAAAAAAAAAAAAGTTAGGAAACGAATCAGGAAGTGGGGGAGATAGAAAGAGAAAAGGGAAATGGAAAGGGGGAAAGGTAGATCAAAGATAGGCTTATTCAACCACAAAAGACAGTGTTCAACCACCTCAAGAGGCACAACCCCATAGTCTTCTAGACTAGCAGATGGCAACAAATTTTCGTTAAGTTGAAGTTTTACGGTATCTTTTTTATTAAATTTTTAGATGAAAGTACAGAATAGTTTATATTACCTGTATTGATTGGACTATTGTTTCCATCTTGAGTTTTATTTGTGCAATGTTTCGGTTGGTTTTGCCTTCTACCATGCCTAAGGACGGTGAAATTAAAGTCACCAAATACATGTATTTGTGCACTAGTGTCGAGGGAGAGTGCTGTGTCTATGCTGTCAGAGACTTTGTTTATTATGGCGCAGTCCTGGGTCGAGGGAGAGTGGTAGAGAAAATAAAAGTAGCTAATGTTATGTTGTATGTTTAGTCTAAAGCACATAAAGGCTTGATCATCCATTTCTAGGTTTGTTTCTCTAGTCAGTAGGAGGGTGTTACGAATGTAAACTCCAAGTCCGTACATGTGTCTGTCAGAGTCCTTACGGCAGAGTGGGAGATAGCCAGTGAAAGAAATACAATCGCCAAAAGATAAGCGTTTCATTATTTTTAGTCGCCATTTTGAAAAATCACTCGCAAATGTGACTGTTTCACTTACAATGCAGAGCCCTGTGTATATATATATATATATATATATATATATATATATATATATATATATATATATATATATATATATGTATATATATATAATTTATGAATTATTCCACGGATTTCTGCCTTTTGGATTACTTTGGATCATCTTCCAATTACCCAATTCCCTTGGATTTTACTTGTGCGAATGGAAATGTTTGGATTTTACCGTCATTAGATATTTTACCATTTACCAAACTATCCATTCACGTGAAATCACTTTTTACTTACTTGTAGTTTCATTAAATATTTTTGCAAGAAAAATCCGATCCCGCATTTTGCTAAATCCTACCCTCTGATGAGAAGGAAAATATTTCTTTGAAACTCCGCGGATTAAGGACTATCCACTTATTTTGTGTTTCCTTTTTAAAATTAAATATGTTTTTAACTCTTTTTCAAAGTGTTTTTTTAACTACTTGTCCTTATATATATTGAGAAGTGAGACACGAATTATCATTAGCGTATAAAGCGATGCTCTTTGTAAACGAATCGAGCTTAGGTATTTTGGACAATGTTGAAACATCGTTAATTCACGACTCACACAGTAGCCGCCGATTAGCGTAATGGTTAGGAGCCTTGACTGTCATACAGGAGGTCAGATTTTCGATCCTGGCTTGAGGTAGTTGCCTGTCTAGCCACACTGATGAGCTGTGAAACAGCGAAACAGTACTGTATGTGGATGACACTATATATATATATATATATATATATATATATATATATATTGATGCCTCTGTTCAATCTCAAAGAGACAGTGTCTGGTGCTACTAGATCAGACTGTCTGGAGATATTGATTTCCTGATTCAAATGCACTGTACATCAAAGTATGATGTGTGAAAGTGAGGGTTGAGGATATGCGTTGCATGGAGAGAAATAATATGAGAATGATACGATGAATGTGTAATGTGAGACTTGAAGACAAGCTTAGATCTGATGATTTCAGAGGAAGATTAAATCTGGACAGTATAGGAAGATGTATGTAGAGCAGGAGACTTTGATGGTACAGCCATGTTGAAAGAATAGATAAAAGTTCTTGGACCAATACGTTTAGGAAAGTGAAATGGTAGGCAATTCTGTAGGAAAAGATAAGAAATGATAAGAATAGGCGTGAGAAAGAGGGATAAATAAAGACCTGACCAGAGATGGTTAATTTCAAAGTTGATTTTTAAAAGCATCGTTAGATGTAAAACGGATGATAAACTGACTTTGTTGACAATTCAGCTGATAATCTTACTTCTTGAGTGGCTTTTAGCCTTAACTTAATCTGTTTCTAACTAAACAGCTCTGTTATTGGTGTGACCATATCAGGCCGTCTGAAGATATCGGCTTTCTGATTTTAAATGCACCAAACATTGACGTTTTTTTTTTTTTTTTTTTTTTTTTCATTTGCCTTTGCAAAACACAATCGTAAATCGAAAAACAACAATTTTCCTCTACAAAACAACCAAACCAAACATCAGGATATTTGAGGATATGAAAAAAATTGAAGCATAAAAACTTGTTCAAAAATTATTGGATTCGACATTAAATGACCCGAAAAAGGTCGATATGCCAAAAAACAAAACAAGTAAATAAAATGCGATGGAAAAAATAGTCAGATATAATAAAAACAATTGCGGCATAAAAATTTTTCAAAAATAACTGGATTGGGCGAAAGGGTTGATATGCTGTAAAACAAATCTTCAACAAAGGGAGGTAAATCAAACATCATAAATAGATATTTAAAGATATTAAAACTCGAAGGTTATTTTCACAATATTTCCATCGATGTAACCGCCAATCTTCTTTAGGTGCATCTTGTCGAACTCAGATATGTTTCTGTCGAACTCTGGAATTTGGACGGAATTTTGAATGGAACCCTTTATTTACTTCCTTGAGGTAGCATGCACTCGTTCTGTTAGTTATGGTTGAATAGAGATCCTAAGTAATTGGCAATTGTATTTTTCGATCATCCACCTGAAGAATCTAAATAACCAATCCTCATCTCAAAAATTCAGAAACGCAATAACTTGAAGCCTCAAAACTTTTACCAGAATGACCGCATTAGGCTTTAAAACACTTGAAAAGAAATGTTGTAAAGCAACCAAACTAAACCAGAGCCCTAGTCAATGGCAGGGTCAAGTATTGGCCCCCATAATTTGTGTGTTCACAAATTGATTGATTTTTTTTTTTTTTTTTTTTTGTCTTCCCAGGTATTGGCTACAAACATGAACTTGTTACCGTGAAGCGAAAATTATTTAGAAAATATTTTTATCCGGCTGGAATGGCAATGTATGCTTCTCCTGAAAATATAAAAGAGTTTGTGCTTAAGGTAAGTGTCGCCATGTTTTCCTTTTTTCTTCTTCTTTTTTTTTCTTTTTCTTTTTCTTTTCTTTCTTTTTTTCTTTTCTTTCTTTTTTTCTTTTCTTTATTTTTCTTTTTTCTTTTTTTTCTTTTTTTCTTTTTTCCTTTTTTCTTTTTCTTTTTTTTCATTTTTACTTTTTTCTTTTTTTTCTTTTTCTTTTTTTCTTTCTTTTTTTCCTTTTTCTTTTTCTTTCTTTTCTTTTATTTATTTGCCTTTCCACGAAGGCAGAGTTAGACATGAAGTCGTTTTTTAATGTGGGGGGAAACCAGCTCCCCAAAAGGGGCACTCTGGTCAGTAACAAAAATAAAAAATGTATCAGTCATGAAGGATTTCTCCTCCATTAACCGAGAGCCAAAAGGTGTAGTGCAGCATCTGAAGAACCGATACTACACTTTGATCTTAGCCCGAAGGCTAAGAACTACAGAAAAAAAAGCAAGCCTTTTAATTTCTATTCTTTTCTTTTTTGTGTTTTTCTTTTTCATCAGATTTATTATTAATTGTGAAACAAATGATCCAAAAATTCCTCACCAAAAAGATTCGAGCAACTTGGATGCTTATTTAGAATCACACTTATTTTGAAAAACCAAGAAAATTCAGAAAAATCTTTATGGTGTATGTATCCGTCACAGAATGAAGTTGTCATATTCCAAAAATCACATAAATTGATCAAATAGTTTTTTTTTTTTTTATTTAAGAGAATCAAATTTTATTATGTGCTGGATGAGAAAGCAGCCAGTCGCCATATCTGTTTAGGATGCATTTAAAGTTAAAGAGCAAACAACTCACAAGAGTGGACAATTCAATTCGACTAAAGAGATCTATCTCTTTCTCTATAAGTGAGAGATCATCAATGACTGCCAAAAATATTTAATTGCTAAAAATCATAAAATGTTATGTGACTTTTGGAATATAACCTCTCCGTTCCATGACGAAAACGTACATCATGAAGTTTTTTTTGTATTTTTGTTTTTTAAATGAATATCATTTTAAATATTCACCAGACCTTTTATAGGGATTCCTTTTGTTCAAGTAATCATTAGGGCTATGACAACAGCATATTCTTTTCATTGTTTTGACTCTCGAGTATATATCCGACACAGTTAATTAATCGAGAACCACGTTGCTTTATATAAAAGCATATAAGATATCAACAGATACACACTCGAGAGTCAAAACAATGAAAAGAATATGCTGTTGTCCTAGCTCTAGTAATCATATCTGTATTTTTGAAAAAAAATAGCAAATATTATTCATCGGCCATATTTATTTACGTTTTTTTTTTTTTTTTTTTTAATTATCATAAAACCAGAATTAGCTTTCATTGACTTCATTTTTTCATCTTGGACATTTTTTTTTTAATGGAAATTGCTCCAGACAAGGTGTGAAGCCACTTGATGTAAGGAGCTAACAAGAATTAAAAATGATTATCTCAAAGACGGGAGATGCCTGTTAACCTTAGTCTTGAAAAGATAGGAGGAAAACAGTCAGCAGAAGAGAGTTCCATAAACCTGCAGTTCTTGGAAAGAAGCTACTGGAATAAGAAACTGGTAAATGTGTAGTTTAGCGACATAAATTATTTGACAGGCAAAAAAATATACAAAAACCTATTTTTATATAAAACACATTATTAGACCCAAAGGCTGAAATGAAACCAGAAAAAATTTAATTTTTATTTTTTTTCAACATTTTTTATTAGACTAAATGTACAACAATCGAGGTCGCCATATTGTTTTTAAAATTTAACATTTCTAAAGTTTGACAGATTGGCCTTTTAAAGGCCTGTTCATGGAACTGTTTTTTTTTTGTTTTTTTTTCTAATGAAATAGCATTTTTAAAAAAAGGCCAAATTTGGCCTTAAAAAGGCCAATCTGTCAAACTTTAGAAAGGCCAAATTTTAAAAGCAATACGGCGGCCTCGAATGTCATATATTTAGTCTAATAAGAAATGTTGAAAAAAATAATGAAAATTACATTTTTTCTGGTTTTCTTTCAGCCTTTGGGTCTAAGTATGTGCTTTATATAAAAATAGTTTTATTATGATTTTTTTTTATCTGTCAAATAATTTACGCCGCTAAACTGCACATTTACCAGAAACTGTATTACAAAAGGGTATCAAAACAACAAATTGATGAAGACCACTAGACCAGTAAGTTAAACAAGCTGGAACAAAAGAAGCAGTGAATAGATCAGACAATTCTGAAGAACACATGGCTTAAATGTATTTATAAAAAAAGACTGAGACTAGCAACATCACGTTTGTGTGAGAAAGAAGTTGCAGTGAAGAAGGGTGGGGCCCAATCAAAGTACAGATACATTCATTCACTTTATCAAGAACCTTCAAATGAGACATAGATTCACAAGCTCAAATATGACAACAATACTCCATACATGGTTTGATAATAGATTTGTGGAGATAGAGAATAGTCTCAGGTATGTAAAAGTGTTCGGAACGATATAGAGAACCCGCTATATGAGAAGCAGAAAGAGCAGTGGATCTAATATATGTATTCCAAGAAGTATTTGATGCGTAAAAAAAAAAGAAGACCAACAAGTTCAAGAGTAGAAACCATCCAGAAGAATGTCAGGAATAAAAGGGACACACCTACGATTGAAAAAACACAAGCTGACTTTTAACAGAATTAAACAAAAGTCATTTCATACCTCAATCTGCAACTGAACAAAAGTAAACTTCTAGATTAGCTGCCTATTTCAATTGATCCAAGGGAAATTGGCGAGAAGCAATACTAAAAATTTAAACTGGTGTTATCAACGCAAATGTTACTTTTCTGAACAATATTCTTTGAAAAATCATTGATATACAGAAGAAACAGAATTCGGCTTAGAATGGAACTCTGAGGAAAACAAGCATTGATGCTGTTGTGTAAGTGTGAGACTAACCGTAGCTCTCGGCGCAAGAGGGTCCGTGTGTGCCTGGCGTGCGGGGTGGTGGCTGATCCTGTGGTCGGGGCAGCGGAAGAAAGAGTTCCAAGATGGCGCCTGCCTGCTTTTATTAGAGACGGAATCTCGCAGGATCGCAAATTAGCTAGGTCATCTTGATGAATAAAAATCGGTCCATTGGAGGTGCGAGGCGGTCGGGTTCTGACGTTCGTGGCGATCAGTACAGTGACCGTTGGGTTCCGTTATTGACCGTTGGGTTCCGTTTCTATTCGTGCAGTCAGCTGAGCTTTGTTAATTACCTTTGCGCCGTGACTGTCATTGTTTGTTGGTTCGCTGTGTGTTGCCGTGGTTCTTCAGTGAAACGCTTCGTCGCCCACGACGAGACTCCCCGTCTCCTACACATCGGAAACTACACAAGATACTCTTACAGTAAGTTAATCCAATTTACCAAAATTTCACAACTAACGATTACTACGATATTGTCCCATTGACTACGGTACACTCATTAATCCTTATACTTGGGTAGCTTCCAGGCCTTCATAAGTGTTGACTCCTTTGTTAAAAAAAGAAGTCATTTCGTACCTCAATCTGCAACTGAACAAAAGTAAACTTCTAGATTAGCTGCATATTTCAACTGATTGAAGGAAAATGGATGAGAAGCAATACAAAAAACATAAATATTTGTATTATCAACGCAAATGTTAATTTTATGAAAAATATTTTTTTGAAAATCATTGATATACAGAAGAAATAGAGTTGGACGTAGAAGAACACCAACGTTGATAGGAAAAGAGAATGAAGAGACACCATTTTATCCAGAGTTACTCACAATCATCTATATATATATATATATATAAAAGCGAAAATGTATGTATGTGTGTTCGCTTTTTCTGTATGTCAACAAAAGGCTTTTTTCACGGGACCCCTGCTAGCCTATAAATATAAAAGCGAAAATGTATGTATGTGTGTTCGCTTTTTCTGTGTGTCTACAAAAGGCTTTTTTCAGAGAAGCGGTCGCTCGCTTCACAACTTTTTAAAACTTTTTATATCACATATAAATCGTAATATCTCACAGTTAACAACGAAGCTCGCCTGTTTATTTGATTTGCTCGATTTCGGGAAGATAAATATTCAACATTTGTCACTCGCCGCATGTGGGTTAGTCTTTTTCCTATAATATCTTTTTCCTATAATATCAGTAGTAAATGAAGGTACTATCCCGTAGTCAAATTTGACCTCATTAACTCATTAAAACTGGCACCTGCTAAATCCAAGTAATTAAATAAATTCAAACGTGTTTCCGTTAGCATGTCGCAGTGGGGCAGTGGTTAACGTCGCACTTTTTTTTTTTTTTCACACTTTAATTTACAACTTTGCCTCAGGGGTTCGGTCAATTTTTTTATATTTGTTGTCCGAAGGGCCGAGCTTCGAAACGATAGCAATCTCTTGAAAATACGTCGCCTCTGTCAAAAGTTTTAGGCAGACTTACATACATGAAACTATAATTTCTTCATATCTTGGAAACTACTTGTTTCCTGGAAGTTTAGATGCTGTTTTGGTTATCAGATTTTTCGGCGGCTCTATTAAACGAAAAAAAATATTGAAATTCAAGTGAAACAAACGATACCTACGTAATTGTCAGGTTTCAAATAGTAACATATCCAAAACTTTCGAAAAACGATAAGGCAGAAAAATAATCTATATATATAAAAGCGAAAATGTATGTATGTATATGTGTTCGTTTTTTCTCTATGTCTACAAAAGGCTTTTTTCAGAGAAGCGGTCGGTCGCGTCACAACTTTTTAAAACTTTTTATATCACATATAAATCGTAATATCTCACAGTTAACAACGAAGCTCGCCTGTCTATTTAATTTGCTTGATTTCGGGAAGATAAATATTCAACATTTGTCGTTCGCCGCATGTGGGTTAGTCTTTTTCCTATAACATCTTGGGAAAATAAAAATCCCGCAGTCAAACTTGACCTCATTAACTCATTAAAACGGGCACCTGCTAAATCCAAGTAATTAAATAAATTCAAACGTGTTTCCGTTAGCATCTCGCGCTGGAGCAATGGTTAACGTCGCACGTTTTTTTTTTTTTCACACTTTAATTTACAACTTTGCCTCAGGGGTTCGGGTTCGATCCTCATACTTACTTTTTTTTTTTTTAAACCATCCCCCCCTCCCGAAGTTTCCACACACACCTCCAAACACCCAGGCAACGCCGGGTACCCCTCGCTAGTTGATCATAAAGAAAAAACCTAATGATGTCAAGAACCTCACTACAAATCAAGGTAGTTTGTCTGACGCTTTTGCAGAAGTTATTGATGCAAGGGAGATAATTCTGTTTGACTAAGATTTAACAAAAATAAAACGAACGTGCGACAATAGTTGGAAAGGAATTGTATTTTTTATTAAAAGTTTTAGATTAGCTGCATATTTCAACTGATTGAAGGAAAATGGATGAGAAGCAATACAAAAAAACATAAATATTGGTATTATCAACGCAAATGTTAATTTTATGGAAAATATTTTTTGGAAAATCATTGATATAGAGAAGAAATAGAATTGAGTGTAGAAGAACACTAACGTTGATAGGAAAAGAAAATGAAGAGACACCATTTTATCAAGAAGCCTCAAATGTGGCAGATGCACCAACCAAAATATGATAACAGTAATAGATTTGTAGAGATAGAAAATAGTGTTGAGAACGATACAGACAACCCATTATACAAGAAGCAGAAAGAGCAATGGATTTAATATATGGATTCCGAGAGTTGATGAGAGAAAAAGATTAAGAAGGTTTAGTGTCGATTTTTTTTTTTTCAAGAGCAGAGCCATCTATAAGAATGTCAAGAAGAAAAGGGACACGTCTTCAAGCAGAGTCTTGACAGGATTAAACAAAACAAGCCATTTCGTACCGCAATCTACAACTAAACCCAAGTCAATTGCAGACTTCAACTGAACTGAGGAATGTTTCTGAATTTTTGAGATGAGGATTAGTTATTCATATAATTTGTATTCTTCGGACTATTATTCTCATCTTGGGTGTCCACAAGGACCCGTGGCGCAGTGGTTAGAGTACTTGGAAAAAAAATCCAATGTAAAAATGATATTATCCTCAGGGTTGAAAGTTCAATTCTCAGTCAGTATGGGCAACCGAAAAATAGAATTGTGAATTACTTAGGACGTCTATCCAGTCATGGCTGATGGAACGAGAGCACGCTACCCCCCCCCATCCCGTGAAGTAAATGATGGGTTCTGCTTAAAATTCCGTCGAAATTTCTGAGTTCGACAAAAACATTCCTGAGTTTGACAAGGTGCTTCTGAAGAAGATCAGAGGTTGAGGGTCAAGGGTTTTTTTTTTGTTTTTTTTACTCATGTTCACCCCTTACAAAGCATATCGCTACTATTTGGAGCCATGTCTAGGAAAGATTAACAAGATATTTGTTTATGTTACATTTAAACTTCTGCATATCAGTACAGCCAGGGAAGCAGGAAGCAGGTAGGGATTTCCAAAATCTAGCTGTTCAAGGGAAGAAACTATTAGAATAGAAAGCTTTCTGGCATTTAGGGACAACAACAGTGAAGGGGTGAAATCTTATTGTTAAGCGGGTGTGTCGGGGATATGTACGTTGAGGGGGCACAAGTGAGACGAGTTCATCAGAAAACATTCCATTAAAATATTTGCAAAACAGGCACAGTGATGCAATATTGCGGCGATGAGGCAGGAGCTGAAACTTGGTTGATAAAATGGGTCCGATTAGATTGACAACTCTTTTTTTGGACTTTATCTAGTGGTAGATGCACCAGCCCAGATGTGGCAACAATACTCCATGCATGGGCGAATGGTGGCTTTGTAGAGGTACAGGATACTCTCAGGTATAAGTAGTCTTCTAGCTCGATAGAGGGAACCCACCTTCTTTGCAGCAGCCTTTGCAATGTCCTCTACGCCTTGTCTGGCTGCCATGTTCTGACTGTAAGTACAGGTGTCCTAACTCTTGATGAGCGGCAGCTGTACCAACAGTGATTTGTCAATTTACACACAAGAATGATTTGGAGAATTTCTAAAGAGATAGTAATTTAATGGTGCAAGGTCCAGTTAATATGGTGGTTGATGCATATTTGTCTATAAAATCTTTGGCCTTTTATGCAGTGTGCGATCTAGTCTAATTATCTTTGTGCATATATTTTGAATAATAATTGAAAAACTTTGTAAATTAACTTTTTTTTATTGTTTTTCTAAAGAATTTTTGTGTTTCCAATTTCAGGATAAAAAGAAACCGCTCGGATCACCGTGGGCTAGAGTGGTAAATATAATTTGACTTTTTTTGGATTTGTTTTATTTACTGCTTGCAAGATCAATGCTTTCGTTGAAGGGGGGGGGGGGTAAGTGATTAACGACACGGACTGGAAACGGATGCCATAATACTTAGTCCGCTGCACCTTATCAAAACAAAGATCCATACAAAATCTCAGCCAGATCGGCCTAGTAGTTTCCGAGAAAACGTGGAACGGCCGGATAGACTAAGAGAAATATGATCTAGATACTCACACGCATAACAAGAAGAATACCCGTCCTAGGAGAGGTAAAAGTGAAAAGTTTTGCGCCACTTTTATGCTTCCGAAGATTAAAATCAAGACGTAATAATATTAAACCTTATGCCAAGAATCCTTATTTCAATATCAATAAAAATCTACAGGGTGGAGCGATAAAGTTGTCACCCTAAAGAAAACAACACTACAGCTTTATTTTAAAACTTTTATTGAAGAAAAATCAATTCAGGTGACTTGATTATGCAGTAGAGCTGACTTCTATTCAATGTAGCCACCTTCAGCCTCAATCACCGCCTCTATATGGGTCCAGAACTGGGAGCATGCCTTTTCTACAAGCGCCGGCAGGAGCTCAGCGAATACTCAGCGATCAGGCTGGCTTTGATGTTGTGGGAGGTCATGTTGGTGATGTTCTCAATGTACAACCAAATGAAGTAGTCCAGCGGTTTGAGGTCGGGGGAGGAGGAGGAGGCCAGTGAGAGAAGGGTACAAAGTCGTAGCACTCCTTCTGAAGCCAAGCCTGGGTCTCTTTGAATTTGTGGACCGGCGCTGAGTCCTGTTGCTACACTCCGGCTCTGCCAGCGGCGACTTGATTGCACCAGGGGATCGCCATACTTTTCAGCACATCCAGGTACACTTTGGTGTTGACTTTCAAGCCAACTTCGAAGCCCTTACTTGAAACCACACAAAAGACCATAACTGTGGCTGGAAACTTTGTTCCACCCTGTATTACATTATTTGGATTCTAGAAAATGTCTAAAATTTAAGGCTTAAGCTTAAGAGGTCTTAAAAAGAAATTGAAACTCAGGGAATCTTGTTTAATTGCTATCGAATGTCTACGGATCAAATTTAATGCAAATCTGAAATATTTCAATTTTCAAATAGGAAGTGCTGCTCAAATTCATTCATTCAAGTGGTGTCTTGCCTGGTACAAGCATTGACAGCTATGCCTCTTCATCTCTCCTCATCTCTCTTCATCTCTCTCTCTCTTTCCCTAGAGACATTCATGAATTCATTGTTGCTCATTATTCAGAGACCTATTCGCACTGTTTCTCAAAAGTGTTTGATGCATTGCCATAGCTTCTTTGCAGTTATACAGGTAGTAGGTTGCAGTTTCTTTCTATCTGAGCAGTGCCCATACTGGGCCATTGTCCTGACCATTGTATCCAAAGGAATCTTCTGCTCAGCACAAGGAGATACCAAACTATGAACAGAATTATTCCTGATTGATATTACGTCAGTCACCTGCTTTCCATAACATCACGTTTTGCTGATTGGGGGGGGGGGGCCTGAAGTGGGTTCTCAACCTTTCCCAAAGGTCTCCCACAGACTATTGGAGGAAATGAGGTGCCTTACTCTTCCTTTTGACAGTAGTGCTTTACCGCCACCCATACGGCATCCATATTACATTTCTTTAAAATACTAAAAAAATGGTCAATATCTATGGTCCCCCCCCTCGCCAAACTTTCACGAGAAACACTCGTCTAGCTGAAAACTATCAATAATTTCCCCCACTCTTTATCTGTTCCTAAACCTAAACATAGATTCCATGAACAAAGTTTCTTTCTCAGAACTGCACGTCTGTGGAATTGTTTTCCGTTTGCCTGCTTCCCAGCTGACTATAATATGGTTGTCTTCAAGTCCAACATAAATAAGTTCTTGATGAGCCGTTCCACTTAAGTTAATAAATTTACCAAATTTATATTACTAACGATTACTATATTGTCCAATTGACTACTGTACACTCTTTAACCCTTATCCTCTAGTGGCCTCTGGGTCTTGATAAGTGGTGATGCCTATGTAAAAAAAAAAAAAAAAAAAAAAAAACTGAAATTTAGAGAATTAATTGATGTCTATTGGTAAAATTGATTATCTATTATTATTGGTAAAAGTTCCAAACACTGAATATTCATGAAGAAGTTCAACAGCCATTTTACCTTTTTTATATAAAACCAAATTAAACTAAATATAGCCCTAACCCTAACCCTAACCCTAATCCTAACAACCTCTATAAAATTGTGAACATTTTTTTTTTTTTAAAGACACTGGAAAGCTTATCTGAAATGTTCTTGCTGATCCCAATGAGTGGTGATAATCCATGGGTGTTGACAACCAAACACGTCAAAGTGGCTTTCAGATTAACTGTAAGTAATCTGCAATTTTATTTTTTTGTTTTTTCTTCACGGAAATTACTCCAGACAAGGCACGAAGCCACTTGATTTAAGGAACTTATCTCTCTTAAGAATACCTGCTCTTGCTATTTTGTAGGGAGTGGAAATTGATGAAGATGCTATTCTCCTCCCTGAAGAGCCAATCACAGAACCACAAGAAGTGGAATTCCAAGTAATGGTAAGTGTCGTATAGTACTTTATAGCAAAGGTTATCGATACCAGGGGTCTAAGTTCTCTATTTCAGGGCTCTACGGACAAATTTATCTTTAGTTTGATCTTTGACAACTAAATGTTTTTGTTTACTAGCCAAATAGAAAAGTTGCTAGCCAAACCCACATGATTTTTAGAATATGACATTTTTGTTCTGTGACTAGTATGTAAAGATTTTTCTGGGTTTTTTTTTGTTTTTTTTTAATAAAGATTTTTCTGTGTTTTTTTTTAATAAGTGTAATTCTAAATATACAACAAATTTTATGTTGATACTTGAACGTATAAACATTCTGATTTCTTCAGAAATTTTTTTAAACAGTCTTCGTTTAAAAAAAAAAAAGAGTATATTGTTCTATTAAACTTTTCTTGTTTAAATAATTTAACTTTGTTCGTTTTCTATAAAAAAAAGTTGAAAACTTACTTTTCACTCAGTAGTGAGCTTTGGAAGATTGTCAGTGAAAGAAATACAATCGTCAAAAGATAAGCATTTCATTATTTCTAGTCGCCATTTTGAAAAATCATTCGCAATATAGAATAGACCTCTGATTTGGGTGGCAATAAGGGTTAATCCATCGCTTGCTTTACGGGTTTTCGATCGAGTTTCGACGTCATTAATTTTCTCCAGAGAATTAATAATTTGACCTGAAAAAAAAACGTCATGCTGAAACTGCATGCTTGTTTAAAAGGAGAAAACAACACATATTTTTATATATAAACATTTTAAATGTATTCAAAGGAACATATACAATTCGAGAATTGACTGAGTTGACTTTGTACGACCAACCGACATGAAGTCGCTCATTTTCTACTGTTTCACTCGCAATGTAGAGCCTTTTAACAATATCTTAAACCATGCTTTTTAAAAGAATATGGGATGTATTTATTAAACGCAACAGTTATGATTATCTGTAATTAATTTATTTTTATTACTTGTTTCCTACAATAATATATGGGTGTAGGTATTGGTATATATAGGCAGCATTTTTTCATTCAAGCAAACATTATTGAATACAACGAAAGTACTTTGCTTTGTTATTTTTTCAAGTTTTCATGTACTTCTTTTTATATCGAAATTAGTAAAAGTTCCATAAGAATGATGAACATTTTCGATTCGACTGTGAATCATCTTCAGGTGGAATTTATTTTCACCTCAACAATTTTTATATTATATTTTTTATATTATATGTTTTTTATTATATGTTTTTTATTTAGATATATTTATAAATATAATATAAAAAAATTTAACTTTGTCTGTTTGCCACTTTTTTTTTTTTTTTGTAGGGATTTAAGTGTCCCATGTATTATATCGGCAAAATGTTGCATACCTGTTCTACAAGTATTTTAATAGTGAATGCTCCATGTATTGACGACTGGGTAATGCCAAAGGGGCAATACTAAATATTGCATAAAATATAATGATACAACAAAAAATGGCTCGATAATAATAATCATAATAATAATAATAAAAATACGAAATCTATATAAAATATAATTTAGTGTTTAATTGTTCTTGCACCCTTTCGATGTAAATACCCCTGACAAACCTGACAATCAGCAAAATCCCACCCCTTAACAGTAGAGATCCCTAGATGTAAGAAAGTCTTCTACTCTAATAGTTTCTTCCCCAGAACTGCTAGACTTAGAACTCCCTTCCAGGTTCCTGCTTTCCCAACTGTACTGACATGCAGAAGTTCAAGTGTGATGCGAACAGACATCTTGCTGCTCAACTCTCTACTTAGTATCCCTGCAACTTATATCCCCAATAGTAGCCCCCTTACATCAAAGTGGCACTACGCCTTTTGGGGGTGAAAATGGAATGACAAAACTTTTTTTTAAAGTACTAATAAATACTTATTTCACGAATTTGACCTTTGTTGAAGCAGTTTGACCTTCAAAAATTATATTTGGCCTTTTTCAAAATTTAGCGTACAAACTGACTAAGGAAAGAACAAGTAGAATATTAAAAAGATTATTATAATGATATTCCAAAATAAGGTTACACCAAAGGGAGGTCACGCTCATATTCTTCTCCAACTTGTTTTCTATTTATGAGCCCCGAACAAAGGAGGGATTGGACTTAGTGATTCACTCCTATTTGTCCGTTCATTTGTTCGCACTTTTCTCAATAACCACGCCTTAAATTTTTTTTTTATAATTTTGCGCAAACATTAGTCATGGTGAGAGTAAATTTTTATCAAAACAGATTTTCCAGGATGACTTTGGTTGCCTCCCTAGGAGCCATTATACGAGTAAAATTGCCCCAAAATCATTCATCTGTTCATTTGTTCACACTTTTCTCAATAACCACGCCTTAAATTTTTTTTATAATTTTGCACAAACATTAGCCATGGTGAAAGTAAATTTTTTGTCAGAACAGATTTTCCAGGATAACTCTCGTTGTCCCCCTAGGGGGCATTATAGGTGTACAATTGCTCCCAAATTGTTCACTTGGCATGCTCAACTGGTTTTTATTTTATTTTATATATGAACAGTTTTCAAAACATAACGTACGGACGAGCATTATATTATGTAGATTAATTTTATTGTTTGTTGTATTTATTATTTTTTTACAGATGAACGGATTAGAAAAAGTGTCCGTAAAAAGTCTGATCCTTTTAAAGCACAAGGACTCATCCAAAGATGTCATCCCTCCGGACCTTCCTCCTACATTTCCAGAAAATACTACGAGAAGGGTTTGGGCATGATAATAAAGTTCCATTTCTTATTTAATGCAAATCTTTGACTTATTTGTTATCACAATTTCATCTTGCGTTCAAATTACTTACACACTAATATTGTTGGTTATTTATCGTATCAGTATACACGTGACCCGTTTAATAACTGTTCCACCTTTGCCGATAGCTGAATGGTGAGACATATCTCGTATAAATGTAAACCCGTTTAATAACTTTACCAATACCTAACATATAAAGTTGTCTTTGTGAGATTTTGTAAATTTGGATTTAAGCTGACAAATTGATATTTGACTCTACCTAACCAAATTGCCTTTCTCTTTATTCTGCAACCCAACTTGCTCCTACAGACTGTTGTCCATAGTTGTGGTGGATGACAAGTAAAACGCAATCTTCAACCGCAGGATCACAAATGTAACATTGTCTGGTCTCGGACGCCTCAAATGTAGTCAGGCATTCACTGGATGCTTAACCCTTATCCTCGAGTGGTCTCTAGCCTTGATAAGTGTTTATGCCTATGTATAAAAAAAAAAAAAAAACACATTAGTTTTTAGCTCTGAGGTGCACAAAACGCATAGGTCACTAAGTCCATGTGGCAACACAATGTTCACACCAACAGTTTTTCAGAGATACTAAAACGGTACTTTTACTCTCCGAGACGTCTCCGTTCAGCTGAAAACCGTTGTTGTTAGAAGATCTTGTCTTTTTTGATATATGTGTTTTTGCTGGTTTGTAGCATTTTCAAACCATTGTAATTTATTTTATGCATATTGTTATTATCTAAACATATCATGTGATTAATTTATGATTATTAAATCATCATGTTTTTTGGCAATATTCTCACTCATGTTGACCCAAAGACAACCTTCTTCAGTCAACAGACAGGGAGTCATCTTCCATCATGATAATGCTCATCCTCACACAACATTACTGACCAAAAATCTAGGAGAATTTGGCTGCAGGGTTCACGCAGACTTGAAAAGTCCTTGAATTTTAACTTTTGCCTTGAAAAAAGGTTTTATTTCTATTATTACGTTGAAAAAGAATCCTTAAAAATATAGAAAATTTCTTGAAAATTGTACTCTTTATGCCCAGTAAAAATTTGTGTCAAAATATTAAAAATAAAATCGAAATAAATACTATTAAATTATTTTTTAAGTATTGATAAAAATACCATTAAAATATTTTTTCAATATTGAAAATAAAATCCAAATACAATGTTCTGAAATTGTACAGTATTATTGTAGGATACAAGAGTTACATCCCTTGGGGGTGGGGACAAATTTCCCTCTATTTTTTGCTTTCATTTATAATTTCTTTGTGGGGGCAGTGGACAAATTTATATTTAGTTGACCTTTGATAACTAAATAGTTTTGTTTACTAGCCAAATAGAAAAGTTAATAGTTAAACCTACATGATTTTTAGAATATGACATCTTCGTTCTGTGACGAGTATGTACATTATAAAGATTTTTCTGTCTTTTTATTAAAATAAGTGTAATTCTAAATATACAACAAATTTTATCCTGATACTTGAAGGTATAAACATTCTAATTTCTTCAGATGTTTTTTTTTTTTTTAAAAAGCCGTTGTTAAAAAAAGTATGTTCTTTTAAACTTTTATTGTTTAAATAATTTAGCTTTGTTCGTTTTATTTAAAAAAAAAAAAGTTGAAAAGATTTTTTCACTCATTAATGAGCTTTGGAAGATTGTCAGTGAAAGGAATGCAATCGCTAAAAGATAAACGTTTCATGGTTTCTAGTTGCCATTTTGAAAAATCACTCACAAATGCGACTGTTTCACTCGCACTGTAGAGCCCAAGAGGGAAGGCCACCATAAATAAAATGACCTCTCCTCCCTTACAAAAAAAACTTTTTTTGCACAGTCCAGACTCTCCAATAACGACCTGAACTTTTTGAATAGCTGTGGATTGTAAAATAAAACCCAAATTTTGTTTTTAAAACTTGAATTTTGTCTGGAAAACTTTTAAAACCTAAAGAATTTTACAAGCGAAGCATTTATAAGCTCGTAACAGATGAGATTAAGTTATAAAAAGCAAAAGTTGCTTTTGTTATGAATACAGATTTTTTTTCAAAAAAACATAGATTTTCCTTTTAAGATGAAATTTTAAATCAGGGAAAAAAAATAAACCTGATAAAAAAATTATGAGCATGTAAGATGCGTCACGTTTATACTGAGACATTTTATACTTTGTTTTGTTTGTATTTGGTCAAAAAATAATTTAAAAACATATATATCTCTCTATATATATATATCTATATATATAAAAGCCAAACGTCTGTGTGTATGTATGTATGTTTGTTTGTAACGCTAAAACTTTTGAAAGACGGAACCAAACTTGACAAATTCGGTATCATATCGAAGCCCCATCACCCGGATGACAAATATCGAAATTTCACGTCAAACAGACCACTAGAAGTTGGTCAACTGATCAGTTATCTTCGAGGGGGGCCCCAAAAAACCTGTCATTATCTATATATATAAAAGACAAATGTTTGTTTGTAACGCTAAAACTTGAGATGAAAGATTCCTCTCCCGTAAGAATAAAACATACGTTCAATATCTGCTTTTGTTTTTTCATTGTTTATACGGTCCCGAGCAACGCCGGGTAGCCCTGCTAGTATATATATAAAAGCGAAAATGTGTATGTGTGTGTGTTTGTATGTCTTGCAAAAACTTTCGATAGAGACGACGGATTTTCACGAGATTGGTATCATTTTGAAGCCCAACATCTTGGACGACAAATATCGAAAAATTGGCCAAAATCATTAATTCCTTCACACTAAAATGACCAGTTTTGTACAGGGAGGGTGTAGCAAAAAATCGTTCCTTCATTTTCCCCTATGACTACTGCGACGATGACGTCATGTTTGACCTAGAAAACGTTGATGTTAGTTAAAGTTGCTGGTTTTTTAAACATTTCATTTTGTCAGTTTTTAGTTGTTTGTCTGTTTGGCGTCAGTGTAACATGTTGGATTTTTTTTTTTTTTTCCACCTTAGCCTCGAGGCTTCGGGTTCAAGCCTACCTCTCAATCAAAACCTTTTTTTTTTTCTTTTACACCCCTAAACACCTGGTTATTACTTCGCTTATTCTTTAGTTTACCTCCCCCCCTACACACACAGCATTGTTATCTTAAGATTGCAGGTTCGTCCGACAGGGTTATTTATGCCATTTTTTTTTCTGCGTTTCACTGTTATTTTTTTTTTGTTTCTGTTTTTCCGATTTTTTTTTAACATCGTTTTTTTTTTTAATATTTATATATATATTTTATATATAAAAGCAAAAATGTATGTATGTGTGTTCGCTTTTTGTATATGTCTACAAAACGCTTTTTTTGCCGTGATTCTCGGTTGGCTCGCTCCTTCTTAAAACTTTTTATATGCTGTCTAAATAATAATATTTACGACTAAGGAACTCGGGTCGCAGCTATCTTTAGTTTACCCGACTTTTACAAGCTATTTTTGAGATATTTTTTTGATCGCCGCGTAGCAGGAAAAGCAGAAACTGGCTTCCAGCGCAAAACTAGGTCAAACATCACGCGACTTAACGTTCTCGCACCTGTTAATTTCGCTTTATAAATGTCAACTGGACACACTTATCAAATCATCTACTCCCGTGGTCGAGATGGTTAGGTCGCAGGTTTTTTTTCCATTTCATTTCCACCTTGAGTGGCCTATCGGCTTTGATAAGTGGTGACGCCTATGTAAAAAAAAAAAAAAAAAGGTTCGAAGGTTCAAGCTTACCTTTCTACTAAAACTTTTTTTTTCTTTTACACCACCAAACACCCAGGGTTGTTTTGATCTACCCCCCCCCAACACACACACACTTCCAAATGCACGGTACCCCTGCTAGTTTATAAATATAAAAGCGAAAATGTATGTATGTGTGTTCGCTTTTTCTGTGTGTCTACAAAAGGCTTTTTTCAGAGAAGCGGTTGCTCGCTTCACAACTTTTTAAAACTTTTTATATCACATATAAACCGTAATATCTCACAGTTAACAACGAAGCTCGCCTATTTAATTTGTTCGACTTTCTGGAAGATAAATATTCAACATTTGTCGCTCACCGCATGTTGGGTAGTCTTTTTCCTATAACATCTTGGGGGGAAAAAAAAAAAAGCGTTTAGCAGTAAATGAATACTATCTCGCAATCAAACTTGACCTCATTAACTCATTAAAACGAGCACCTGCTAAATCCAAGTAATTAAATAAATTCAAACGTGTTTCCGTTAGCATGTCGCAATGGGGCAATGGTTAACGTCGCACATTTGTTTTTTTTTCACACTTTAATTTACAACTTTGCTTCAAGGGTTCGCGTTCGAGTTCGGGTTCGATCCTCATATTTACTTTTTTTTTTTTTAACCCACCCCCGGAGTTTCCACACACACCTATAAATACCCGGGCAATGCCGGGTACCACTGCTAGTATATATATAAAAGGCAAAAGCGCACGCATTTTTGTATGTCCAAAGGCTTTTTTCACCAGGATTCTTCAGGAGGCTACTATTTCTTAGAACTGCTTATATACCCCCTAGATCATAATATCTACGATTTGCAAAGGGACGTCATGTCTAGATTTATTTTGATTGACTTTTGTAAAATTTGCGCTATTCCGTTCTGTCACCTATTTGTTCGGCTTTTTAGTATAAATAAAGTGAAACTAAATTGAAACGATGTCTCTTCCTCAGCTTTCGTGCTGGGGATGTCCAGAAAGGAATGAGATTTGATCAATGCGGTGAAAACCGTCATATCAGACAACTGTTATCCATTTGGACACTCCCCTTTTTTATGGCGAGCTGGTTTTCCTCCAACATCTTGGGGAAACGAAACCAAAAAAAACTGTGGCGTGATGTTTGACCTCATTAAATTTACGCACCTGTCACATGACTTTTTAATCGTTTAATGTCAACCGCTCTCGTAGAGTCAAGGTAAGTTATCACGCTTTTTTTTTTCACTTTCGCCTCGAGGATTCGGGTTCGAACCTACCTGCCTACCAAAACTTTTTTTTCTTTTACCTTTTACATCTACAAACACCCGGGCAACCCCGCTAGTCTAATAATAAAAGTGATATTGTCTCTTGTGTACAAATTGGTCTCTATCAAACTACTCAATTTTTTCGTCAGTGGACTTGAAACTTGATATGTGGTAGGTTTGAACCTGTTGAACCAATTTGATTGTGTTTTTAGGCTGAAAAAATAATACGTCAAATATGAAAAAAAATTGGAACTTGGAAAGTCCATCCTTCCATCCATAGCCTTGAGCCCCTGGAAGGACATAGGCTATCTCCGAAACTTTGTAGATGCTTTTGTAGCGAAGAGTTCTCTTTTTCAGGTTGAGGGTGCTGGCCCCACACCCAACCTTCCCAGAAAGTACATACAGCGCCTAGCCTTCCCAAATGGTCACCTATCTGGTACTGACCAGGCTCAACATTGCTTACCTTTGGTGATCTGGTGAGAACTGGTGTGTCAACGTGATTGTGTTGTACTAACTTGGCCTTCACTAGTCCACTAAATGTGTTACTTCTACACATGCGCAAATATACATTTATATCTTTAACAATGTTATTTTTTAAAGTTTTTATATGCATGTGGATTTTGCTCAGATGGTAACGAATAAAACTGAAGAGCAACATGTTTTGGTTTCAATTCTAACTGATGGCACCCAAATCATTTTTTTTTAAATCCCTACTGTATATTGGGTACAATATAATAATCAATAAAGTATTGGCTCTATAATAATAAATATGAAATCTGCATGAATTAAAATTTTATATTTAAATATATTTACAATATTTCTTAAACACCCAATTTTTTTAATTTTTTTTTTACATTTTTGTAAATATATATATACTGGGTGTCCGGTGTTGCCCAGGTATTTGGAGGTGTGTGTTAAAAAAAAAAAAAAAAAGTGACGTGTTTGCCATTGCGTCCATCGCCAAACCAGAAGTGGCAAAGGTTTAAATTAAGGCTAGTCAATCAAAAAGAGAGGATGATTTTCAAAAATATCGATGAAAAAAGCGACCTCTCCCTGTAGAAAAGTGCCAAGTTGAGGGTGAAGGAATTAATGTTTTTAGCTAATTTTTCAATATTTGTCGTCCAAAGGGTTGAACTTCAAAACGATAACGATCTTGTGAAAATCCGTCGCCTCTGTCAAAAGTTATAGGTAGACATACATACATTTAAACAGACAGGTGAGATTTATATTATAAATATATATATATGGGTATATATATATATATATATATATATATAAAGTTATAGAATATATGTCCTGTAAGTGCCTGCTCATTAGCTGATTAGGAAGGGTGCGATGGAAACTAGAAAGCTGATTGGCTAACTAAAATCTCAATAGAATGTGCGCATATAAAAACGCAAGACAACCACAACTCTTTGCATAAGCCTAATGAATCCTAGCGTGGATGAAACGCGGAATATTTTGTGTAGTTTTAATTTTTATAACTTACTACCTAGCTCTACCTACGTATTGAGCACTGTTGAAGTAAATACTTAAATTACATAAATTTATACTTTCGTATATTAATTTATTTGATTAAATGAAGTAGTCATCTATATATATATATATATATATAGAAAAGGGGGCGACCCCATCTTCGCTACAGGGATGTCTGCAAGCGTGACATGAAGGCTCTCTCGGTGGACAGGAATACATGGGAAGCCTCTGCAGCTGACAGAACTGCCTGGAGGAAAATGATACGCCAGGGGATTATCATCAGCGAGAGGACCCTCCATGTTGAAAACGCTGCAAGGAGAGCTAGGAGAAGAGCGAGTGTACAGGCGGAACAGCCGGACGAAGCGGCAAATTGCATAACAACCTTCGTATGTCAAGGCTGTGGCAGACTATGCAAATCAAGAATTGGTCTCTACATTCACACAAAAGGATGCACACAGGCAACATCTTAATACGGCGCTGATCCATAGTCGTTTCGACTGACGGATGCCACACCATATATATATATATATATATATACACGCACACATATATATTTCCCCAAAACCGCTGATATATATCTTCTGTCTGCTGACATATTTCATTGTAAAGTTTTTAAGGACGTGTGTTCCCATGAAAACGTTTTTATTCAATTTTGTTTGTGCATACGATGTTAAATTTAATTTTTAGTTTTTACTTATTTAAGGCCAAGATTTAGGTTTACAATGTTATATGGGTGATTTTTACGTGTTGCGGATAATCTATAAATGAAAATAAAAATACAAGATTCCTTCAACAAGTTTCCAGATTTTTTTCTTTTCGTAGGGCACTTTTATTGATAATATACACATGAAACTCGAGTCCCCTTCAAAGTAATCTCCTTCGGTTCCAATTCACTTGTTGCACTTTTCCAACAATTTTTGGAAGGCGCCATGGAAGTTCTCGTGTGAGTGTGTCAGTGATCCTTGTCACAGCCAATTTTCTCATAACGACAGCCTTTAAGGTTTTTCTTGAGCGTAGAGAACAACCAAACGTCACAGGGAGCAAGGGTAAAGAACTGTCTTAATATCCAGAGCCTTCTTTTTTATTCCATATTTATTTACCAGCGATGCTCCAAGCAAACTACCTTCTCCTTTTATAAGTAACTAGCGAGGGGTACCCGGCGTTGCCCGGGTGTTTGGGGGGGGGGGTAAAAAAAAGTAAGTATGAAGATCGAACCCGAACCGTTGAGGCAAAGTTGTGAAAAAAAAAAACGTGCAACGTTAACCATTGCCCTACCGCGACATGCTTACGGAAACACATTTGAATTTATTTTATTAGTTGGATTTAGCAGGTGCTCGTTTTAATGAGTTAATCAGGTCAATTTGATTGCGGGATTTCATTTACTGCTGAACGCTTTTTTCCTCGCCCCCAAGATGTTATAGGAAAAAGACTAACCCACATGCGGCGAGCGACAGATATTGAATATTTATCTTCCCGAAATTGAGCAAATTAAATAGACATGCGAGCTTCGTTATTAACTGTGAGATATTACGATTTGTATGTGATATAAAAAGTTTTAAAAAGTTGTTAAGCGAGCGACCGCTTCTCTGAAAGAAGCCTTTTGTAGACACACAGAAAAAGCGAACATACATACATTTTCGCTTTTATATTTATAGATAATGTAGTTTTCGCTTCAGACAAATACTAAATCTATCTATATCTATCTATCTATATATCTATAAAAACAGAGATGTGTGTGCCACAGACGATTTCTGATTGGTTAATCCAATAATCACATCTCCTAAAAAACTATGGTTCGTAGGCTCTTACCTTTACCATAAAATATTATGGCTTGATTTATTGTCCATCTTGGAAGGGTTTAATTTTTTTCTAACTTGCGATTTACAAATTAAAAAAATACGAAACTGACAATCTAACAATCGAACCTCCGACATCTACGGCCGCCATTATGAAACTAAATCAAAAAAAAAAAAAAAAAAAGCGCCTTCACTCGTGGTCTTTACATTTCGGGTTTGGGTACTTGTGCAGTTTTCCATTGACATTAAAAAATGGAAATATTAAAAAAAATATATATATATTGTACGTACTCGTCATGGGATAAAGTTTTCCTACAGAAAAAATCACGTAATTTCATCAAGTAGTTATTTTTTTATAGCGAAAAAAGAAAAAAATCAACGCTACAAGCGAGTCATTATTAATTAAACAGAAAGTTCAAGTAGGGGGATTTCCCCATTTTTTTTTTTTATAGCGAGGCCAAATTTCGCGAATTTGGCCTTTTTTTAAAGCAGTTTGGCCTGCAAATTTCTGTTTGGCCTTTTTCTTCACCGATGAAATAAAAAAAGCAAATAAAAACAACGCAATAAAACTTTTAAAAATACGGCACACTTTTGTTGTTCTTGTTTGGTTTTTTTTTGGTAATTTTCCTTATTTTTTTATTTTTTCAAGATAATACTATTAAATGGACACTATTATGCCAAATTAGCCCCCCCCCCCCGAAAAAAAATGCACAAAAATTCGAGATTTAAGGTTTTGACGAGATAATTTAGCGAATTGTCCGGACTATTGCGAGAGAACCATCCATTAGTTTTTCCTGAAATTTTGCCACAAATTGTATTTCAATACATAGATGTGCATAGTAACAACATTTTTTAGCCGAAAATTTCCGTTGCGTCCCCAGATTGAAGAAAAAGGCCAAACATAAATTTTGAAGGCCAAACTGCTTTAAAAAAAGGCCAAATTCGCGAAATTTGGCCTCGCTATCAAACGATTTGACCTTTGAGAACTCTACCAAACTCCTCCTACAATTTTGGGTCTAAACACGTGATATTTTAGATATAGATTCCTTGGACATGGATCTAACTTATTACCTTTACTTGATCCCTAAACAATAAATGTTAAGAAGTCATAATAGGGGTCAAAGTTTAAAAAATTGACCGTTTTTTTTTCTCAGCATTAACCTCAAAACACCTGGGCAACGCCGGGCACCGATTGCTAGTATATCTATAAAAACAGAGATGTGTGTGCCACAGACGATTTCTGATTGGTTAATCCAATAATCACATCTCCTAAAAAACTATGGTTCGTAGGCTCTTAATTTTACCATAAAATATTATGGCTTTATTTATTGTCCATCTTGGATGGGTTTAATTTTTTTCTAACTTGCGATTTACAAATTAAAAAAATACGAATCTTACACAATCTTACAATCCAACCTACGACATCCACGGCCGCCATTATGAAACTAAACTAAAAAAAAAAAAAAAACGCGCGTTCACTCATGGTCTTTACATTTCGGGTTTGGGTACTTGTGCAGTTTTCCATTGACATTAAAAAATGGAAATATTTAAAAAAATATATATATTGTACGTATTCGTCATGGGATAAAGTTTTCCTACAGAAAAAATCACGTAATTTCATCAAGTAGTTATTTTTTTATAGCGAAAAAAGAAAAACATCAACGCTACAAGCGAGTCATTATTAATTAAACAGAAAGTTCAAGTAGGGGGATTTCCCCATTTTTTTTTTATATAGCGAGGCCAAATTTCGCGAATTTGGCCTTTTTTTTAAAGCAGTTTGGCCTTCAAATTTCTGTTTGGCCTTTTTCTTCACCGATGAAATAAAAAAAAAAGCAAATAAAAACAACGCAATAAAACTTTTAAAAATACGGCACACTTTTGTTGTTCTTGTTTGTTTTTTTTGGTAATTTTCCTTATTTATTTATTTTTTCAAGATAATACTATTAAATGGACACTATTATGCCAAATTAGCCCCCCCCCCGAAAAAAAATGCACAAAAATTCGAGATTTAAGGTTTTGACGAGATAATTTAGCGAATTGTCCGGACTATTGCGAGAAAACCATCCATTAGTTTTTCCTGAAATTTTGCCACAGATTGTATTTCAATACATAGATGTGCATGTGCATAGTAACAACATTTTTTAGCCGAAAATTCCCGTTGCGTCCCCAGATTTCATCGGTGAAGAAAAAGGCCAAACATAAATTTTGAAGGCCAAACTGCTTTAAAAAAAGGCCAAATTCGCGAAATTTGGCCTCGCTATCAAACGATTTGACCTTTGAGAACTCTACCAAACTCCTCCTACAATTTTGGATCTAAACACGTGATATTTTAGATATAGATTCCTTGGACATGGATCTAACTTATTACCTTTACTTGATCCCTAAACAATAAATGTTAAGAAGTCATAATAGGGGTCAAAGTTTAAAAAATTGACCGTTTTTTTTTTCTCAGCATTAACCTCAAAACACCTGGGCAACGCCGGGCACCGATTGCTAGTATCTATATAAAAACAGAGATGTGTGTGCCACAGACGATTTCTGATTGGTTAAGCCAATAATCACATCTCCTAAAAAAGTATAGTTCTTACGCTCTTAACTTTACCATAAAATATTTTGGTCTTATTTATTGTCAATCTTGGAAGGGTTTAATTTTTTTCTAACTTGCGATTTACAACTTAAAAAAATACGAAACTAACTTACAATCTAACAATCGAACCTCCGACACCACGGCCGCCATTATGAAACTAAACTAAAAAAAAAAAATACGCGCGTTCACTCGTTTTTTTGTGCATTTTTTTTTGGGGGGGGGGCTAATTTAGCATAATAGTGTCCATTTAATAGTATTATATTGAAAAAATAAAAAAATAAGGAAAATTACCAAAAAAACAAACAAGAACAACAAAAGTGTGCCGTATTTTTAAAAGTTTTAATGCGTTATTTTTATTTGCTTTTTTTATTTCATCGGTGAAGAAAATGGCCAAACAGAAATTTTGAAGGCCAAATTTCGCGAATTTGGCCTTTTTTTTAAGCAGTTTGGCCTTCAAAATTTCTGTTTGGCCATTTTCTTCACCGATGAAATAAAAAAAGCAAATAAAAACAACGCAATAAAACTTTTAAAAATACGGCACACTTTTGTTGTTCTTGTTTGTTTTTTTTGGTAATTTTCCTTATTTTTTTATTTTTACAAGAAAATACTATTAAATGGACACTATTATGCCAAATTAGCCCCCCCCCCCCAAAAAAATGCACAAAAATTCGAGATTTATGGTTTTGACGAGATAATTTAGCGAATTGTCCGGACTATTGCGAGATAACCATCCATTAGTTTTTCCTGAAATTTTGCCACAAATTGTATTTCATTACATAGATTAGCATAGTAACAACATTTTTTTGCCGAAAATTCCCGTTGCGTCTCCAGATTTCATCGGTGAAGAAAAAGGCCAAACAGAAATTTTGAAGGCCAAACTGCTTTAAAAAAGGGCCAAATTCGCGATTTGGGAAAATCGATGTGATAGGTTTTCGACAGAAATTTGGCGATTAAGTGGTCAATATTCAACGATTTGACCTTTGAGAACTCTACCAAACTCCTCCTACAATTCTGGGTCTAAACAGTAAACACTTGATATTTTAGATATAGATTCCTTGGACATGGATCTAACTTATTAACTTTACTTGATCCCTAAACAATAAATGTTAAGAGGTCATAATAGGGGTCAAAGTTTTAAAAAATTGACCATTTTTTTTTTCTCAGCATTAACCTCAAAACACCTGGGCAACGCCGGGCACCGATTGCTAGTCTTCAATATAAATAGAAGTATTTCCCACAGATACTAAATTTCCATTCAATTGCCTCATAGCGACAGCCTCTAAGGTTTTGCTTGGGTTTAAGGAATAACCAAAAGTCACAGTGAGCAAGGTTTAGACTTGTAGAGAGGGTGAGGAATTGCCTTGATGCCCATCTTGGTCAAATAGTCTGTGACAAAGATGGAGTTGTGGACTGGTTCATTCACGCAATCCTTCTGCATCTTAGTTCCTTGTGAATAATTGTCTGTACAGTTTCCACACTGGCATCAAACTGTACACTTATTCTCTCTATAGACACACGAGGGTCCTTATCCATGAAATTCTTTATTTAGCCAATCATCTCTGGTGTCCTGACTTCCTAACTCCTCCGACACCTCTCATCATCCCTCCCTGCCTTCCTTGAATCTCATATGCCACTCAAAAACCGATGCTAGATTCATGCAAAATACCCCAAAAGCAGTCTGAAGCATTCAATAAATTTCTGTGTCATTTTTTCCAAGTTTAAAACAATTTTATTACATATCGTTCTTCTAAAGTGTCCTGGCGTCCAGATTGCATTTTTGAAATTCACCAGCTGTGATAATCAGCCTTTAGTAGAGTGTATTCCAATTTCTGCTGAATGTATTGCATTTGAATCTGAAATCATAAAAATTGGTCAGTCATCTCATAGCATGCATAGCAATAACATACTGAATTTTCAAGTGTCTACGACAATTTTTAATGCTTGTACAAAAATGTCTGGAAACTTATTGAAGGCACATCATATATGTTAAACATTGAATAATATAGGCTTAAATGATAATTAAACGGGATGAGGAGTATCATAAGCCTAAGTCGGGGTGTTGTTGCCAGTCGGATCAAGGTAAGTTTTCTTATTATTATCTTAACCCTTTGGACTCGTACTCAATTAAGCAATTAGCCAAAATGACAATAGTGGATTAGCAAAATTGTTTGCAATGTTATAACATCTGTGCCAGGTTAGGGTTCGATCGATAACATGTTTGCTTATGAATTTAACTTTTACAAGTTGGCACCCATCACGTGGCAATTTTTTTTTTTCATTTTTTTTTCTCTTTCCTATCTTTTAAAATTTCCAACTTTCTTACCCGCGTCCACCACACAGAATTTTTTTTTTATTTTAATAGCACGATGGCACGCAAGTCTCTTTTTATTTTTTTGTAATCATATTTAACCATATTTTATGACCAGGCAATGCTGGGCGCCCCCTTCCCCGCTAGTCTATTATATAAAAGCCAAAATGTGTGTGTGTGTGTATGTGTGCTTTTTTTGTATGTCCAGCAAAGACGTTTTTCGGGGGTGGGGAGGGCACTCAGTAGACGTCACTGTTTCTTAGAACTTTTTTATATACTCCCTAGATTATAATATCTTCGATTTACGAAACGAGGTCATCTCTATCTTTTATGTGAGCAACTTTTCCGATGCCTCCGTTCAGTCTTGAAAGACAAAGGATACCCCCTGTAGAAGCAGCTTCACGTGTAATTGTGAAGCAAGGGTTGCACAATCACCGACCAAACCTCCTGAATCAGCACTGTTTGAGTCCAGTAGTAAGGAAAAGTCCAGGACAACTGGAAACAGTGCTGAGATAAGCGGAGAGCACATACAACAACGGGAATTTCCAAAATAGTCACCCATTTAGTACTAACCAGGTTCAATGTTGCTTAACTTCGGTGATCTAGTGGGAACCGGTGTGTCAACGTGATTATGCTGTACTGAGCGACTTTTATTTTATGAAATTCACCCTATCCCGTGATCCAGCGTGTTTGTGCGTCGTTTGTGTATAAAAAAGTGAAGGCAGTTTTCCGGCTTTGTGCCGGGGACGTCCAGAAAGCAATTAGCTTTGATCACTGTGTGGAAAACCCTCATATCAGACAATTGCTATTCATTTGGACACCTAGGAGCTGGGCACGACCTCGTGGTGAAGAAAATAAATATCACGAGATTCATTTCATTCCTTCACCAACTCCTGACCTAATTATCATTGAGTCGACAGCTTTTGATTGACGTCGTTAAATTTAAACGCTTTTTACTTCCCTTGTCGTCGTAGCGCAGCGGTAAGATCTTACGTTTTCTGCCTTTGCATCACGGGTTCGAACCTGCCTGCCTAACACTTTTTTTCCTTCTTTTACACTTCCAAATATCCGGGCAACACCGGGCACCCCCGCTAGTTTATTGTTGTTTTTTTTAATTCTCTTATCAGTTTGTTGAAGCTGGAGATGGGACACCTTACTGGATGCCAAATATTCCCCTGCCCCCACTATTTTATATATTCCAACCGAGAGATCTTTTTTAGATTCTGACTGTCCTTTTAAGTGTTGTCTGCCTGTATGTCTACATGTCGAACTAAAAGTAAAAAAAAACTACACAACAAACACTTACAAAATTGGTAGTTTCTTGATTGACGTTGCTCCAGATAAATAAATAATATCTAAGATTTACAAAAAAATTATTCTTGGAGTTTTTGTCAGAAAGTATGGGCGAGGGGGGGGGGTTCTATTTTTCAGCCATTTTATATACTAAAGGGAAATAACTGATTTTTTTTTCAAAGAATTATTTCTTTATTTGTTCTTTGTTTTTAACACAGGAATCACCACTTATCAAGGCGCAGAGGCCACTTGAGGATAAGGGTTAATGGGTATACATTAGTCAATGTGATTATAGCGTAGTAAACATAAGTAGTGGGAATTTTGTAAATTGGACTACTTAGGGGGAGTGTTCATCAAGAACTTGTTTACATTGGACTTGAAGACAATCAGATTGTAGTCAGCTGGAAAGCAGGCAATCAGAAGAGAGTTCCACAGGCACAGATAAAGAGTGTGGGAAATTATTGATAGTCGTTTTGGCTAGACAAGTGTTTTTCATGAAAATTTGGCGAGGGGGGGGATCATAGATTGAAGCTCAGCTGAGCACTTGCCATAAAAATAATGATAAAGCAGAGACAGGCTCGCAATGTCTCTTCTGTAGGAAAAAGATTGCAAGGTAGAGAAAAGGTCATCCCCCCCCCCCCAGGCTGTCAAGGCAGGATACGCGTTCCATTTCAGATCAGGAGTAAAGGTCAGACCTAGAAGTTTGTCAAAACATGGAGCCTCCCCAAGACGAGAGCCATTCATTTCGATTGATGCGAGACAGAAATCAGTGCGTTGATGATATAACGATAGAAGCTTGGTTTTAGATGCATTAAAATTAGCCAGCCACTTCTTTCCCCATTGCACCACATGATTAAGATCAGAGGAGAGAGAATCAGAGAAATTGGTCATTTACTGCTTTTGAAGTGTTGCTATAAATGATAGTGTCTTCAGCATATCTACGAATGATTTTAGGATGTGATTTAGGAGATCATTAATATAGATCAGGAAGAGAGTTGGGCCCAGAATGAACCCCTGAGGGACACCAACATTAATATTGTGAGCTTCTGGTTTCTGCCCATCAACCACTACTCTTATGAACCTATCAGAGAGAAATGATTTACTAATTGAAACTACATTTCCAGCTATACCATAGCTGGAGATCTTGTGGAGTAGACCTTTATGCCATACCTTATCAAAGGACTTTGATATGTCAAGAGCAATTGCTCTAGAAACAAAGCTCCATTTCAAGAGATTCGCTAATCCTATTATTATTGCATGTCACTGAGGAGGTTATTTTATTTTTGCTGAGGTGGCTGACTACTTTATTTAACTCAAATTCCAGCAACTTAAGACGCACAGGAGACTTATTGGTCTGTACTGAGAAGGAGATGACCGATCGCCTGAATTTTAATTTTTAAATACAGGGCATACTGATGAGGTTTTTCAGAGTATTGGGAAGCATTTTTCCTTAAGGCAATGTTTAAACAGTTTTGTAAGTATAGGAGTTAGTTCTGGTTGAAGTTTTTTTAGCATTATAATTGGAATTTCATCCGGGCAAAACTGGCATTTTACGTCAACTGACAGAAAATTCAAACAATAGCATCGTCCTTGTTCTGCATAAGTACCTAAGTATCTTTAATTTGTTCATTCCATTTCACAAATGAACTCTTTTGCTTGTGTGAGATCATTACCCATATGGGTAAGAGCCACTGGCAAAACGTCTGTTTTCAGTAAAAACTGCTCACAGAGAACAATAAACAGAATGAAAGTCACATCATAGCTATCACTCAAGAACACTCTCTCCCTGGGAGCCGATACATTGATAAGTTTAACCTTTCTTACACTTTTAACTTGTCTGCATGTTGTGACTTTCAAATTTAGAAATGACTCACCAACATTCTTTCAACCTCTGTGAAATTTGGTGCTGTGACCAGAATTAGTCTAAGACTCCCAATTAACAAGCTAAAAAAATAAATAAATAATTACAATGTTATCATTTACATTTTAAAAATTGAAAAGAAAGAAAGAAAGAAAACACAAGAGAATCCATGAATACACTGCAAAAATATTTATTACCATAGCTTTTGTTGACAAAGACGAGTCACAGCTTTGAAAAGGCGGGCATGCAAGTAGGCCATTGCAGTTAGGCATAACTTTTGTTTTTTCATTTTTCATTATAGCATTGAAAGAAAAAATGTGATGGGAACTGGGAGTAGGGCAACAACTATAGAAACAAAAACCCATTATTTTCAATGGATTATTTCAAAATTAGCATGTTCTTTTATACAACAGGAGTGCATTCGAAAATTCATGTTTTTTTTTGGGGGGGGGGGTAAAAACGTGTACTTTTTGCATTTTATAGTTGTCTGGATTATTTTGTTTTTATTTGGTTAATTGTTAATGCTTTAGTGCTATATTTGCCATAAACGTGACCAGAAGTTAAAGACATGTTTTCTCTTAATATTTTTTAATTTAGCAAATTTTGCATATGTAAATGTAATTCATAGAAGGCAATATGATGCAGAGGTATAACGAATGAACACAAACTGAAGCATGAATGCCTACTGGAGAGAACTTGAATGCCTACTAGACACTAATCCTCAAGTGTCTAAGGTTTCTCTGTATAGGAGTTTGTCAAGAAAATAAGGCATGAGAATACTTTTCCCTACAAGTAAACCTTGACTAAATATTCAGAATCACATAGTATTTGTGGCCCAAATATGTTCTCCTTAATATGGTTAACCCACACTGGCTTTTACAACTAATGGTGCATCTTCTCCAAGTAATGTTACCTCAAATATCAGCACGAAAACAGATACTCAACCAGACTAGATGAATTCTTGTCCTGGAATCCAGTAAGACTAAGAAACCACAAGAAAGATACACATATTTAAATGGTCAATTGGGGGGGGGGGGAATTAGGTTCTCAACTTCTTTACTAGCTCAGTATTTGAGAGGTAAAGGAGAATTTTAATGAAATATGCGAATATCTATGTATCTCATATAGAGATCAAGTCCTTGCTCCCAGGTCCACTCTGACCCCAGACTGGTAGTACCTGTTAGGGTCCCAACTATGGGTTAAATAGAAACCGACTTGAAAAAAAATATATATATATTCTATTAAAAAAAATGTTCTTCAAAATCACTGGATTTGGCATTAAATAACCCGAAAAGGGTTGATATGCCGTAAAACAAAAACAACCAACCATATAGAGATCCAGATTGATTCTAGCTGATGGCACCCAAATACTTTTCTTTTCTTAATTTTGAAATCATGACACTAATAATAGATCCAAAATCTACACAAATTAAAATATCATATTTAAGCATATATTATGACGGGGTAAAACCGGGCGCCCACCCACCCAGCTAGTACAATGATACATATTTTTATATTATGTTATATTGTAATATATAAAAACAAGGCCGATAGCTATTAGTCGCGTGTTCTTGTGTAATGAATGAATGCGTGAATGTAGGATTGACATGAAATTCTTAAAGATAAACTAAAATGACCGAAAAATGGGCTGAAATAACTTAAATAAATAAAAAGTAAATGACTTAGAATGACTTTAATGAACTTAAGGGTGAATTGAATGACCTTAAGAATGACTTGAATGTTTAAAAATAACTGGAATCCTTCAAAAACAACTTGAATGATCTGGAGAATGACTTGAATGGCTTTGAGACCGACTGGTTGTAAAGTGGGTGATCATTTTACATTAAATTAATACAGAAAAGTGATCCCCCGCTTTATATCACAAAATTACAAACATAAGTACAGCATGTAGTAAGAAAGATACTACACTTTGATCTTGGCCAAAAGGCCAAGAAAAGGTATTTATTTGCTCCCCCACCGAGCAAATTTGGCACAAGGCCGATTTTTAAAGTGAGGAGTGAAGGGGAAATGGGGACCAACTCCCCGGGGAGTAGGGGAGCTGGATAGTGACAATTGGTATGAAGGGTTGCCCCTACATTGACCAAGGTCTTATATGTGGGGCTGCCTCCACATATGGTCTTTGCTTGCAGTATCTGCCGGAACAGATACTACACTTTGAGATATTAAATCTTTATTCAGGCAAAAAAAGAACATGAACAAAAAACTTAGGCACAAGGCCAACTCAAAAGGGAGGCAGATGGGGATCGTTGGTCATCCTTGTCACTCTAGAACTAAACAAAAGTTTCTCTTAGCTAGAATCTTCTTTCACCATAATACCGCATTCGCCCTTTCGTACTTGGAGATGTCCTACTTGGCACCCAATTATTTAAAATATTTTTTTATTTCCATGTAAAAACAAAGAAGATAACAATGATGATGCGATATACTACACTTTGATCTTAACCAAAAAGGCCAAGCACAAAAGTGTTACAGACAGACCGACCGACCGACTTATAGAGTCACTTGCACGCGACTAAAAACTGTACAACTCATTCAATCATTATGCTTTTGTCAGTTACATATATGATGAGCCTGGCTAATATCAGATGGGCGACCATTTGGAAATGCTAGGTGCTGGATGTACCGTACCGGGACATAGAAATTTCTCGGTTGGTATCTGGAAGTGAGTTTTATCTACCGAGAGAGATACACTCCCAGTCTTCGTTAAGACATGTATCTAGGAAAAGGGAAATCCTAATGTAAAAACCTGAGGTCTACTGTCCGCTCTGTCTTTTGGCAGCCATTGCACTGGCGAAGATTAGCAATTGTACCAAAAAGTGTGGTTGGTTCTGCACAAAGCCTTTACCACTATAAGCAAAGCATCTGTGTGGATTTCTGAATAACTTAGTTGTTGTGGCAGACCTCATACGCCAAAATCGACAGGAATATCATCACACATTCATATGAAAATATATATAAAGTTATGAAAATATATATGGCAATTAAGTTACACAGAATATTCCGTGTTTCATTCTTGTGAGAATTCGTCAGGCATAACCCTGACGAATTCTCACGAGAATGAAACTTACTATCTAACTCTACCTATGTATTGAACACTGTTGAAGTAAATACTGAAAAATTTACACATAAAATTATATCTTTGTATATTAAATTATGCGATTAAATGAAGTAATCATTCATATGTATATATATATATATATATATATATATATATATATACACACACACACACACACACAAAGTGGGCCATGGTCTCCCACGTTGGGAAATATATCCATTTTGTTCATTTTTTTTTTTTTTTTTTTTTTTTTTTTTTTTTTTTTTTAAAGCTGATTTTCTCTCTTATAGCAGTTGTCTTTGAAAACTGAAAATGTTGATTTTTTTTTTTTTTCAATGACAACTTCAGGCAATTCATAAAGAGGTAAGAATCTGCAGAGAGGGGTGCTAGGAATCCTCAAATAATTGCCCTTTTTACTCCTGTTTTAAAAGTGCCCTTTTAAGAGGAATTTATTATAGGCCTGTGTTTCACGGAGATGGTATTCATCACTATATTTTTGCTGCTTTTTTTTCTTTCACTTGAGCTGCAAAAGTTCTCCGCAATTCACTGTGAAGCGGGCAGAAGGGGGAAGAAGAGGGCAGAAGGGGGCAGGGACATTAAATGAGTTCCTATTGCCTACTTGCATCTTTTCTAAGTAAATTTTTAACCTTTCAACCTCGATAGACAGGTTTCTATAATCAACTAGCTGGATGAAGTGCGTTGCTCGGTCGTACAATACGTTTAAACATGATATTTTCATTTATGCTGATTGCCTACATATTATTATAGAATCAATCTTCTTTTGAATATTATATATTACAAGGAATAATTTGCATGGTGGACTAACTTGCAAAAAAAATTCTTTTAAATAATAATCATATTCACCAAATTCCGTCTGTGTTTGTTTACAATATTATGCTAGCTGATATTTGAATGCCCTGGAAAAGTGACTTCTGATTAATGTTTAGTTTTATAATATGCAAAATAAAGAAATGATTTGTGGCAATTTTAAATGGTACCTCTTTTCTTTTTATCGTAAATTGGACTCATTAATAAGAAAAAATTAAAATAAAATGGTGAGGCACACCCGGGCTTAAATAGGGGATCATTCGATCTGAGCTGTATTTCCAGATGACAATAAATCTACGTGTTTTAAAGAAGAAATGATTTGTTGAAATTTTATCATCTCTTTTAGCTGGTGTAAAGAACATATTCCCCTTGTAAAAATTCTTTTTTTTATCTATAAACAAGAAAGACTAGGATCGAATTTTTTCGATTTTCGATACTTATTAGATGAATTTTTGGACAAAGCATATCTAAGAACACTGCCAGACATATAAATTAGCTTTGTGTGAAATTTGAAAAAGATAGGTTCTGAGCCTATGAAGAAAGAAACTCTGTGTGTCTCTCTCTCACACACACACACACACACACACACACACACACACACACAAAGTGACTTTTATTATAATAGTAGATAGATAGATAGATAGATTTCTGTTGTTACTTCCTTTGATGATGTCTAATAAAAGAAGCCCATGTGGATGCCTCATTGTAAAATATATTTTAACCTGGGCAGAAAGTAAGAACAAAGTAGACATGGTTTTTCGAATGCATCCTTTTTTTTTTTTTTTAAATATCAAAAGAATCGATTTGTGTTCAATTTTTTTTTTTTTTTTTTTTTGGCAATTTAACTAAAAAAATTTTAATGAAATTTGAAACGAGAACAAAACGAAATAGAAATTTAAAATTTAATTTACAAATTTGACCCATGAATGTTTTGGTTTGCTTTGGGGGTTTTTTTTTGGTTTTTTTTTAATTTTTATTTTCTTTTTTTCATGATCCATTTTAGCCTGATGGTCTGTTAATCTCCAATGTTCTTAAGTTTGCAGGTTGCGGTATGTTAAGTTAAATTATTTGCTCGAAAACGACCAATTTTTCCAGAAACCGGTCATTAAAGGGTCAGTCGAAATTGATGAACTAACCTTTCTCAATAATACAACCTATCTCTCCCCTAAAAAAAAAAAAGTAATAAATATACAAAAATAATAAAATGGTGATCTTACATTTTTCTCAATCCAAGTAACTTCCGGTTTTGAAATTCATCAAAAGTAAAATGTGTTACCTAATGTGAAAACCACGTTATATTACGTTATTTTACTTAATCTTATTACGATCCTTCCAAGAAATAATTTTTTTTTTTTTTTTTTTTTGAGTGAGTGAGTACAAAAATTAGACCTGGTTATTTTAATACATCCCTTTTTTTTTTTTCTTTTTTTTTTGGGGGGGGGGGGTCGATCGATACCTCCGTTCAGTTTCGAAAGACAAAGGATATCCCTTGTAGCGGCAGCTGTGCGTGTAATTGTGAGGCAAGGGTTGTGCAATCCCTAACCACACCTCTCCTGAATCGGCACTCCAGTGGCAAGGAGAAATCCAGGACGACTGGAAACAGTGACGAGATAAGCGGAGAGCACATACAGCACCTGGAAGTCTCAAATGGTCACCCATCTGGTACTGACCAGGTTCAACGTTGCTTAACTTCGGTGATCCAGCGGGGGAACCAGTGTGTCAACGTGATTTTGCCGGAGGGAGCTTTTTTTTTTTTTAATATATATATATATATATATATATATATATATATATCAAAGGAACCGATTTGGGTTTAATTTTTTGGCTATTTAACTCAAACATATCAATGAGATTTGACAAGAGTAACTTCTACCATTTTCGGACATGCAAGAACATTTATTATGCAGATGAATGTGTGATAAAAAGAAAAGGCGAGGAAAGAAAAGTTATTTGCAAATAACTCGTATTCGTGGGAACTTATCTCAGAAGATTCATCCTTATATCGCCAGCCATTGGTTTTGTTGTTCTCCATGTTTGTTTTGCCAGATTGTAGGGATTGAGAGAATTTTGCCATTTAATCTTCAATCTTGCCAAAATATTTTTTTTTACAGCGATACCATCTACTGTATTCGTGTTTATTATGAAGTCTAATTATTTTGGGACAAATGGACATTTTTTTTTTCCATTATGTTTTTTTTATTTTATTATATGAGAACTTTTTCTTTTTAACTATTTAAGTTAAACGTCCATTTATTTGATTCATTTTAATTTAAAAAAAAAAAAAGGGGGGGCGCTTCTACACTATTGGGACAAATTTTCAGAAATCGTAAAACTGAATTTCACATGAAAACAATGGCATCTACGTATTCCTCGTATTTTTAAGATGATTTAATTATATACAAAAAATTACGAAAATCGATAAGTAGAGAATTATTTCTTAAAGAAAATAAGAAAATAGAATTTGATAAAAACGATCGTAAGACACAGGAGAGTTCAAAAAGGAGGTAATTTTCCGTTTTAATTTAAACAAGATGGCCGCAATTTTTCACTTACTAACACGATTAAAGGTGTTTTGTTGAATAATTCAGTAATATTCAGATAATTTCGACTGCATAATTAGAAAGCTACCATTGTAACTTATTAGAATTGACAAAAAATCAGTTGAAACCATTGTTTTTTTTTATCTGAAAACTATTTCTCGACTATAAAATCTCGCCCCAATTCTGCAGAAGCGGCAAAAAAAAAAAAAAAAAAAAAAAAGGACAAAATCATTTCAGTATTAATTATTTCTGTATTTATTCTGTAAATATATTCTGTTTTAATTTAATTTATTTATTAAAAAATACTTTTACTTTTAATATTAATTATTTCTGTAAAAAATCTTCTGGATATTCTGGTGGTTTTTTATCTATTTTCATGGAGTATTCAGATTAAATAACACCATTTGCTTCTGGCGGGTTTCAAAACCGGAATCGATAAATATGGTAGAATCTATCTAACAAAGATTTTTTTATGAATAAAATTGTTTTTAAGTTTTCAAAGAAAAAAAAACTTAAATTAAATTTAAAAAAAAAAACAAAAAAATATATATATATAATCTACACAACAAATGATTTGTTTTTACTTTTATGTTGATTTTTTTTTTTTACATTATTTTACTTTTTTAACAAATTAAAATTTAAAATAAATTAATTTTTTAATTACGTTTTGTTTTGTTACTATAATGAAATGAAAAGTAGTTTTATTTTTTGGTACTTGTCTAATTCAAGGGAAGTAACTCTACTGTCTAGGAATTATCTCCCTTGTGTGCGGAATTAAGTTCTCATAAAAAAATATGATCAAGTAGTTTTTTTTTGTTTTTTTTATTTTTTACAGAGGAAAATCGAATTTTAATGAGATTGGTCGTATCCCAGCCATCTTGCCTATTTCTCGGACGAAGACGGGGTGCCTTTAAACAAAAAAATGATTAATAAAGGACGAAATAAAAAAGGGATTAAAAAAGGGCAGATAAACTCTTTAAAATAAGTGAAAAAATATATATATTCATCTAGGTATTTTTTCTACCCATGTTTCAAAATAATCTCGTCAAATTTTGACAAACTTTTAACGGTGATGGAGTTATCTCCCTTGGCGTTCCCTCCTCCTCGTCTGCGAAATAGTCAAGATTGGCTGAGAGATAATAGATCTTAAAATTTGAGTTTTTTTCTGTAAAAAAAAAAAAAAAAAAAAAAAATACTTGATTAAATTAAGTGAAAAAATTTTTTATGAGAACTTAATTCCATAACGGGTATTTACAATGTATTTTTTTTTTTTTTCATTTTTTTTTTTGTCTTGATTAAACTAAAATACCTTTTGTAAAAACGAAAATTTTCTAATTGATAATTAAAATTGTGAAAAAAAAAAATCAGACAGCCAAAAATGTTGTTTGTAGTTTTAAAAAGAAAGCGAGAAGAAAAATTATACTCTGCTCCTACAACATCCTTTAAAAAAGCACAAAATCATTTTTTAAATTTTAAAAATATGATGTTAAAATAATTTTTTAAAAGTTAATTTAAAAAGTAAAAAACAATATTTTAAAAAGTCCAAAAGTTTTAAAACAAAGAAAAAAAAAAATTTTTATTTAGTTTGTAAAAAAGTTTATTTAAAGTATAAAACTTGAAAAAAAAAAAATCATAAAATAGTTGATTTCAGCAGAATCTAAAATTTAAAAACGTAAACAAATTTTAATTTAAAAAAAATTTCTTTTACACTTAAATTAAAAATTAATTAAATAAAAAATTATAAGACAAAGGAAATTAAATTTTATTGAAAAAAATTTTTCTTTAAATATTAAAGAAAAAAATAAATATTTTCACAAAGATAAAAACAAAAATAACAACCCTAAAAAAAAAAAAAACAGTTGGTTTTCAAAGAACCAAAGCGATATGTTCAAGACAAGAATTCCTCAGAAAAAAAAAAAAAAGTCGGAATTCAATTCTTATCACATTTTTTTTTTACCATCATTTTTAAAAAAAACAAAATGAATTAATGGGAATAAAAGAAATTTAAAAAATAGCAAACACAGAAGCAGAATCATGCGGTTGAAACATTAAATTATTGACATTCATCAGTGGAGAATCAGAATCTAAATGATGTATTGATCAGCCATCGATGGCGGCGGTTTCATGTAAACATGAGAAATTTCGCCCAAAAGAGTACTATGTGAAGTTTACTATTTAACCGATGCCTTAATAATAAGATACATACGGCATAATTACGTTGACACTTTGGTTACCGTTAGATCACCAAAGTTTAGCGACATTGAGCCTGGCCAATAGTAAAATGGATGACCATTTAGTAATACCAGGTGCTGTGTGTGCTCGGAGCCTGGAAAAAGATGGGTGCCGCCAGGCTATTCTTGTTCAAGTCACGCTGCATGAAAATAATACAGCGCCGTCCAACGAGGGATAAGGATACGTCTTAATAATAGAACTCTTTACTGCCTTGGTTGTGAATGATAATAATTTATAAGTGTAAAAGAAATAATCCATATATTAATAGGATAGTGCGTGTTTAATTTTATTTTTATTTCGGACTATTAGTCTCATCTTTATTAGTTGTTGTTTTTGGATCTTTTTATTGGTTCACAACGTTTCGGCCAACTTCCTCTGGCCTTCGTCAGGTGGTAACAACAACTAATAAAGATGAGACTAATAGTCCGAAATAAAAATAAAATTAAACATATAATGCCCATCTCAAAAAATGAATTCCAATTAAGTAATAATAATAGATAGTGTGT
>NC_136523.1:39761182-39956182 GCF_053919585.1 Euprymna scolopes | reverse complement strand
TTCTTTGAAATATCAATTATGAAAAAAAAAAAAATATATATATATATATATATATATATATATATATAATGACCAACATGTAGCTAATTCAAGGTTAGATATAGGAATCATATAACATTTGGAAATGAAAAAAAAATACATTATCAAATATTTTATGATGTCTTATTACTTTCTCTATAAATGTGATCAATTTAGCAACTAAGATGTAATCTATGTAGAAACTCTTTGGAACACAATGAAAACGTTTTTTTGGTTTGCTTTTTTTCTTTTTTTTTTTTGCTGAATCAGGCAATACATCTCCGTCTTCATGTTTATACGACACGTTTAACTAAAATTAATTATCAAAACATAAATACAAATGAAAAAAAGCATATATAGGAGAAACAAGTAGTCAATTTAAGATTAGACATTGCTATTACATGGTAGCATTCGAAAATTAAAAATACAAAAACAGCATTACATTATCCAAACATAAATGCAAATAAAAAAAGTAAAATCATTGCTACTTGAAATTAACACTTTCTTGCAATATAAGAAAGTGTAAATTATATTAAAAATAAAACCATCAAATTATAATTGTCTATAGCTCTGGGATGAGGTGATTTCATTATGGATTTCGTTATTCGGACTCACTTCCTCATCTTCGGTGTTTTTTCCACTACGTTTCGGCCGTTTCCTCCTTCGGTCTTCTTCAAGTGTATCTCGAACTCGGGAACTGTTTGGGGGGGAATTTCGAACCCAACCCTTTATTGTTACGGGGGTACCATGTTCTCGTTCCATTCAGGCCGTCCCGGCTGCTACTGCTTAATGCTGTTTCTGCTGCCTCTATCGCTGTCGTTGCCGTTGTGTTGTCACTACTACCACTGCTTTCGCTCAGGATTGAACTCAGCACCTTGGAGACTTGCAATGTCTGTTCCAACATCTTAGTCGCCTCGGCCATGTGTCAGTGAAGAAGGCCAAAGGATGAAACGGCCGAAACGTAGTGGAAAAAACACCAAAGATGAGGAAGTGAGTCCGAAAAACGAAATCCATAATCAAATTATAAGTTTAAAAATCAAATTATTAAGCAAGAATTTGTAGGCTAACGCAAACATAAATATTTGCAATTTGTTATTGAAATTTATTTAAATTTGTTTAAATTTGTTATTGAAATTTATTTAAATTTGTTATTGAAATTTATTTAAATTTGTTTAAATTTGTTATTGAAATTTATTTAAATTTGTTATTGAAATTTATTTAAATTTGTTATTGAAATTTATTTAAATTTGTTTAAATTTGTTATTGAAATTTATTTAAATTTGTTATTGAAATTTATTTAAATTTGTTATTGAAATTTATTTAAATTTGTTATTGAAATTTATTTAAATTTGTTATTGAAATTTATTTAAATTTGTTATTGAAATTTATTTAAATTTGTTTAAATTTGTTATTGAAATTTATTTAAATTTGTTATTGAAATTTATTTAAATTTGTTCTTTGATTTTTTTATTTAATTTTGTTATCTATATTTGTTATTGAAATACGGATTAAACAAAATAATTCAAAAGTCAATAAATGAATAGATAAAATAGAAATTATTCACTTTGAATTGTTGTATAATTTGAAAAATATCTCAATCGTTTTATCAATTTTATACACAAATAATAAATTATTAATTAAAATGAAAACATATTTATTAATTTTCTCACATTTCCTGAAGAAACAATGATGTTGCACACTGACAAATGAATGCAAAAATACTGTTAGAATTTGATTTTTACATTAATTTGAAGTTACATCCAATATCAGTGTTTTTTACATCCAATATCAGTGTTTTTTAGCTGTTAAAACATGATTATATCAGTTTTCTTATCTGTTAAAAATGCTGTTATATATTTTTTTTAAATGGTCAAATCGTCACTATATAATTTTTTAACAGGATAAAACATCATTATATAATATTTTAATTGGTCAAAATACCACTATATATTTTTTAACTAGTTAAAACATCACTATATTTTTTTGTAATTAGTCAAACCATCACTGTATATTACCATATAATTTTTTAACTGGTCCAAATGCCACTATATATATTTTCAAATTAGTCAAAACAATACTATAATATTTTTATATTGTCAAAACGTAACTATATAATTTTTAACTATTCAAAACGTCACTATATAAGTTTTTTAACTGATCAAAACGTCAATATACAATTTTTTAAACAGTTTCAAAGTCACTATATAATTTTTGACCAGTTCAAAGTCACTATATAATTGTGTTTAACAGTTAAAAACATCACTATATCATTTTTAACATTTAAAAACATCATTATATCATTTCTTAATTGTCAAAAACGTTGCTATATCAATGTTTCTGTTGTTTAAATTGTCAATATGTGATTTAACTGCTAAAACCTTACATGTATATTAATTTGATAATTAATGAAATTAGGAAAACAAAACACCAGTACATTACATTAAAAATATATTTTCAAATATTTGTACTGGTGTTTTGTTTTCTTAATTTCATTCATCCAGAAGAAGTCTCGCAATAAAGACGAAACGTTAATGAACGCATAACTTGGTTTGTTCCTTTTTGATCTTTGTCTATATATGTACGAATGTATGTATATATATATATATATATATATGACAAAAGTCTATATTCCAAATTTCATGATGTTGGCCATCTTACAATTTATTCCTTTAATTCAGTTGACACTTACAATTACATTGCGCTTCTTAAAAATGGATTGGTATATATAAAAAGAAAATAGAAGAGAATAAAGAATATTTCTACAGAAATATATATATATATATATATATATATATATATATATATATATATATATATATATAGATAGAGAGAGAGAGAGAGAGAGAGAGAGAGAGTTAAAAACATGATTATAAAATTTCCAGGGCACTCTAGCAAATTATAGTTCCACTCCAACTAAGGCAGGTCAGACATAATTAGCACCAGCTTTGACTATAATGTATACACATATATATTACTTTTTGTAAAAGAATTAAGCTCTCTAGGCGGTCAGTAATGTGAATATAAACGAATATAATTTCTCTTCATGCCAAGCATGATAGCCTAAAAGTAAGAATTCCTGACTGCTGACTAAGTAGCTGGGTTTTGAACTCAGCTTGGAACACTTGCCATGATTGCTCGCACTGAAGAGCCACAATACAACAGAACAGCTATCTGTGGATGCCTATATATAAGTGAGGAGACGATTCCAACATTTTTCTCGATTCCATACTAAATTCCCAATTCCGATACCATTACCGATTCTTTATAAACCTCTGCATATTTGACTATAAAGTTATTTTTCATGATTACCATAAAAAATAAAACACACACACACGGTAAATGGGCATATATTTCTCAAAATGTGAAAATCCACTTGTGGGGAGATGATCTATCGATTTTAGTTTTACTGGTAGTTTAAAAATCAATCAATATTTATCGTTCTATTATTACTACCAGCTGTGGAAAATTTTTGTATCGTTTCCGATTCTTTTTATTCGATTCAGTATCGTAGGACTTTACTAATTATCATTGAAACAGACCCAGAAAATTAATCTTTATCTTTCAAAGGATTTTTACAACTTCAAAATTTAACTGAATTGGTTAGCTCGCAGTAAAAACATTTTACATAACTATTTTTTTTTTTTTTTTGTACAAATATTTTTTTCCTTTTGGAAATTAACTTTAATCTTTAATCTTTCAAATACAATCAAAAAGTAGTCGAAAACCTACAAAAAAAATTGATAAATCGGTTTTCAAAACTATGTCCCCCCCCCTATTCCGCCATTTTTGTCCGTAACTACTATAATTAATTTGTGTTATCGCAACAGCCGCTTACCATTGATTTCACGTTGGTAATGACCATTGGTATCAATTAATTTCGTCATTATTTGGGAGAGGTGGGGTTTACAATTATACTGTTTCAGTTTTATCGATTTTTATTTAGTATTTCTTTGTGTTTTACCTCTGTAGCAGTTTCTATAAGTCTGGCTCACATCAATGACTCATGTATTAGTCTCCGCATTCAAGGGTTTTTCCTTATTTTCATTATTGTTATCCGTTGTATCTTCTCAGCCATCCCCCTGATTCCAATTTCTCACATTTTTTTTCAAAGTTTTTCAGAATTGTTCCTAGTGCTACTACTATTATTGGTATTATCTTTACTTTCTTTTTATTATTATTATTATTTACTCACTTGGAGTTCTTAAACAGGCCATCACTTATATCACACTAACATAATTGTTATTATTTTTTTTTACCAAATACAGAATCCAATAAAATATATATATATATAACTACTTCATTTACTCACAAAATTAATATACGAAAGTATAAATTTATGTGTAAACTTTAAGTATTTACTTCAAAAGTGCTCAATGCGTAGGTAGAGCTAGTTAGTAAGTTATTAAATATATATGGCGGTTAAGCTACACTGAATATTCCGCATTTCATCCACTCTAGGGCTCTTCAGGCTTACGGCTGAAGAGTCCTAGAGTGGATAAAACGCGGAATATTCAGTGTAGCTTAACCGCCATATATATTTAATAACTTAGTATTTATATATATATATTTTAGAGGGAGGGCTCCTTCAGTCTATAAAAGACTATGGATACCCACAAAGAGGTGGCTGCACATGAAATTTTTGTGGCAGGAGGTGCGCAATCTCCAACCACACCTCTCCTGAGTTGACATTTTTTTTTTTTTTTTTTTTTTTTTTTTTTACACAGTGATCACCACTTATCAAGGCCCGGAAGCCACTCAGGGATAAGGGTTATTGCAAGTACATCACGTTAGTGAGGAGATTTTATGAAGTGTTTAATTAGGGGGGGCGGTTCATAAGGAATTTGTTAACATTAGACTTGAAGACATCCAAGTTGTAGTCCGGAGGGAAGCAGGCAGACGGAACAGAGTTCCACAGGCGTGCAGTTCTAAGAAAGAAGCTTTGCTCATGAAATCCGCGTTTTGATTTAGGCACAGATATAGAGTGGGGGAAATTTTTCACAGTGGATTCAGCTAGACGGGTGATTTTCGTGAAAGTTTGGCGAGGGGGGACCAGGGATTGGAGTTCAAACGAGCACCTGCCATGAAAATAACGATAAAACAAGGATAGGCTCGCAACGTCTCTTCTGTGAGAGAGGGGTTGCAGGGTAGAGAAAAGGGCATCCCCCACTAAGCCACGAAGTCTATTTTGTACTCTGTCAAGGCATGATAGGCTGTTTTTGGCAGCTCCTGCCCAGATATGGCAACAGTATTCCATCCTTGGACGTACTTGGCTTTTATATAGATAGAGAATTGCATCAGTAGTGAGATATCTTCTGGAGCGGACATTGTTAAATACTAGTGGCAAGTGAAGTGCATGTACAAGACAACTGGAAACAAATGCCAAGATAAGCGGAGAGCTTAACTTTGGTGATCAGACGAGAACCGGTGTATCAAGTGATTATGCCGTATCATATATATGATGATGAAAATAATGGAAATGGTATTCCGAAGAGATAGACAGATGAAAAAGGAAAATACCAAGTTATATGTCCATCAACGTTTCGTCTTTATTGTAAGACTTCTTCTGGATGAATAAATTGAAGAAAAAAAAAAATTATATATACGTATGTATACATTCAATTATATATATGTACATACATATTTTCATAAATTTATTCATCCAGATGAAGTCTTACGATAAAGATGAAATGTTGATTGGCATATAACTTAGTTTGTTCATTTCTCTCTGTCTCTCTTATATATATATATATATATATATATATATATACACACCAAGTTAAAGGTATTCTAGAGGGAAAACTTGTGAATTAAAACAAAGTTATTAAAAGTGCTCAATAAAAAAAGAGCAAAATATAGTATTTTTATTTATACGTAAATACCCCCGACAAACCTGACACGCAGCAAAATCTCACCCCTTCACAGTTGAGATCCCTAGATGTAAGAGAGCCTTCTACTCCAGTAGTTTCTTACCCAGAACCACTAGATTTTGGAATTCCCTTCCGGGTTCCTGCTTCCCCAACTGTACTGACATGCAGAAGTTCAAGTGTAACATGAACCGACATCTTGCTGCCCAACTCCCCTGTAGCGTATGTCCTTGATAGTAGCCCCCTACATCAAAGTGGCAATGTGCCTTGTTTGGGGTGAAAATGTAAAAAAAAAAAAAATATAGACAAATATTACATAGTCACTACACTAACATACTAATGTTTCGGACAATTGGTTGGCTAAAATCAAGTCCTCGTCAGGCGACGTAATAAAGCTTATGTACCACTGAAGGCATCTGGCTCTTGTTTTGTGGTACGTGAGCTTTATTACGTCGCCTGACACGGCTTTTGGTTTTTGCCAACCAATTGTCCGAAACATTAGCATGTTTAGTGTATTGACTATGTAATGTTTATCTTTACGAATAAAAATGTTATATATATATATATATTTTTTTTTTAAATATATATATATATATATATATATATATATATATAATTAAAAGTAAAGATTAACAATTACGAACTTTTTAAAAATAAATGATGAAACTATCACAGTTTTGTTCTCTAAGTTTGGCATTCTGTGGTGAAATAATACAATATATATATATATATATATATATATATATATATAGTTTTGTTGTTGATTTTTTTAGCAATATTAAGGTTAACGTCTATGCCTCGGAGATCCAGTGTTTTTCTTAGAAAGTCGCCCATTTTTTATTTATTTATTTGTTTTTAAAAAATAATAAATAAATAAATATATACTATTAGTGTCAGAATGACTAATCGGAATCAAAAAGTGCTTTCCTAATTTCCGATGCCAAAAACGATTCTTTTAATATTTTTACCTTTGTTTAAACTTGATGTTAAACTGCTGGTACAAATAACAAAATAATGCACACGAGTAAAACTAAACTCTGTAGATACCGACTATCTGCAAATGTATGTACATATTACAATAACATTACACAGGTATTTAGGATACCCCCACCAAAAAAAATTTTTTTTTAAATATAACTCTATAATAAAATATTTATTGATTTAAAAAGAATCAGAAATTTAAAACAGAATCGGGAAAAATATTGAAATTGTCCCATCACCAATATATTATTATTATTATTATTATTATCATGATTATTATTATTATTATTATTATTATTATAAATCAAGAATTTTTTGTTTTTATACAAAAAAAAAATAATAATTTACAAATAATTTATTTTTTATTTAAAAATATTTTTTTCTCACAAAGAAAAGAAAACAAACATGAACGTATGTAAATCTTTATTATTTTTATATAGAAGCGATAATTTTTTCTTTTAATTGAACAGAAAATTAAGCAAAGCCAAACAGTTTTTTTTAACTGACTTTTTTTTTTTTTTTTTTAGGTTGTGTGTGTGTGTGAATGTCAAGGTCGACTGAAATATAACTTCCAAAAAGATTTATACACATATTTACACAGACACATACATATATATACACACACATACAAATTTTCATTTTATATATATATATATATATATATATGCACACACACACACACATATATACATACATACATATAAATGCACATATACATACACATGTATATGCATTAATTTTATACATATATATATCCACACATTTTCATTTATGTGCATGTATATATATATATATACACACAAATTTTTATATGTATATATACGCACACATCTATATATATATATGTATATATAAACACATCTATACAATATAATAACACACTCACATCTATATATATATATATATATGCACATATACATACACATGTATAATATATGCATTCATTTTATATATATATATATATATATATATATATATATATATTTATTTAATGTATTCATTTGCTTCCTCACCAAAGCAAATTAGGCACAAGGCCGTTTTTAATGTGGGGTAAAAACCAGCTCCCCTAAAAGTAGGCAAAAATGGAGCACTCTGGTTACCAAAATTAATAATTGTCCTAGTATAGAGGGTTTCCCCTCCATTGACTGGTACAAATTATCTTAAGTGCAGCATCTACAGAACAGATGGTATTTATTTGCTCCCCCACTGAGCAAATTAGGCACAAGGCCGATTTTTAATGTGAGGAGTGAAGGGAAATGGGGACCAACTCCCCGGGGAGTAGGGGAGTTGGATAATGACAATTGGTATGAAGGGTTGCCCCTACATTGACCAAGGTCTTATATGTGAGCTTGCCCACACATATGGTCTTTGCTTGCAGTATCTGCCGGAACAGATGGTATTTATTTGCTCCTCCACCAAGCAAATTAGGCACAAGGCCGATTTTTAATGTGAGGAGTGAAGGGAGGGGGAAGGGAAAAAGAGGACCAGCTCCCGAGAGGTGGGAAATGGGAGCTGGTTAAAGGTCAGGCATGTGGGGTTGCCCCCACATCTGGTCTTTGCTAGTCATAGCTAGCAGAATCTGCCGGAGCAGATACTACACTTTGATCCCGGCCCGAAGGCCAAGAACATCAGAATTTTTTATATATATATATATATATATACATTATATATATATATATATATATATAAATTATTGGTTTGGTTTGATACAAAGCAGGCCAACCAAGTGCTTAATAATAAGAGCCTAACATCAATTGCGTTAATAGAAGATCAGGTTGAATCATCATTTGATCGCACCTGGCTTGAAACCTATGGTATCATGCTGATTCGACCTCGTGTAACGCAATTAATTTTATATTCCACATAAAATCGGTAACAAGATAAAAGAATGTTTACTGTGTTTCTACACAGTTGCCGGATAATTAATCGAGCTTATTTATATTCATAGTAAAACGTTTTATTTATGACTACACGTTCAGAAAATGTTTAATACATGACACATCCTACAGTTCTGCTCGATTGTGTGCGTGTGCACGCAAGTATATATTTCTGTGAAAAGATGCTTATTTAATTATAAATAAATGTTGAAATATTTTTATTGTGTGTGTATTATATATATATATATGTGTGCACGCACACAAAAATATATGTACACAAATATACATTATCATTATATATATATATACATACAAATATATATTGTCAATATATACATATTTTCAGTATATATATGTACACAAATATATATATATATACACACACACATATATAATGACTATATATATATGTGTGTGTATGTATATATAAATATATATTGTCATTAGCGTAATGGTGAGAAGCCTTGACTGTCATTTGGGCGGTCGGGTTTCAATCCTGGCTTGAAGCACTACCTGTCTAGCCATACTAATGAGCTGTGAAACAGCGAAACAGTACTGTATCTGGATGACTATATATTGAGTAAATATTTTTTCATATATATATATATATATATATATATATATATATATATTCAGTAAATATTTTTTCATATATATATATATATATATATATATATTCAGTAAATATTTTTTCATATATATATATATATATTCAGTAAATATTTTTTCATATATATATATTCAGTAAATATTTTTTCATATATATATATATATATATTCAGTAAATATTTTTTCATATATATATATTCAGTAAATATTTTTTCATATATATATATATATTCAGTAAATATTTTTTCATATATATATATATATATTTATATATATATTCAGTAAATATTTTTTTCATATATATATATATTCAGTAAATATTTTTTTCATATATATATATATATTCAGTAAATATTTTTTTCATATATATATATATATATATATTCAGTAAATATTTTTTTCATATATATATATATTCAGTAAATATTTTTTTATATATATATATTCAGTAAATATTTTTTTATATATATATATTCAGTAAATATTTTTTTCATATATATATATATATATTCAGTAAATATTTTTTTCATATATATATATATATATACACACACACACACATTCATTCATTTATACATATTCACCTTGTTATTTTTCTTTATGAAACACTTTCCCAAATGCATCATAAAATTTTTTAAAAAATAGAAACATTAGATTGTCGACCTGAACATTAATTGAAGAAAGTGGTAGAATCGATCACTCCCCAAAAATTGTTTTTTCGAGATGTTTTAGACAAATTATCTTGTTCATAAAACACACACATACACACAAAATAAAAATTAACAAAAAGTTTAAAAAGCAAAAAAAAAAAATAAAAACATTTATTTTAAATAAAAAAATCAAAAATACTTGATGAAGAGGCAGCTTTTCCAAACTAATTTTTTTTTTCTTTTTCTCTTTTTTTTGCAATTTTGAAACAGCATTTCATTTTTCTTCTCGTTTTCAAGTTGTATGAACCACCAGTTTTTTTAATTTGGAGTTGTCTTTGTCAGGATATCACATTCGGTATTGTGTGAGTTACAAAAAAATAAATAAATACTTACTTTGTGGATTTACTGCTTAAGATTAACAAAAAATGGGATCAATTATGGTTTCAAGGAATCCAGAAAAAGAAATCAATTTTTTTTTCTGATATCAAAAATCGATCTTGTTACAAAAAACCAGAAAAAGAAATCAATTTTTTTTCTGATATCAAAAATCGATCTTCTTACAAAAAACCAAACGACTCAAGTTGAGTTTACAAATACTGCATGCGTCAAAAATCAACTAGTGTAAATCTGAAGTCATCACTTTCGTTTTCCTTATTTCTAGGGTCCTTGAATCGTAATTGATCCCAAAAATGTGTATACATGATTATATATGTATATATTTTATAATTATCATACAATACAACTTTGGGCTTAAAGAAAAATCTGTGTCCACTCTTCGTATTCTGATTTCAAGAGGATACACCATATGAAAATATCTTAACATCAAGAATTTATCGTTTGAAACGAGGGAGTTATGGAAAAGAATTATATTTATTTCCTTAATCCATGGACTTTCAATAATGGCTCATATCATCAGATGAAAATGTAGTTAGCAAAATGATTATTTATGAATAAACATATATTTTGCTTATTAACACATATATTGAAAATGTTATTAAAAAGTATTTAAAAAGCAAAGATGAAGGATATCATACAGCCTAGGCAATCAAACGTTGAATCAAGCTCAATTATTTGTGGGATATTCCTTTTTATAATAAAATTTTCAATACATGGACTAATTTTTCCTCTGATCGATATACGCTGTCATTGAAAATCCATGGATTAAGGAAATAAATATAATTCTTTTCCAAATACCCTTTGTTTCAAACAATAAATTCTTGACTTGAATATATTTATATATATTTTTAATCTACAGAATTTAACTATAATTCCTTAGTTCCTACATTCATGTTTGCTCTATTTTAGATATTGAGCTTTTCCTTTTTGGCTGGGATCGTCTTGCAAATATTATCTCGCTATAATATTTAATAAGATAATATTTCATTTGATTATCAAATCTGTGATTTAACTAATTTATTTATATATATATATATATATATATATATATATATATATATATATATTATTCTAGGTTAATATTTTCCAGAGGTGAAGCAACCAATGAATTTTTAACAAGGTTCATAGAGTGTTCAATACCGAAGTAGCGCAAGATGTGAATTTTATTTGTTTTACATAAGCATTACTATGTTGCTACACATTCATGAGCATGTTTCTGTCAGTCAGTTGCAAGTAACTAGAGACTTCTTCAGTGGAGTCTGTAATTAATCAAGATTACAGACTAAACGTTTGTATAAGCTATACTGCCTGAGGAGGTTTCTTTTTACTTGTAACTGGCTGACTAAAACATGCTCATGAATGTGTAGTGACATACCAATACTTATGTAAAATAAATAAAAAGTGTATGTATGTATATATATGTTTTTAATGTTTTTGTGTTCATTTTTTTCTTAATCTAACTAGTATTTTACTTTGTTTTCAATATGCTCCAAATATATATATATATATATATATATATATATATATATACACTGTGTGTGCAAAATCAAGACTTCAAGACAAGGTGTTGATGGCAATGAAAAGTGTATTTCATTTTACGTTACAATTGTTTCAATGTCCAGTTCGACAATTTCAAGCATTATATCGTTTGAAAATTCTCAAAAACCAGCATTTCTTCATACATTATGAATAAACACACTTTTGGCAATGTAGCTTTTTTTGAATAGAAAGAAAATTTTCAAGCGATATAATGCTTGAAATTGTCGCACTGGACATGGAAACAATTGTAACGTAAAATGAAATATACTTTTTTTTTTAAATTGAAATACACTTTTTGTTGCCATCAACATCTTGTTTTGAAGTCTTGATTTTGCACACAGTATATTAATCTCAATTTTGAAATGTGATAATTTTGTAGCTTAATCCTTAAGTCAACCATTTTTGGCTTAAAACGTATTGGTATATGAAAATTTACGGAATTACACGAACTCAGTATATTATATATATTTCTAATTAGTTTGTTTTTTTTAATGAAAAAATTAATAAATAATTATACTTCTGACAAAAAAATTGATAAAAATGGGATGTTTTCAAAGAGATGGTTATATAAAAAGGCAAATTGTTTTCTTTCAAAACAATACAAAAAAATATATAATTTGAAATTAAAAAAAATTTTTTTTCATTTTTTTTTAGTATATATATATATATATGTATATATATATAAATTTTACAATTTTTTTTTTAAACTGTTTTGTATTTTGCAATTTTTTTTTTTTTTTTTTGGCGGAAATATGTTTTTATCAGATATTCAATATTATTAGTATTTTTATTATTATCACAATTTAGGTTTATTTTTTTGTATGCTTATATTTTTTAGTTTTTGTTTCCCAAAATGCAGATTTATATATTAGAACCCATCACTTTGCTTTAAGGTGGGAAGGAGGTTGGTGGATTTTTTTTTTTTTTTTTTTTTTTTTTTTTTTCAAATATATTTTGCTATTTTTTTATTCATTTTTAAAATTTTTGTTTTAAAGCAGAAATATATTTATGTATTTATTTAATTCCATTCTTTGAAAATTGAAATACCTGCAAAATAAACAAAGACATTTTTTTTTTTTATAAAAATTGGAACAGTTATATTATTAAATACCACTTTTTTATTTAAAAAAAAAAATAATTTTTTTTTTTTTTTTTTTTTTTTTTTTTTTCCAAAATTCTATCAGTGGGTACCGAATAATTTTTTAAATTTTTTTTTTTAATACGATAGAATTATGAAATTATTTATGATTATTATTATTATTTATTTTTTTTTTTTTTTTGCCTTTTTGTTTTGGATGAATTATTTTTATTATAAAAGAAAAAAAATTAATAAATAAAAAAAATAGAAATGAGTTACATCCTCGGGACATGATCAAAGTGTAGTATCTGTTCTTCAGATGCTGCACTTCCATTTCTCGTTCTCTTTCGGTGGAGGAGAAATCCTTCACGACTGAGACAATTTTTATTTTTGTACCTTTTCTCCACGTTAAAAAACGACCCTGGTGTCTAACTCTGTCCCGTGGGGAGGCATAGTAAATAGGTACATATCTTCATATATAAAAAAAAATATTTTTTTTTTTTTTATAAAAATTAATTTATTATTTTTTTTTTTTTTTTGGTATTTAAAACAACTGTTCCAATTAATTAAAGCATAAACCTTTGTCGACAACATTAACTAATTAGAAATATATATATATATATATATATATATATATATATATATATATATATATTTATTCACTTTCCTGTTAACCGGCAGATGTTCAAGGTCGCTATATCTTCAATCATTTTCCCCAATCATGTTGTAAGTGCAACCCTGCTACAGCCATCATCTCTCTACAGACCTATTTATTTATTATTTGATTTGATTATTACGAAACCTATTTAGACGGTCATTTCTGTCTGACGTTTGCAGATGAGTTATCTTTATTTAGATAGGTTTCCTTTCGACTATTTTGTTATTTTTAACTAATATTTATACCTATAGTGACTGATAATATTGGAACGACCTAGCACAAGGGCAAACTCTTCATTAATCGGTTTTGTCCACTATTTAAGATCAATTATGTAACCCTATTACAGCCCATCATCTCTCCACAGACTTATTCCCTTCATTCATGGGTGGATTATTTTTAACCTAGCACAAGAGTAACCCGTTTACAACATTTTATTCTCCTCTAATTTGGGTTTGTATTCCTAATATTGATTAATATTGATTGATCGCTAATTATGAATAAAGCGTGTTTGAAAATGTGAAAGCCCATAGAAGGAGTGGCTTACTTTAGTTTTATAGCTTGAATTTGGCATAGTCAACGACCATATCCATTAGGCTGATATCATACACCCTTACATGAGGTTAGGCTTAAGAATATTTTAACTTATACCTAAAATGAGATGAAATGGTAAAAGGAAGATCTAAATTCAAGACTCCATCTCAACGTTTCAGATTACTGTTACGAGGGCTTTATCAAGAGTGCAGTTGAAAAAAATGACAAAAAACGAGATATGTAACTTGGGAGAATACATATAGTAATTGTAGTGCAATAATTTTAACTAACTCAGGGAAATGTGCATACTTGTAGAAGAAAAATACTTGTAGAAGAAAAAAACATTTTTTTTACACATCCTCACAAATATTCATAATATTACAACCTGAGGTGGAGAGACTTAAAAACTCAATGGTTCACCAGTTTAGTGCGGGTTTTTTACTCTTGAAAAAGCCTGCACTAAACAGGTGAAACATCGAGTCTTTAGGTCTCTCCACCTCAGGTTTTAATACAATACATGTCAGATTTTCATCCTTGTTCATAATCATATATATATATATATATATATATATATATATATATATATATATTGGCCAAAACGTGGTGAGACGACAACTATGGAAGGCAGTAATTATTTACTGAGTATTTAATTATTATATATATTGATATATATATATATATATATATCAATATATATATATATATATATATCATAAATTTATGTATATATATATCATCATAAATTTATGTATATATTTATTCATCATAAATTTATGTATATATTTATTCATCATAAATTTATATATATATATTTTTTTAACCATAAATTTATATATATATATATTAAATAAGATATGTATCATGTACGTTTGAAGCCAAAACAACGCATTGTTCCAAAATAAACAGATGTTTATTTTGTTTGAAATTTATGTTAAAGTCCATAAATATATTTCGACGGAAACCGTGTCTTTTTTCTTTTTTTTTTTTTTTTTGCCATGTTGTTGTTGGCGCAAAGAATTAGCTGTTTGTTGTTTCTACGGTAGTTTTTTTAAGTATAGGAACCGTGCATTTGGTCACGCAAGATTCACTTAAGATTTTATTCCTTAGAAGCGCTGGTTGAGTTTGAATTAAATAAGATACGTATCTTATTTAATTCAAACTCAACCAGCGCTTCTAAGGAACAAAATCTTAACGTTATATATATATATATATTTTTTTTTTTAATCATAAATTTATATGTATATATATATATTTTTTTTTTAACCATAAATTTATATATATATATATATATATATATATTTTAACCATAAATTTATATGTATATATATATATATTTTTTTTTAACCATAAATTTATATATACATATATATATATATATTTTAACCATAAAGTCGAGAGTGATCCTGTGATTTTAACATCATGATCTGCACACGTGGGTTTAGGTGACAGACTTTCATTTCAACATAAAATGCTCAACAATAAGAATTCATATGTTTAAATTGGAATTCATTATTGAAATGAGTATTATTTATTCATTTATTTATTGCGTACTATTATCCTCATCTTTTCTTAATTGTTGTTTCACGACCTTTCGGCCAACTATTCCTCTGGCCTTCGTCAGGTGGTAACCGTGACGGGATAGGAACTCCAAATCTCCTAACTGCATCCTCAGCAGTTACTGCCTTCCATGGTTGTTGTCGTCTCACCACGTTTTGGCCAAGTAAGCCTCTGGCCGGCTTTGGGTCAGATTGAAACTGCTATCTTCAAAAACACTGCTCACCTGGAATCATAGAGATTGAACGTCTCTATCCACTGCGCCACGGGCCCCGAAGGGCGATCAAGGTTGAATTTTTTGGTCTTATAAATCCACGTTTATTTACTATCTGATCTTCCATGGTCGGGTCCGTACCGAATGGTTTATATATTATTTTAATTGGAATTCATTATTGAGAGGAGTATTATTTATTAATTTATTTATTATGGACTGTTATCCTCATCTTTTTTAGGTATTGTTTTCTCATGGCGTTTCGGCCAACTATTCCTCTGGTCTTCATCAGATGGTAACCGCGATAGGATAGGAACTCCGAATCTCTTAACTGCGTCCACTGCAATTACTGCCTTCCGTAGTTGTTTTCGTTTCAACACGTTTTGGCCAAGTGAGCCTCTGGCAGGCTTTGGGTAGGATTGAAATCGCTATCTTCAGAAAATGCTCATCTGGAATCATAGAGATTCAACGTCTCTATCCACTGCGCCACGGGCCCCGAAGGCCAGAGGAATAGTTGGCCGAAACGTCGTGAAACAACTAAGAAAAATGAGGATAATAGTCTGGAATAAATAAATAAGAATCCAGTTCTTAAAGAGAAAAGATTATATCTATGGGCTCAGAGGCTAAAGAATAAGAGTGGAGAGTTGTATGTTTTGGGTTCAATTCTAGCTAATGTCACCCAAGTTATATATATATATTTTTAGTTTTAATCTCACTACTATATATTAGGTTTAATATAATAATCAGCAGAGAATGGTCTCTAATTATAAATACATAATCTGCATGATTTATAATATTATATTTAAGCGTATCTTACGACCGGGCAATGCCGGGCAGTTTGCTAGCAATAATATAGATATTACTATTTCTATTAACATTTTGAACTTGTGTGTGTATATATATATATATGTATATATATATATATACATACACAATATTTATTTTAACATTATACGTATTTTAAAGGCATACCAGTGGTTTTATTGTGTTGAATCAACCATAAGAGGTTGGAAAGAGTCAGCGCAAATTCATCAGCGACTTTGAAAAAGTGAAACAATTCACTGACCCCTTCCAACCTCTTATGGTTGATTCAACACAATGAAACCACTGGTACGCCTTTGAAATATGTATATATAGTGTCGAAATAAATATTGTATGTTCAGCTCTCACAGCCACAATCGAGCACTTTATGTGATTTTTTTCATCGCCTCCTGACACGCTATGTGTGTGTGTGTGAGAGAGAGAGAGAGAGAGAGAAATCTCTTAGAAACCAAATATTATACAAAAAGATTTTTTTTTTTTTTTCAAATAAATAAAAATATCATAAATCAAATACTTTGACTTTTGCAATGATGTATAGACAATTTTTTTTTTCATTCATTGTTGAGATATAACGACGTTCCACAATAGAAATCTGATTTCTTCCTCTGTTATTGAAGACCGTTTTTAAACATCCTAATCTTCGTAAAGAAACATATATATGTGGATATATTTAAATACTTACCCTCTTTCCCCGGACATATTTAAATTCATTACACTCAGATTATTATATATATTCTCCAAAATTGTAGACTGCGTCTGTTGTCACTCTTGATAAAGCCCTTGTAACAGTTGAGCGAAACGGTGAGATGGATTCTTGAGTGTTAGATTTTTTTTTTTTCCAATTTTATATCATAGCATCAGATTTATTTTAAGTTATAATCCTTTTCCGATAGCCAAAAAGTGATTCCGACACAAAGACGGTGTACCATGTTTGTAACTAAAATTAAGACAAACTTTAAAAAAAAAAAAAACGCATTATGCAAAAATTGCCAAAAATCACAGGTTTTTGTAAAAGGTTTGATAACAGGGTGGGAGAGCATTGGGAGGGGGGGGGAGTTCGGCAGCGACTTTCTTTTGTTTAATTTTTTTTTTTTTTTTTTTTTTTTTCAAAATTTGCACTATGCTGAAAGTTACTCATAGAAAGGAGCAATTAGTAAGAAGGGGACGGTTAGGAGGGGGGAGGTTCAAAGTTTTATTTTTTTTTTTTTTTCTGTTTTCTTTCCAAAAAGATGTGTACAATTTTAAGTCACTAGTCCCTATTTACTCCCCCTCCCCACATAGGCAAAGTTCGATACAATGTCGGATCTGACTGCAAGGGGAGAGGCGTTATATCAAACTCCTCGAAAATGGGAGTCAACAAAGCACTTCTAGTGATCACACTGCAATAATATTCTTCTTTCGACGTTTTCTTTTACGGGTCCCCGTCGATATATAAGCCAAGTTGATTTTACTGAACCGTTGTAGGTTTCTCTGAGAACGTGTCCGTTTTGATGTGTCCGTTTCATGTCTCTGAGACAAGAGCTCTTGCTCAGAGAGCCATAACAACTCCTTGGCCGGCGATCTATGCGATCGCGACCGAGAACGCGTATGGCTTAGATTGTCTAAAGAAAGATAATGGATGGGAGTTGTCTCCCTTTTTCTAACGACTGGCGAGTTCGCAACTGACGACTGCCAACAATCAGACGCGCTCGTCCTATCTTCGCTAATTGTTATTCTCGGCTGGCTCATAGTGTGTGCTGCCCTTTTCCTGACGGAAAGCTCCTGTGTCGATCGCCTGTGCATATCGATCTCGCATGAACTTTCTGTCGCTATCGACAACTGTGAGAGATTACGTTCTTTTCGAGATTTCCTTTGTTTCCGCGTAATTTGCAGTGTTGTATCCGAGAATGCGGCCTCCTCTTCCGTGAGGTGGATGATCAGTGGTAAGTAAGTGTGTTCTCGGCGGGGAGATTCAATAGTTATTGTGCTCAGTGGAATGTTTTGTCGATCTTTACGAGACGAGGGTTGCTGCTGTTGTTGTTGTCCTTTTTTGCGTGGCATTACTGGAGACGGACTTTTCCGAGACGATTGCTGCTGCTGCACGCTCAGTAATTGAGAGCCAGCAAATGTTCCTTTCGAGCGATTTCTACTCTTTGAGCGTTCCTCAGAACTGCTCTTAACAGCTTTTTCTTTGGCTTTAAGCTTCTGTTTAATTGTTTTCGTCAACTCCTGTCTGACGGCTTCTTTCTCTTCAGAGTCCTTCTCATTCAGCAGCGACTGTTTCAGTTTCTTCTTTTTATGCGTAGATAACTCCTCGATAGATTCCGTCACCTGTTTTGTGATCGACGTCACCAACGAAGAGATCTTCTCCACGACATTCTTCGCAATCTTTGGCATTTCCGGCTTGTCTTTTTTGACTGGAGAACCAGGAACTATCTCAGACAGAGAGATTTCCGTCGTCGGGATAGGCATACCACTATTTGATAGGTCTTTGCCAGAACTCGAATTTGATGTTGGACTCTCGGGTGTTTCTTTTGAATTGGTAGAAATTCCTCGCGAACTCGTCTTGTCACTTTCTTCCAATTTTTCTGTGAATTCAGTTTTCTTTTTTGGGGAACCACTTTTCTTTGCAGATTTCAGGATTCCAGAATTGAACTCGGACACTCGACTTAGAGACGGTGAAAGATTCAAATTTTCTTCTCCCCCGGAAGAACTCGTGCTCTTCCGTTTCGGTGAACCCTCTTCTGAGGATGAAGATGTCTTCTTTGAGATCAAAGATGAAACTTTTGATAGCGCTTTACTTACACGACTTTCGGAACTACCGTTTTTCATGCGCACTAGAGACGCTACTTTCTCCGGTTTTGGTTCAACTTCCTTTGTAGACATTTCCGTCTTAGAGACCCCTGTTAGTGGAACATCGATAGTTGCCCCTTTTTTCTCTGGAATGGTTTTGCGGCATTTCTCTTTACCTGTCTTTATTTTATCAACGCGTTTTGTATGGTCAGATTTTTTTGATGGACTCTCACCGAGCGGATCTCCAACTGGTTTCTTTGACACTGATTTCTTATGCTTTTCCCCAACGCTGATTGACACCTCTGCTGCATCGTGTATTTTTGACACGTGTGTTGTCTTAAGACTAACAGAATGCTCAGGTAAATCATCAGTTTTTTCCATCAATTTCTTCGCTGGACATGGAGAACTTTTTACAGTGCCTGACAATTTCGAAATACCTTCTTCAGATTCAAAGAATTCTTCAATGCCTTTAGACAGTAATGATTTATTTCCACTGCCGTAAGGCAAGAAAGGATGCCTCATCTTTTTCTGGTCAGTTAGATTTGACTCGATTATTGGAGATTCTCGTTCCGAAGACGTCGATCCTTCAAGAGAAGCCGAGACCAATACAGTGGCAGGCTTATCCACCAACGACGATTCACAGTATATTTTGCTCTTAAATTCTTTAGCTAAAGGAGACAATCTGGTATCGGGAAATTTTGGACAATATATATGTTCCTTGGTTCTCTCTGAGTTTTCTGTTTTCTTGTTTGGTTCTGCTAAATTATTTTTGGAAGGCACAGACGTTTCAGATGTAAAAACTCTACTCACAGATTTGGTTTCTGGCAATGATGATGATGCTGCTTCCAGAACTCTGTTCACATCTTTGGTTTCTGGAAGTCCTGGTGCCTCAAGAACTCTACTCACAGCTTTGGAGTCTGTCCATGCTGGTGCTTCCAGAACTCTACTCACAGCTTTGGTGTCTGGTAATACTGGTGCTTCCAGAACTCTACTCACAGCTTTGGTGTCTGTCCATGCTGGTGCTTCCAGAACTCTACTGACAGCTTTGGTGTCTGGTAATGCTGGTGCTTCCAGAACTCTACTCACAGCTTTGGTGTCTGGTAATGCTGGTGCTTCCAGAACTCTACTCATAGCTTTGGTGTCTGGCAGTGCTGGTGCTTCCAGAACTCTACTGACAGCTTTGGTGTCTGGTAATGCTGGTGCTTCCAGAACTCTACTTACAGCTTTGGTGTCTGGTAATGCTGGTGCTTCCAGAACTCTACTCACAGCTTTGGTGTCTGGTAATGCTGGTGCTTCCAGAACTCTACTTACAGCTTTGGTGTCTGGTAATGCTGGTGCTTCCAGAACTCTACTCATAGCTTTGGTGTCTGGCAGTGCTGGTGCTTCCAGAACTCTACTCATAGCTTTGGTGTCTGGTAATGCTGGTGCTTCCAGAACTCTACTCACAGCTTTGGTGTCTGGTAATGCTGGTGCTTCCAGAACTCTACTTACAGCTTTGGTGTCTGGCAGTGCTGGTGCTTCCAGAACTCTACTCATAGCTTTGGTGTCTGGTAATGCTGGTGCTTCCAGAACTCTACTCATAGCTTTGGTGTCTGGTAATGCTGGTGCTTCCAGAACTCTACTTACAGCTTTGGTCTCTGGCAATTCTGGTGCTTCCAGAACTCTACTGACAGCTTTGGTGTCTACCTGTGATGGTGCTTCCGTCTCTGATTTCTTTGGCAGCATTTTTTCAATAGATGTTTTAACAGGTGAGGATGCCGTTGGAACTTTATTACGTTTCTTCCTCTTTGAGTCTGTCGCTTTCTTTATGGACAAGTCTTTCTGCTTTTCTTTTTCTTTCTCTTGTAGAGCTGGCGACAAGATGGACCCTTCTATCTTAATTCCAGGAATCTCATCGGTTGGGAATTCACCTTTCAACTCTTCTTGTATTGAAGCTTTATCTGTCCGGACATCAATTTCTGTCTCCGATGGCAACAAATTATATATACTCTCATCCGTTCTATCATCAGTTGGATCTAAGGAAAATTCTTTTTGGAGTTCTTCTTCTGAAGACAGTTGCATGTCTACAGTAAGGTACTTACTTTCCGACAACAAACCAGATTGGAATTGCTCAGATTTGGTAACTTTGGTCCCAGCCTTATCCTTACTGGCGCTAGCAACTTCCAAAGACGTTCCGGTACAAGGAACTTCCGGGCTTTTTTCTACAACTGATTTTACTGAAGCTAGCTGTGGTTCTTCCGACATGGACCTCTCTTTGGCAGATTTTGAATTTTCGAGGCCTTCCTTAATGGAAGACTTTTTCCGTTTCTTCTTTTTCTTTGTTTCTTTGGATGACACTTCCACGACTATAGAAACTGGTATCTCCTTACTTGATTCAGTTTCGATTAGTGGTACACCAGTTGATTCCTCTAGAGTTGTTTTCTTGGCATCTGCATCACTTGGCATTTCAGCCGACAGTACATCTGCTGATTCCTTCAGGATTATTTTCTTTGAATCGCTAACCTTTGGAGAGGATGATCTCTCTTTGTGGATCTCTTTTTCTTTCGAAGATTTGGAACGCTTCTGTCTTTCAAGCTTGAACAAGTCTTTCTTACCCTTCTTCATTTTTTCGGCAGGAAATTCACTTGGAGTGTGTACTGAAGATTCTTCTACTTTGTTAATGCCAGCAAACATTGTTACATCTTTGCCAGCAGATGTAACACCAGAAACATTTTTATAAGCAGCAGTAGCAATGATATCAGTTACATCTTTACTGGTAGATGTAACGTCTGTCACATCTTTGGTACCAGATGTAACACCAGTTACATCTATATGATCAGCTTTAGTGCCTGGTACTACTTTATCAACTGATGTAATGGGAGTCGCCTCTTTGTCAACAGATGTAACACAGGCTGCTTCTTTGTCACTGGCAGATGTAATGTGAGTTACTCCTTTGTCGGCAGATGTAATGAGAGTCATACTTTTATTGTTCTTCTTTCGGTCCTTCTTTGTACTCTTATCAGTATGCTCTTTCTTTGATCTCTTTGTTGTAACACTTGTTACTTTCATTACACCATTATCAATCGATGTAGCATAAGTCACACCTTTATCAGCAAACATAACATCTACAACTTCCTTGGTATCGGATATAACACCAGCTGCCTCACATGACTCTTTTTTATCATGTGTAACTTCGGTCACACTTTTTTCAACAGACGTAATGCCAGCCTCTTGAATTATATCTATCTTTGCAGTTGTAACGTCACTCAACTCTTTAACTGGTGTAACAATAGTCACAGTCCTGCTATCTGTCGTGATATTCTTAGATGTAACATCATCAGTTTCAGGTGTTTCTTTATCAGTAGGTGTAACTGTAGTCTCACCTTCATCCAAAGTTGTAATGTCTGCTACCTCTGTTGATGCTTCAGTCAAACGGATTTCAGGATGTTCTGGTGTTGTTTCTAACTGCCTGTCGGCACTATATATCTCTCGTTCTACCGAGCTCTGCTTGTTTCCGCCTTCGTTATCAGAATCTGTAATCACGTATTTCCTAAAATGTGGTGATCGGATTGATTCCTCGCTGTTGCCGTACAAGAATGGGGATTTCTTTTTCTTCTTTCTCTTCTGTTTAGCCTTCTCCTCAGAAAGTGACTTAATTGACTCCTTCTCATCATCCAGTTTCTTCTGGTACGATTTGGTTGTCGAAGTTGAAGGAGCCAGTTGTTGAAGAGCTAGGTCGTCAGAGTGCGTATAAACTGGTTCAACTCCAAAAACGTTTTCTGAGGCAGCATCTTTTGTGTCTGCATGAAAATTTTTGGCTTCTTGCATTGTTGTAGAAGAGGTGTGCATCTTCTGTATTTTCTGGCCAGGCTCTGTGTTTCGTTGCACATCTGTCAGGAAGCTATTATCAGACAAAACCATAGAGGTTATCGTCTGCGAGTCAGTTTCACATAAAACTGTCTGCTCAGTTTCAAATCCTGTACACACTTCCGAGCTGGACTCAAACTCATTTATTATTACAACATCTTGATCTGGAAGATGAATATTTGTTTGATCCACCAAAGATTTTGGAAACGGTGTAACATCTATTTGACTCAGTATTGATTTTTCAATGTCCATTATTTCAACGCTTTCATGTTGAGCAGATTCAAGTTCAGATTTTATAGGAGAGGTTTCTTCATCAGATATACTAACCAATGTTTGATCTACCAAAACGTTCTCACTTGGTTTGATGTCGGGCTGTGCTAGAATTGATCCCTCGTTTGTCTTAATGTCAGCTGTTTCTAGACAAGGCTCAAACTCGGGTGTTAAGTTATCAGCCTGTTCAGAACTTGAATACTCTCTTTGATTAGTCAGAGATTTTTCGGATGGTTTGACCACAGTTTGAGTTAAAATTGCACTTTGGTTAATATTAATATCTGCTCTTTCTTGAGCCGGTTCAAAGTCAGATGTTATAGGAAGGGCTTGATCAGAAATTGAGAGCTCTATTTGAGCTACCGTAGAGTTCTTTCGTGATATAACCTCAGGTTGAGCTAAAACTGTACCTTGGTTAATATTAATATCTGCCCTTTCTTGAGTCGGTTCAAAGTCAGATGTTATAGGAAGGGCTTGATCAGAAATTGAGAGCTCTATTTGAGCTACTGTAGAGTTCTTTTGTGATATAACCTCAGGTTGAGCTAAAACTGTACCTTGGTTAATATTAATATCTGCCCTTTCTTGAGTCGGTTCAAAGTCAGATGTTATAGGAAGGGCTTGATCAGAAATTGAGAGCTCTGTTTGATCTACTGTAGAGTCCGTCTCAGGTATAACCTCAGGTTGAGCTAAGATAATTCCTTGTTTGACATCGGTGTGTAGAGTTTCATGAGCCAGTTCAAAGCTGTGTGTTATAGGAAGAACTTGATCAGAAATAAACTCAATTTGATCTACCGTAGTATTAGCATGTGGTTCAATCTCAGGTTGAGCTAAATCAGTTCCCAAATTGATAGTAATTTCTGGTCTATCTTGAGCTGGTTCAAGTTCACATGTTATTGGCTGAACTTGTTCATAAATAGAAAGCTCCATTTCATCTACAAGTGCATTCTCACATAGTTCGATCTCAGGTTGAGCTAAAACTGATCGCTGATTTATATTCTCATCAGTAGTTTCTTGAACTACTTTAAGTTCAGATGCTGCCAGGAGAGGTTGATCAGTAAGAGCAAGCTCAATTTGATCGACCTGAGTATTCTCAATAGGTTGAGCCTCAGTTTGATACAAGATTTTAGTTTCAACTAAACATGAATTGGCTTTCAAAATGTTACTTTCTTGAAGATCTACAGTGTTCAGTTCTAAAACCTGATCCTCCTTTTCTATTTTGGAATGATATAAGGAAGTATCAGTTTGTTGTTGATTTTCATTTGGTAAAATATCTTGAGGTACAGGAAGATGAGCTGCAATTTGTTCAGTCTTCTCATCATAGAGAACTCGAGTTTCAGATAGTTGAGCCACACTTTCTTTAGTCTTTGTATCATGTAAAACTGAAGGTTCAGGCAGTTGAGCTGCAATTTTTTCAGTCTTCACATCATGTAGAACTGGAGGTTTGGACGGTTGAGCCACACTTTCTTCAGTCTCCACATCATGTAGAACTGAAGATTCAGGCAGTTGAGCCACACTTTCTTCAGTCTCCACATCATGTAGAACTGAAGATTCAGGCAGTTGAGCCACACTTTCTTCAGTCTCCACATCATGCAGAACTGAAGATTCAGGCAGTTGAGCCACACTTTCTTCAGTCTCCACATCATGCAGAACTGAAGATTCAGGCAGTTGAGCCACACTTTCTTCAGTCTCCACATCATGCAGAACTGAAGATTCAGGCAGTTGAGCCACACTTTCTTCAGTCTCCACATCATGCAGAACTGAAGATTCAGGCAGTTGAGCCACACTTTCTTCAGTCTGTACATCATGTGCAAGTGAAGATTCAGGCAGTTGAGCTGCAATTTGTTCAATTTTCTCATCAGATACAATTTTAGGAGAATCCTCTAACTGTTCAAACGAAGAAGCCTGATCTTTATCACTCAACCTTTTCTCTTCTTCTGAGGCGGGTGCTATCATATCCATGTATGACATCAACGCCTCGTTGTCGAGAGCAAAGAATTTCGACTTCTTTTTCTTCTTTTTCTTCCGCTTACCCTTGAGCATGGTACAGCTGCTTTCATCTTGAATTTTATCCAAAGATGAAATCTTCGAAGGTTCACTTTCAGATTTCTCCCCAGATTCCAAAGTGGCGGCAGCAGCAGCAGTAGTAGTAGCTGCAACTTCGTTCATGTTCAAGAATTCAGATTTATCTTCGGACTCTTCAAGAGATTCTGGCACAAAACTGGATTCCTTTATATCCGTTACTATGTCAGTGGATCTCTCTTTGTCCTTTATCTCCTGGTGGCTATCAACAATATTCCAATTCTGTTGATTGATTCCGAATGGAAATTCATCAGGCAAAGGCAAACAGGTTCCGTTGGTGAGACTCTTTCTGCTTTCACGACAGTATTCCGATACGGATTTTTCAATTTGCTGTGGCAGATCTGTCAAAGAGAACTCCTCTTTTCTCTCAACGCTACTTGAATCCAATTCTTGATACTCACTGACTTGAATAGTGGATCTGTCCTGTTCCACGGGAATTTCAGGGATCTTTTGATGGAGAAACTCATCAAGGTCAACAGATGAAGCCCCTCCAAAGCTTAGTTCAGAAAAGCAATCGAGCTGGGAATTTGGAGACATTTTAAAGCTGCTAAAATCTTCGATATTGAGATCGTGTGATTCAACAGAAACTTTTAGCTGCTCGTTGTGCGATTCGGTATATTTTTCTTTAACCTGATCCTCTTCACGGACATCGTTTGCATTTTTGTTTTCATCTGCAATAATCGTTGTATGGATCATTGGTATCTCTGGCAAATCATTTGAAGAATCCGTCTTGGGTTGGGAAGTTTCATTTTTAAGAAAATCTTCCTCAGGCTGGGAAATTTCTTTTTCGGAAGAATCCATCTCGGATATAGAAATGTCCGGAGTCTGTTCACCTGATCTCCTCTCTCCTGAGCCCGACTCAGATGCTGTCTCAAGACCGCTTACTGAAAGCTCGTTTGAGATCGTTTCTATTTCTTCAGATTTCCGGCTCTCTTTTTCCAAACCAAACTCTAGGATCAAATGCTGACCAGTTGGATAATCACCATCGGAATCAGAAGAAGATGTCGATGCGGAACAATCCTCTGGGGAGTTGGGCCGATCACAAGCATAGCCTTGAGACAGTTCGCTTGAGATTTCCGCACTATCAACGGAGAGTAACGAAGAAAGGTCCATGGCAAGTTGTTCAGAAGTTTGGATCATTTGTGGATCAGGATCAGATTTCTCCTCAGCTGTCAAGTATCCTTCACTGTCGGTGCTTCCAGCTCGTGGCTGACTGTCTGGCTCCTTCTCCTTTTTGACCGTTTCCGGTTTCACGATATCCGAGGAGAGCAACATTTCCGAATATGTAGACAGCATGGTTTTTTCCGGTTCGCTTTTGGCATCATAGTAAGTCTCTGCTGAGGATGTGTAGTCAATTAATCCAAGACTTGAACCGTTGGCTCCGTATCTATAATTGTTGTCGAAATGAGACTCCTTACAAACTGCAGTCTTGGAGTAGTGTGATACCGATGCCTCTTGCTTGATTTTATGAAGAAGATCTTGAATTTGTTCTTCTGTGAAGTAGGACATTTTGTCGTTACAGCTATCGGATGTGGCAAAATCAATAACAACCGAATTCTTCTTTTCAGGCTCTTCCTGAAGAATGATAGTGGTCTTCTCCTGAATTGACGGCTTTCGTAGCAGTTCAGTCTTGTGTGTAGCTACGCAGGAACTGGAAACGGCACTGCATGTAGAATCGAGGATGTTTTCAGGCTCTTCTGCAAAATCATCCTGGCACTGTTTGGCACCAATTGCTATATTCCGCCGATTCATATCAACGTTGACTTCCGTTGAGTAGTTATCGTGCTGTTTGGGTATAACAAAGACGTTGTGAAAATGTTTCTGGTCATAGTCTGATACGAACGTATGAAGACTGCAACGGAACTTTGATTTCCACGGAGTGTCTTCAGTGTCAGGAGGTATCCTCAGGAGCAGTTCACTCTGTGTTTCAATGGGGAACCCAGCTTCACTTACACGGCGCTGGCCAATCTTTTTACCTTTTTGAAAATCTTCGAGATCCGTATTCGTCTCGACACAAGATCGGCTCATTTTCTTCCAGAACTCGCAATTGGAAGTTTCTCCGAAACTTGGGATGTTCACGAACAAGGCATTTGAAAAATTCCGGTACGGCGATTTCCTGCGCCACCTTCTGGCAATCCGGTCGCCGGGGGAAAGCTTTTTCTTTTTTAGCCTCATCTTCTTTGATTCCGGAATAATTTTGCAGGTCTCATCCTGGTTTTCCTGGGTAAGATCTTCGGGAAGGTTTACTTCGAGTACGCTAGTGAATCTTTGGGTTTCGCATTCGTAAACACTTGAGTCAGAGCTAGTTACATCCCCTGATATGCTGAGCTCTTCAGCTGATGGAAGTTCAACCATAAGTACGTTAGCAAAAATCTCATCATTTTCACTCACCGGAGATTTCGATGCTGTCTCAACCGGATTCGGGTCAAGCGCATGTTCATTTATATCTGACGTGAGTTCTGGAACAGACGATCTTGTATGACTGTCATTAGACTCACCGTTTGCCGACACTTCCATGCTCTCTGTTGCGATATCAGTTCCAGCGGTAGTATTGGCCTCCAGTGATGTTAAGTTCTCCGTCAAACGTGGTTTTTGTTTATCATTACCCATCGTCTTGATGAAATACAAAGTCTCCAACCGCAACATGAGCTGTGTGTCCGGGATCTCCTCTGCGTAATTCGAATACAGAGTGGCGATGTTCTGCAATTTTTCTTCCATCCGCTGGGTGACGTGAAGGTTGCAGCTTTTAACTTCGGACTCGCATGACGTCAAATCAAGCTCATCGGAGAAGGTTTCCGTCTGAGGGACGATGTCCGTAACTGCCCCGACTTCGTTAACATCGTGATCGGAAACGTTTGCCAGCTGAGGTCTGTGGCACTCCTCACTGGATTTTTCAACGCTTTCATTGGAGTGGACCATACCGTGGATCAGCTCGGTGATCTGTTGGGAAATTTTGGAGCCCTCCTCTTTAATGTCCAGTTCGGAGAGCTCCCTTTTTTCCGAACACTTGGTCTCCTCTGTTGCCATGGCAATGATCTCACTGAGTAATAGCGATATCTCTTCTTCGATGAACTGCTTCCGGTCCGAAGCTTCAGCGCCAAGACTAGGGTCCGCATCAATTTTAACGACAGAGCCATTTAACAGATTTTGTTCTTCAGCCACATCACATGTGTCCGACCTGTCACTACTTGAAGATTGATCATGTTCTGTATTGATTTCTCGTTCTTCATCTTGAAATCGATCAGTGGCATCGATGTATTCATTGTCGTCATCATCATCCGAAAAAGTGGGTGTGCTCATATCACCGGGCGTGGCTGTAACTAGGGTCCCAGTCCCAGAACTTACCCACGATTCCAAACTGCTTGAGAAGAACTTTGGCTGAGATTGGTAAGAGTTACTTTTGGATTGCTGTGGAAGACTCCTAGCAATCTGTTCTCTTATCTCCCAGCTAAATTCTTCAGAGCGGTCGACACAGATGTTTGGATCGAGCCTATTGCGTTCGTTCCACTCATCATTGTCTTCATCCAGTGATGTGAAATACATTCCCCACACATCTTTATCGTCCGTATTGACGGCTTTGGAAACTGAGGATTTCTCTTTTCCAGATGAGATGTCATCTTCATCTGGATCCAAAGATGATGATTCATCGAGAGTATCAGAATCTGTTGCAATTTCCGAACTGGCCAAATTGGAAGACTCATGTTCTAACGGTTCTGAGATGGTTCCAGTTGAAGGATATTCAGCCTCGCCCATCTCAGGCGAAGAATAGAAAGAAAGGTAATCACTTGCTTCTTCTTCAAGAGATTCTGATTTCGTATCTTTCCAATCGGCTTGGAAGGTCTTCCCAAAAACGGACAATTCTCCATCCTTTGGAATTTTCCGATCTCCCTCCAACCATTCATCATCTTCCATCGTAGAATATTCAGCATCTTTGTCATCTTTTTCAGATTTAACCTGCACAGGTAGAGATGCTGGTTTTACTAATATTCTATTAGCTGCATCTTGCAAATCAGAATCATCTTCAAGAGGATCAGATGCCGTCTCTTTCCAATCGTCTTGGAATGTGTCGGTTGAGATAATTCCTTTTTCTGATTCTACTTTTGGTCTATCTCCTTCCTCCCATTCGTCTTCTTCGAGACCTGAATATTTTACAGGTTTCTGTTTTTCTTCACTATCAGAAATACTTCCAGCATCCATGACCTCACTATCTTCACCGATAGGAGAATAGAATGAAAGCCAGTCATCCGTTTCTTCTTCGAGAGATTCTGATTTGGTATCTTTCCAATCGTGTTGGAATGTCTTCTCAACAACAGATATTCCTTGAGGAATCCTTCGTTCTCCCTCCTCCCATTCGTCATCGTCCAACAAGGAATATTCCGCATGGTTTCTTGTTTTATCAGATTCAATCATTGCATCTGTATGCGTAGGTTTCACCAATGTTCTATCCGCTGTGTCTGGCAGAGGAGAATCATCTTCAAGAATATCAGAAACAGACTCTTTCTGATTGTCTTTGAATGGCTTCATTGCCGACATACCTTTTTCTGGTTCGACTTTGGATCTTTCTCCTTCTTTTAAATTTGAATGTTTTCCACTCGCATCGTTATCCAACATCTTACAATATTCGCTCACCGGTGAATAGAAAGAGAACCAGCCAACCTTTTCTTCTTCAAGAGATTCCGATCTGGTATCTTCTTTATCTTTTGGAACTATCTGTTCTCCAAATCCATCATTCTTTAATGTGGAAGAGTCGAGAATAGTCTCAGTTTCCTCAAGCTTGGGTATTCTATCTCCTAAATCAGAATCATCTTCAAGAGGATCAGAAGCAGTCTCCTTCCAATTGTCTTGAAATGGCTTCACTGGTGTGGTTTCTTTATCAAACCTGACTGTCGGTCTTTCTCCTTCCTGCCATTCGTCGTCATCCAAACACGAATACTTTGCAGGTGTATATTTTTCTCCTGCATCGGATACCATTTCTGGATCGAACATCTTGCTGTATTCAGTCACAGTTGAATAGAAAGAGAACCAATCAACTTTTTCTTCTTCGAGAGATTCTGATCTTGTGTCTTTCCAGTTAGATTGGAATGTCTTCCCAACCACGGACAATTCTACACGATTATCAACCGTATCTTTCTCTCCCTCTTCCCATTCATCATCTTCTAATGTAGAATACTCTGCTTCCTTTTCCAATTTCTCTGTATCGGGTATCACAGCTATGGGAGCTTTAACTTCGAAATCAGAGTCATCTTCAAGAGGATCAGATACCGTCTCTTTCCAATTGTCTTGGAATGGCGTCACTGATGAAATTTCCTTTTCAGTTTGGACTTTCTGCCTTTCTCCCTCTTGCCATTCGTCTTCCTCCAGGCCTGAGTATTTTACAGGGGCGTATTTTTCACCTGCATCGGATATTGTTTCGGAATCGAACATCTTGCCAAACTCTGTCACAGGTGAGTAGAAAGAGAACCACTCAACCTTTTCTTCTTCGAGAGATTCTGATTTTGTATCTTTCCAGTTTGCTTGGAAGGTTTTCCCAACAACGGACAATTCTTTATCTTGTGGAATTTTCCGATCTCCCTCCAACCATTCATCATCTTCCATCGTTGAATATTCAACATCTTCGTCATCTTTTTCACATTTAACCTGCACAGGCAGAGATGCTGGTTCTACTAATATTCTATCAGCTGAATCTTGCAAATCAGAATCATCTTCAAGAGGATCAGATGCCGTCTCTTTCCAATCGTCTTGGAATGTGTCGGTTGAGATAATTTGTTTTTCAGATTCTACTTTCGGTCTTTCTCCTTCCCATTCATCTTCTTCGAGACCTGAATATTTCACAGATTCCTGGTTTTCTTCATCATCAGAAATATTCCCAGTATCCCTCATCTCAGTATCTTCACCGACTGAAGAATAGAATGAGAGCCAGTCGCCCATGTCTTCTTCTAGGGATTCTGATTTTGTATCTTTCCAATTTGATTGGAACGTGTTCTGATCGATTGAAATTTTCCCTCCTTGTGGAATGCTGCGTTCTCTTTCTTCCCATTCATCATCATCATCTGCATCATCAAGTTTAAAATTTTTAATCACAAACATTGGTTCCATTTTATCATGCAACTCTGGATGAGATAGAGGTTCCGATTTTATTAATACTTTATCGTCTTCCTCTTGCAAATCGGAATCATCTTCAAGAGGATCAGATGCCGTCTCTTTCCAGTTGTCTTGGAATGGAATCACTGAAGATATTTCTGTCCCGGTTCCAACTTTCGGTCTTTGGCCTTCCTCCCATTCATCTTCTCCAAGATCTGAATATTTCACAGATTCTTGGTTTTCTCCAGTATCAGGAATATTTTCCATATCCATATCGCTATCTTCAGAAAGTGGGGAATAGAATGCGAGCCAGTCACCTGTTTCTTCTTCAAGAGATTCCGAATTGGTATCTTTCCAATTTCTTTGGAAACTCTTCCCAACAATGGACACTTCTCTTTCAAGAATTCTTTGATCACCCGCTTCATAATCTTCCAATGTGGACTGTTCCACATCTACTACATCTGATTTAATAATTGCAGGTAAAGCGGTTCTAGCAGCTTCCTGCAAATCTGGACCATCTTCAAGATCATCGGAAACTGTCACGTTCCAATTGTCTTGGAATGTCTTTGATGTTGACATTTGTTTTTCTGAGTCTAGTTTCGATTGTTCTCCTTCTCCCCATTCATCATCTTCCAACTGGGAATAGTTTACAGGTTTGTGTATTTCTACGGAATCGGATAAATTTTCCGTATCCACCATTGTGCCATCTTCAGAAATGGGGGAATAGAATGAGAGCCAATCATTCTGTTCTTCTTCAAGAGATTCTGATTTCGTATCTTTCCAATTGGATTGGAAAGTTTCCCCTACAATGGACAATTTTCCATCTTGTGGAATGCTCCGATCTCCTTCCAGCCATTCATCATCTTCCATTGTAGAATATTCAGCAACTTCATCATCTTTTTCACATTTAACCTGCACAGGCAGAGATGCTGATTTTACTAATGTTCTATCAGCTGCATCTTGCAAATCAGAATCATCTTCAAGAGGATCAGATGCCGTGTCTTTCCAATCGTCTTCAAAAGTCTTTGTTGAGGAAATTTCTTTTTTCGATTCTATCTTCGGTCTATCTCCTTCCTCCCATTCATCATCTTCCAGACCCGAATATTTCACAGGTTCCTGTTTTTCTCCGTTATCAGAACTATTTTCAGTGTCCATCATCTCGTTATCTTCACTGACAGGAGAATAGAATGAAAGCCAGTCGCCCGTTTCTTCTTCAAGAGATTCTGATTTCGTATCTTTCCAATTTGATTGGAACGTGTTCTGATCACCTGATATTTTCCCACCTTGTGGAATTTTTCGATCTCCCTCCATCCATTCATCATCTTCCATCGTAGAATATTCAGCATCCCCGTCATCCTTTCCAGATTTAACCTGCACAGGTAGAGATACTGATTTTACCAATATTCTATCAGCTGCATCTTGCAAATCAGAATCATCTTCAAGAGGATCGGAAACTGTCTCTTTCCAATTGTCTTTGAATGTGTCAGTTGATGCAGTTGGTTTTTCCGATTCTATCTTTGGTCTTTCACCTTCCTCCCATTCATCTTCTTCGAGACCTGAATATTTCAAAGGTCTATGTTTTTCTTCATCATCAGAAATACTTTCAGCATCCATGACTTCGTTATCTTCACTGACTGGAGAATAGAACGAGAGCCAGTCATTCTGTTCTTCTTCAAGAGATTCTGATTTCGTCTCTTTCCAGTTAGATTGGAAAGTGTTTCGATCAACTGACAGTTTTCCATCTTGCAGCATCTTTCTATCTCCCTCCTCCCATTCGTCATCCTCCAATGTAGAATATTCCACCTTTTCTGTTTTCTCGGAATCCGATACAACAGATATTGGTATTGGAGTTTCCGAATTTTGGAAAGCTGTGTTATGAGCATCTTTTTCTGATTTGATTGGAACGGATAATGGTTCTTCTTTGACCGATATCTTATCAGCCACATCTCGGAAATCAGAATCATCTTCAAGAGGATCAGAAGCGGTCTCTTTCCAATTGTCTTGAAATGGCGCCATTGAAGACGTTCCTTCATAAGACTCTACTTTCCGTCTTTCTCCTTCGTGCCATTCGTCTTCTTCCAAGTTTGAATATTTAAGAGGTGTCTTTACTTCGTCTTCATCAGGGATGGATTCCGTATCCTCGATGATTTCATCTTCATCACCTTGTGGCAAAACATATGGCAACGGACATTCTACTTCTAAAGGTTCCGACTCGCTTTCTCTCCAATTCTTGCCAAAAATTCCCGCTGGGATTTTATAATATGTTGAAACCTTTATGTCATTGTACATAGCTCTTTCCTCCCATTCATCATCCTCAAGATTCGAATACTGTAAATTTGGGTCAATCTCTTTATCACTACTTGGGATGCAAGTGATGCTTTCGACGACTTGAATGCGTTTTTCAGCAACAAATAAATCCTTGGCATCTTCTCTGGTTCCCCTGTCGCATTCTGATAATTCCAAGTCTTTGGTAACGATGGCGTCTTCTTTCAAGGATCCATCTTCATCAAACTTCTCATCCAAAGAAATATCAGTCTTGTGTTCTTCATTAATAAGCTGAATATTCTTTTCGGGTCGGGAGTCAGACATTACTTTCTCACCCTCGTTTAGGATAGTTTCCCTTTTTCCGACATCATTATCTTCATCAAGCGGATCAGACACTGTTTGTTTCCAATTCTGATCGAACGTTTTAACCTCTTTGTGTTCTGATATTTGTCCAGATTCCATCGCACTCTTTTCTTCGGGATCTGTCTCGTCTTCGTGAAGGGAAGAATACTGACACGGATCTCCATAATGGTTCTCTTTTGATCCGGTCTGGGAATATTTGGATTCTCCATCCAAAGAATCCGAAATTGTTTCTTTCCAGTCTGCGTCTAATGTTTCTGTGCAGACATCATCAGGCATGATGGCATAATTATTATCCGTTTCCGTAATGTTATTCTGGCAATTATTTACCACATTGTAAGAATCCAGAGACAGTGTAGACAATGCTGGATACCAGAATTCTTTTTGTTCTTCAACAGCATCCACAAATTCCAAATCGGAACTGTCTCCAAAGATCTTATCCTCGTATTGTGTTGATTCGCCAGACCAAACATCCTGCGTCTCGTTTGATTCTGAATGGCTTTCAATCAAATCGTCCACATCCGAAGAATTCTCCATGTTTGGGGAATAGAATGAAAGCCAGTTAGATTCTTCATCTAGAGGATCCGATTTTGTTTCTTTCCAATTCTCTTGGAACGTCTTCCCTGGAAGAATATTTTCCGATTCTTCACTAACTTTGAACTTGCCTTGCTCAGTTTGGAATATATCTCTATGTTCTTCGCTGTCCTGCATTACGGTTGACACTTTTTGTTTCTCTGAGGATTCTAAAGAACCTTTCTCTTTCGTTCCAGACCAAAGTTCTTCAGATGGCATCGTTACAGGTTCTGTGATCGCTAAATTTCTTGAATCAGACTCTTCATGTAGAGAATCTGAGATTGGTTTCATATCTTTGTAGGAATCATTTTTAGGTTGATAGTCATCAACATTGTTTGTTTTATTTTCTGAAAAAAATGGAGACTTTTCAGAATCCGGTTGTTCTTCATCTTCATCTTTCGCAACTGACTGACTTCCGACCTTTCTTGATTCACCCTTGGCAGAAGAGGATATCGTTTCAAAGGTAGAACTAACTTCAGATTCGGAATGCAATGGAGCAGCATCTTCCTCATCACTAGTTTCGCCCTCATCATCATATTCTTCAACAATTCCTGCGAAACCAGCATCAGGAAAGATCTCTTCCCCGGAAGATTGCGAATCTGAAACACTGAGGTCGTCGTCGCTGTCATCTTCATAAATTTCTTCTTCACTTTCTTCGCTCATGTATTCGGATTTAGAAGATCCATATCCTGCCTCAGTCTGGTCGACAGTCATAGTCTCATCTACAATTGGTGACTCCTCGTCATCTGAGGATGGGAGATCGGAACCTGAAAGCATTTCATCTGATCCTTCATATTCAGCATCTTCGGAATTACCATCTACATCGCTTGCAGAATCTTCGATGCTGGAAGATCGTTGATACTGAGTGTAAGGAATTTCTTTGCTTAATTTTGGATAATTCTCTTCAGATGATGAATGTAATCTTTCATTGTTAGAATCTGTGTTCAAAATTGAAGCTTTCTCTTCATGTTGGCTGGAAACAGTGCTTCCAAATTGTTGATCAAAAACGATATCCAATGAATGAGACTCTTCGTCAAGTGGATCAGAAACAGTTTCTTTCCAATCTTGCTGAAAAGTCTGAATGGGAAGCTGTTTCGATGTATAAAACCTCTCTGTGGGTCTGTTCTTTTCTGTCGCATCATCGTCATCGTATTGCTCATTTGAATATGCATCGAGATGATCAAGAAGCGAAGGATTGTCCAAATCGTCCATTTCACATGCGTCGATGTCGTCAATAACAGAGCAACCAACAGCAGACCAGTCAACTGCATCTTCTTCAAGAGATTCTGATTTGGTGTCTTTCCAATTTGATTGGAACGTGTTCAAATCAACTAACTCTTCTCCGCTTTGTGGAATTCTTCGATCTCCCTCTCCCCATTCATCTTCTTCTAATGCTGAATATTCTAAATCGTTTTCCGATTTAATCATGGCAGGTAATGCCACTTGTTTTACCAAAGTTTTCTCATCTGCATCTTGAAAATCAGAACCATCTTCGAGAGAATCGGAAGTAGTCTCTTTCCAATTGTCTTTGAATGTTTTTGTCGATGAAGTTTGTTTTTCCGATTCTATCTTTGGTCTTTCACCTTCCTCCCACTCATCTTCTTCCAGACCTGAATATTTCAAAGGTCCATGTTTTTCTCCATCATCGGAAACACTTCCAGCATCCAACATTTCGTTATCTTCACTGACAGGAGAATAGAATGAAAGCCAATTGCCAGTTTCTTCTTCGAGAGATTCAGATTTTGTATCTTTCCAATTTCCTTGGAAAGTCTTCTCAACAATTGACCTTTCTCCACCGTCTGAAATTCTATGTTCACCTTCGTCCGATTCATCCTCATCAAACGTGGAATATTCCACTTCCTTTTCTGTTTTCTTCAGATCAGATATTGCAGGGAGAGGCATTGATTTAACCAAATTTCCATCGGCTCCAATACTGAAATCAGAGTCATCTTCAAGAGGATCAGATACCGTCTCTTTCCAATTGTCTTGGAATGGCGTCACTGATGAAATTTCCTTTTCAGTTTGGACTTTCTGCCTTTCTCCCTCTTGCCATTCGTCTTCCTCCAGGCCTGAGTATTTTACAGGGGCGTATTTTTCACCTGCATCGGATATTGTTTCGGAATCTAACATCTTGCCAAACTCTGTCACAGGTGAGTAGAAAGAGAACCACTCAACCTTTTCTTCTTCGAGAGATTCTGATTTTGTATCTTTCCAGTTTGCTTGGAAGGTTTTCCCAACAACGGACAATTCTTTATCTTGTGGAATTTTCCGATCTCCCTCCAACCATTCATCATCTTCCATCGTTGAATATTCAACATCTTCGTCATCTTTTTCACATTTAACCTGCACAGGCAGAGATGCTGGTTCTACTAATTTTCTATCAGCTGAATCTTGCAAATCAGAATCATCTTCAAGAGGATCAGATGTCGTCTCTTTCCAATCGTCTTCAAAAGTCTTTATTGAGGAAATTTCTTTTTTCGATTCTATCTTCGGTCGATCTCCTTCCTCCCATTCATCATCTTCCAGACCTGAATATTTCACAGGTTCCTGTTTTTCTCCATCATCAGAACTATTTTCAGTGTCCATCATCTCGTTATCTTCACTGACAGGAGAATAGAATGAAAGCCAGTCGCCCGTTTCTTCTTCAAGAGATTCTGATTTTGTATCTTTCCAATTTGATTGGAACGTGTTCTGATCACCTGATATTTTCCCACCTTGTTGAATTTTTCGATCTCCCTCCAACCATTCATCATCTTCCATCGTAGAATATTCAGCATCTCCGTCATCCCTTCCAGATTTAACCTGCACAGGTAGAGATGCTGATTTTACCAATATTCTATCAGCTGCATCTTGCAAATCAGAATCATCTTCAAGAGGATCAGATGCCGTCTCTTTCCAATCGTCTTGGAATGTGTCGGTTGAGATAATTTGTTTTTCAGATTCTACTTTCGGTCTTTCTCCTTCTTCCCATTCGTCTTCTTCGAGACCTGAATATTTCACAGATTCCTGGTTTTCTTCAATTTCAGGAATATTTTCAGTATCCATATTGCCATTTTCACAAATTGGAGAAAAGAATGAGAGCCAGTCACCCGTGTCTTCTTCGAGAGATTCTGATTTGGTATGTTTCCAATTTTCTTGGAACGTGTTCATGTCAACTGACATTTTCACACACGTTGAGATTCTTTGTTCTGCTTTCGATCGTTCATCATCGTCCAATGAAGAATATTCTACAACTTTTTCAGTTTTTCCTGTCATTGGCGCTGATTTCATCAAAGTTTTGACATTGCTATCTTGCAAATCCGTATCGTCTTCAAGAGGATCGGAAACGGTCTCTTTCCAGTTGTCTTGGAATGGCTTAATCGAGGAGATTTGTTTTTCAGGGTCTGCTTTTGAACATTCTCCTTCCTCCCATTCATCATCTTCCAAATTGGAATATTTCACAGGTTCCTGTTTTTCTCCATCATCAGAAATACTTTTGGTATCCATCACGGTGCTATCTTCACCGATAGGAGAATAGAATGAAAGCCAGTCATCTGTTTCTTCTTCAAGAGATTCTGATTTTGTATCTTTCCAATTGGATTGGAAAGTTTCCCCTACAATCAACAATTTTCCATCTTGTGGAATGCTCCGATCTCCTTCCAGCCATTCATCATCTTCCATTGTAGAATATTCAGAATCTTTGTCATCTTTTTCACATTTAACCTGCACAGGCAGAGATGCTGGTTCTACTAATGTTCTATCAGCTGAATCTTGCAAATCAGAATCATCTTCAAGAGGATCAGATGCCGTCTCTTTCCAATTGTCTTCAAAAGTCTTTATTGAGGAAATTTCTTTTTTCGATTCTATCTTCGGTCTATCTCCTTCCTCCCATTCATCATCTTCCAGACCCGAAAATTTCACAGGTTCCTGTTTTTCTCCGTTATCAGAACTATTTTCAGTATCCATCATCTCGTTATCTTCACTGACAGGAGAATAGAATGAAAGCCAGTCGCCCGTTTCTTCTTCAAGAGATTCTGATTTCGTATCTTTCCAATTTGATTGGAACGTGTTCTGATCACCTGATATTTTCCCACCTTGTGGGATTTTTCGATCTCCCTCCATCCATTCATCATCTTCTATTGTAGAATATTCAGCATCTCCGTCATCCTTTCCAGATTTAACCTGCACAGGTAGAGATGCTGATTTTACCAATATTCTATTAGCTGCATCTTGCAAATCAGAATCATCTTCAAGAGGATCGGAAACTGTCTCTTTCCAATCGTCTTTGAATGTGTCAGTTGATGCAGTTGGTTTTTCCGATTCTATCTTTGGTCTTTCACCTTCCTCCCATTCATCTTCTTCGAGACCTGAATATTTCAAAGGTCTATGTTTTTCTTCATCATCAGAAATACTTTCAGCATCCATGACTTCGTTATCTTCACTGACTGGAGAATAGAACGAGAGCCAGTCATTCTGTTCTTCTTCAAGAGATTCTGATTTCGTCTCTTTCCAGTTAGATTGGAAAGTGTTTCGATCAACTGACAGTTTTCCATCTTGCAGCATCTTTCTATCTCCCTCCTCCCATTCGTCATCCTCCAATGTAGAATATTCCACCTTTTCTGTTTTCTCGGAATCCGATACAACAGATATTGCTTTTGGAGTTTCCGAATTTTGGAAAGCTGTGTCATGAGCATCTTTTTCCGATTTGATTGGAACGGATAATGGTTCTTCTTTGACCGATATCTTATCAGCCACATCTCGGAAATCAGAATCATCTTCAAGAGGATCAGAAATGGTCTCTTTCCAATTGTCTTGAAATGGCGCCATTGAAGACGTTTCTTCATAAGACTCTACTTTCCGTTTTTCTCCTTCGTGCCATTCGTCGTTTTCTAATTCTGAATAATTTAATGGTTGATGTTCATCTTCATCGTCAGTCTGAGATTCCACATCCATGGCTTCACTCTCATTTGAGATCGGGGAATAAAAAGAGAGCCAGTCCCCTGTTCCTTCTTCGAGAGATTCTGATTTGGTATCTTTCCAATCTTCTTGGAACTGTTTCACTACTTTTCTGTTCTCTCCGTGTTTTATTTTCGTTCGTTCCCCTTCTTCCCACTCATCTTCTTCAAGAGCAGAATATTCCAAGTCACTCTTTGGTTTGTAGTCAGTGTCTAATTTGGATCCTGTATCACATTTGGTCTCCTGACCAGGAGCAGATAACTCCGTTTTATCTTGTAAATTTTCGAGAGATTTTGATTTCAGTTTTTCTGTTGTGGTTTTATTTGAATCCTGTTCTTTGCTCGCATCGTTCATTTCTGTGTCGTCAATATCCGTGGAAGATATGGAATAATGCCAGTCAGCATCCATGCTGCAATCTGGCAACTTATCTTCTTCATCTTTTGTGATGGATAAATCTGTGTTTAATTCTTCGGATTCATTTTGAATTTCCTGTTTTTTGATGGCATCACATTCAGATTCCATACTTGGAACTTCTTGTGTTCTTTCTGCCTCTTCAGAATTGGATACCTTTGTTACAGCATCCTCTTCTAAGGTTTCCGTTTGTGGCGATATTACACTAATCGCCGACTCCGTTCCATCCGTATGCTTGCCACTTAGCAAAATGGAACCATTGATTATATTACTTGCTTGTAAGTCGGCAAAATTCTCTAGCATATTTGAGTCCGTAGAACCACTAGCAAGTTCTACGTCTGATACAGATGTATCGAAAGGGGTAGTGGGAGGGAAAGAAGCATGCTCGGATGGGTCTAAAATGGTTGGGCATGGTGCTGGGGGAATATCAGTACACATACTTGGGGTTAGTACGTCTAAGGGTTCTGCGTTGGAATAGTCCAAAATACTCAAGGTTGCGTCACCTTGAGATGGCTCCGGAATAACCGATGAGAACCCTGACTTCTTAAGTTTTTCGCAAGACTCTGCATCAGTAATTTCGGTCATCTCTTCAGTTTGGTGTGACTCAGTCTCAGACAAGTTGTCGTTGACATCTTTCAAAGTATCAGACATCTCCGAAACTGTTTGAGTACCAAGTTCTATTATTGCATTGGACATGTCGGTTGTGTTGGTTTCAAGATCACATGTCCTTGAAATATTGTCTGTGGTGCCTAGTAAACATTGGTCATTGTCTTTGGAGTGACTTACGGTACTTTGGACATTTATCAGGTTTGTGCTAATACTCAGATCGGCGGCACCGCCGATCTGAGTAAAACCAGAGACCGTAGCATCAGCCTCTGGCAAAAGTTGGTGCCGCGATTGTTCACAGGCCTTTACAACTTTCGAAGCAGCATCCCGATCTGAAAGTTGTTCATCATGCTCCCCCCATTGGGGAGAACATGATGAGGCCTGTTCTTCTCGTTCTAGGTTTTCGCCTAAACGATTTGTGTTTATTTCAGTAAATACGTTTGGATCTCTTCCAGAAACAAGTCTATCTCCCTTCCCCTCCTCATTATCGTCCTTGGTCCCCAAATAATTTCTACATGACCCCTCCCTGTCCCTTAGCTCATCTTTGTCGTCACCGTCTATACCCCCAACTAAAGTCGTATTACTATCTTGAGAAATCGCCGTGGAATCTCCAGATTCTTGTAACCTCTCTAATACCGACGCACTGCTGCCAGGAATCTCCACAGACATTGATTTTATCGTGTGGTCTTCTTCCTCACAGAGCGGGGCAGAAGAGAAGTCCTCGTCTCTGGAGATGTCCATGCTGTTAAGTTCGGATGTATAACTCTCCTGCTTTCCTGAAGTCTCTATGCTTGAACAAAACACCCCACTATCTTCTTGCAGGGAGCCTACGCTTGTATAATTCGATCTGCCGGGGCTTATTTCTGAACTAGAGAGTGTTGGACCTTGCTGGTCGGCTAGGGTATTCATATCATGCTCTGGAGTTTTTTCTGAATCTACCAGACTATAAGTCAAAAGAGAATCATCCTTTGAAATGGTTAACCGTTCTTCGCTACGGTCTATATACATATCGTCCGTTGAAAGCGAACTACGAGTCGAGTCTTCTGCTGTAGGTACTTCGACCGCAAAATCGATCGGGTGGTGAAGAGTTGGACTGTTCGGAGAAGCTGGTAAACCTTTATCTACATCACTGCAAATACCATTATAAAACAAACTCCCGCTAAAATCCTTGGTGTAGTTCTCTTTGTCGTACCCCGTTGTCACATATGAGCCTCTTTCTGAAGTTTCTTTTGTAAGTGTATTTGTTTCTTGAAGAGAGATAATGCTGCCTGCCGCCCCAGCTTGGGTTATCTCCTGTCTCGGAGAATGTTTGTCACTGAGGCAGGGTCGCATTTCACAAACGTCGCCTCTGGCTGTCGATTCTTCCTCGTTGTACGCCCACGCGTACGGAAAGTCATCGGCCCAATCGGCATCTTCTGGCGGAGAAGGAATTTTTGGTTCTTCTTCGGGGGGTAATTTCAAAAATGGGTCGTTTAGGGATTCAATGCTGCCCGAATCCTCACAAGTCAATACCTGGTGGAGAGAAAAAAGAAAAGGTGAAATTAATGAAAAATCAAAATGATTACCAGTAGTTTTTATGGTGTTAATATTTAAGTTTGAAAGTCACATACTTTATATTCCTGTCCCCATTCTTTACTTCCTTTCTCTCTGTATGTGTGTGTGTGTCCATTTTCCTTATCTATTTGTATGTGTGTGTGTGTGTGTGTGTCCATTTTCCTTATCTATTTGTATGTGTGTGTGTGTGTCCATTTTCCTTATCTATTTGTATGTGTGTGTGTGTCCATTTTCCCTATCTATTTGTATGTGTGTGTGTGTGTGTGTCCATTTTCCTTATCTATTTGTATGTGTGTGTGTGTGTCCATTTTCCCTATCTATTTGTATGTGTGTATATGTCCATTTTCCCTATCTATTTGTATGTGTGTGTGTGTCCATTTTCCCTATCTATTTGTATGCGTGTGTGTGTCCATTTTCCCTATCTATTTATATATGTGTGTATATGTCCATTTTCCCTATCTATTTATATACGTGTGTATGTCCATTTTCCCTATCTATTTGTGTGTGTGTGTGTATGTGTGTGTGTCCATTTTCCCTATCTATTTATATATGTGTGTATATGTCCATTTTCCCTATCTATTTATATATGTGTGTATATATCCATTTTCCCTATCTATTTGTGTGTGTGTGTATGTGTGTGTGTCCATTTTCCCTATCTATTTATATATGTGTGTATATGTCCATTTTCCCTATCTATTTATATATGTGTGTATATATCCATTTTCCCTATCTATTTGTGTGTGTGTGTATGTGTGTGTGTCCATTTTCCCTATCTATTTACATATGTGTGTATATGTCCATTTTCCCTATCTATTTATATATGTGTGTATATATCCATTTTCCCTATCTATTTGTATGTGTGTGTGTGTGTGTGTGTGTATGTCTATTAATCTATCTTTATCTTCCTCTCTGTTCTCTATCTATCTACTAATATCTATCTACTGTGTGTGGGGGAGTGGAGCGCCCGGCTTTGCTCAGGCATAAAATACACTTCAATATGATATTTTAATTCGGCCAGATTTCATATATATTATTATAGAGTCGTGATTTCAAAAGTAAAAAAAAAATAAAATAATTTAGATGTCGTCAACTAGAACCGAAAGCAAAACTACCATTCAAAACTGATTACGTCACCACTGTACCGATGTCGGGTGCTTGGTCGACATTCACCGATGCCTGGTATCACGGTCGTGATGTGAGCATAGGTAAATGTTTCCCAATCCCCAACAAAAATATGAAAATAGAAGTTTGTCAGAACTGGCATTAAGACAAACGCGAATTTTAAAAGTTCAATACGATTTTTTATTTAACAATATAAGAAAGGTGAATGATGTTATTGTGTTGATATATTTTTATGTGTGCGTCATGTGCTGGTTTAGCACGAGAGTCATGAAAGTGATAAAGCTAAAATGTTCAGGAAAGAAATATTTTGGCAATAAAGTTAATGTTTGTAACTTCTGGTATGGTCGCTAGGACTCTATGTATGTATTTGTATTTAGTCTGATAGGTTTCGTGAAGAGTTCGTTGACAGAGAGAAAAGTGTTCCAAGATAGAATTGACACATTGCCGGCTGAATGAGACGATAGTTCCGTATTTATGTGCGCACGTGCTGACAGCAGTAGTCGTCGAAACAAAAGAGTGTGTATGAGTTGTATTGATGTATGTTCCTCAGCGTGATAAAGAATATTTGTTTAAGGGTACAGCACGTGGAAACAAATAGCAGTTAGAAGAGTTTGCTTGGTACTCACGTAAGGCCTGGGGGCCAAAGCCTCCCCCGGCGATGTCCACCGCCGGGCAGACCAGCTAGAAAAAGGGTTAATGGTTTCAGGTTTTGCCTTTTATAAACTCCGTCACGTGATAGAGAGCTGGCTTGTGATTGGACAAGCCAAGCAGAAATGAATTTCAAATCTCAAAGTTGTGAGATGTAGCTCTGCTTGTTAGTGTGTGTGTGTGTGTGCGTGTGTGTGTGTGTGTGTGTAAACAACGGATGTACGCGGAACCAAAATGTTGCTTGTACAATCACTTAATATTTGTAGCGAGTCGCTACACCAACATATCACGCATATGAACTGATTAAAAATTAAAAATGATCTAAGATGAATGGACAAAATGTATGACGATTTTTTATTCAATTTCATTCCATTTCGACCCCCTCAAAAACTATTTTAACCAGCTAAGGATCCCTAAAAGAAATCCAATCATTTCAGGCCCCTAGCGCCATTTTGCAACTTTTAGTTTCGGAGGACATAAGAGTTTTAAATATGGAGACAGACAGACAGACGTATAACTTTTTATATATTAGATTAAAAACTATGGTGTTTTGGAGTCTGACTATTTGTACACAAATAAAATCATGTGATTGGTTGACAACAAAATAGACTACACGGTACTAAGGCAGTAGCGTTTATAATGTCAATATTTAAATTTGAACGTCACATACTCTGTATTCCTATGCCTGGTCTTCCCTTCCTTTCTCCCTATCTATTTGTACGTGTGTGTGTATGTTTGTCTATTTGTCTATCTCTGCTTATCTCGGCATTGTTTCCAGTCGGCCTGAATCTCCACTTGCCACTAGTATTCAACAACGCCGACTCAGGAGAGGGTTTTTTTTTTTTTTTTTTTTTTTTACACGGTGGTCACCACTTATCAAGGCCCGGAAGCCACTCAGGGATAAGGGTTATTGCAAGTACAATACGTTAGTGTGGAGATTTGATGAAGTGTTTACTTAAGGGGGCAGTTCATTAGGAATTTGTTAACGTTGGACTTGAAGACATCCAAGTTGTAGTCAGGTGGGAAGCAGGCAGACGGAACAGAGTTCCACAGGCGTGCAGTTCTAAGAAAGAAGCTTTGTTCATGGAATCCACGTTTTGATTTAGGCACAGATAAAGAGTGGGGGAAATTTTTCACAGTGGATTCAGCTAGACGGGTGTTTTTCGTGAAAGATTGGCGAGGGGGGATCAGAGATTGGAGTTCAGACGAGCACCTGCCATGAAAATAACGATAAAACAAAGATAGGCTGGAGATTACGCAACTCTTGCCATAGAAATACCATGCATAGGCACCCTTACAGTGGGTATCCGTATTCTGTCAAGACTGAAGGAAGCTGCAATTTATCTATCTTCCCTCTCTCCTTCCTTTCTTTCGCTCTATCTTTATACTTTTAATTGGAATCTGATTACTCGTACACAAATAAAAACATATGATTGGTTGACAGCAAAAGGTATAAGCAGAGTAAGCACTGTTAAGGCGATAGTTTTTTATGTTTAAAACGAGAGTTTGAATCAATCTCATGTAAGTTTAAAAGATGTTTTTTAACTGGATACGTGTTTTATAAATTTAAAGGAATTAACACACTAACCAAAAAACATATCTTTCTTTACCAAGTGGCCATTTATTTATTTGATAAGTTGCAAAAAAAAAAAAAAAAAAAAAAAGATGGGGAACTTCTGAAATTTTAGTTTTTGAGCACATTTTTTTTTTTGGGGGGGGGGGGGTCATTTTAAATATTTATTGATGATTTATTGATTTATTATTTAAATATTCACTCAGAACAGGGGGAGATAATTCATGTGAGAAGTCCCGATAATCACTTAAATCATGAAAACAAAACAAAATCCTTATCAAAATTCATCCAATAAACGTCACGGTCACATTTATTAGGTGAAAGAAGATGTATCCATTGTTGCTTGATATTAAATGTAACGTTAAATTCCTTAAAAAAAGACACTGAGACATGATTATGTTTTTCCTTAACAGTTCACTTCTTGTAATTATGATAACCATTCGGCCAACTTGACACGATCTTTAAAAAATGTTTTCAAACCTGCTTATTCTTAACATAATGTGAACGATTCGTGTATGTGGAATTATGAAACAGTAAACAGACAAAAACCGACTTCCACGTACCGGGTCCTGGATATGACCTAAAACTATATCCGATGGTGAAGCCCCACCTTGCGGGCCTTGGGTAGTGCGGAGCCACCCTTTAGTTGGCATTGCTCCCAGGTCCACTCTGACCCAGAGTGGTAGTACCTGTACATCTGGGCAGGAGCAAGGACTTGTCCTGCCTTGATAGAGTTCAAAATAGACTTCGTAGCCTCGTAGGAGATGTCCTTTTCTCTTCCTTGCAACCTCTATCTCACAGAAGAGATGTTGCGAGTTTGTTTCTGATGTATCGTTATTTTCATGGAAAGTGTTCGACTGAGCTTCAATCTATGGTCCCCCCTCGCCAAACTTTTACAAGAAACACTCGTCTAACTGTAAACACTATCAATAATTCCCCCCACTCTTTATCTGTGCCTAAATCAAAACGTAGATCCCATGAACAAAGCTTCTTTCTTAGAACTGCTCGCCTGTGGAATTGTCTTCCGTTTTCCGGTTGACTACAATATGGTTGTCTTCAAGTCTAATGTAAATAAGTTCTTGATGAGCCGTTCCATACAAGTTATCAAATTTACCAAATTTTCATTACTAATGATTACTATAGTGTCCAATTTCTACTGTACACTCTTTAACCCTTATCCTTGAGTGGCCTCTTGGCCTTGATAATGTGGTGATGCCTATGTAAAAAAAAAAAAAAAAAATAGAATCCGACTTAAAAAAACAAATATACTCCATTAAAAATCATTCCTCAAGATAACTAGATTCGGCATTAAATAACCTGAAAAAGGTTGATATGCCGTAAAACAAAAACAACCAATCCACGTATCGATTTGTCATTTTTGACCTCTTAGAAGCCCTTTTTCCGGATGAAAACATCAAAAAGTAGATCAAAAATTTGTTGAGTATATAGGTTGAGAAATGTCCTCACACATTCTCACTTTTATAGATATACTAGATTTTGTTTATTTTTAGAATTTTGAGCCATTACTGACACGTTGTTGTTATTGTTTTAACTTACCAACTCAGCATTACTTGGTTTTTGAACCGAATAAAAGATTTAAAATAAGTAAAAACACACAAAATCTATCTAGGTATGTAGAAGCGTAACTTATCTTGCCTTTGGTAACAGTTATTTGTTATATATTTGTATAATTAGTTTCTTTGATCAAATAAAACAAGAAGAATTTTTTTTAATGAAAATCGCTCCAGACAAAGCATGAAGCCACTTAATGTAAATTATAAAATGTAGTGTACCTTATGCGACATTTCAGCATTTAAATCATCGTCAAACATTTGTTCCGTATCGGATACTGCGTCCCATTCTGCGTGGCCCATTTGAACGAGTTCTTCATTTATATTTACGGTACCCTGAAAAGACAACAACATTTATTTTTTTAAACGTTTTTAAATGTTTGGTCCTGAAATCAATTCGTCAAGCTAGCCACAGAATTGTTCGCATTGCAACAAAAAAATCAAGTTTTAAATAAAGAAGAAGAAAAATAAGAACTGGAAATAGTTTGTATCACAATAAAAAACAACATAAAAATACTTAATAACTAATGAAGGCGTTCTGATTATAAAGTGGGGTATAAATTTATGAGACGTGTATTAGGATATGACGTTATGGACAGAAAGTCCAAAGTGACACGTAGCAAAGGAGATAGCGAAAATATCTTTTAGTTTTAAATGCCTGTACAAAAAACATCTGGAAACTTATTGAAGGCACCTTGTAACTGACCCTTGGATACAACATTTGTATTGTTATTATTATTGTTGTTATCATTATTGTTGTTATTATTATTGTTATTATTATTATTGTTATTGTTGTTGTTATTATTATTGTTCTCATCTTGAGTGTGATTTTCACGTTTCAGTCGATATAACCTCCGAGCTTCTTCAGGTGTATCTTGTCGCACTCGGGAATTTTGTGCTCTTGTTCCGTTAGCCATGACTGGATAGAGGTCCTAAGTAATTCACAAATGTATTTTTTGGTCGCCCACACTGAGGATTGAACCTTCAACCTTCAGGAGAAGGTCACTTTTACAATTGAATTTCCAAATAATCTAACCGCTGCGCCATGGGTCCTTGCGGACAATTCTAGTGCGAATTTTAGGAGCCTTGAACCTATTTTTTATTTCTAGTTGTAAATATCACCATTTATTACTAATTATTATTATATATTAATGTATATTTATCTCTATACTTATTACTTGTATATATTATCTATTGTTTATTATTACTTGTATAATATATATACAAGTAATAAGCATAGAAATAATAAAAATAAGTAACCCGAACAATCAAATCACTTTGAATAAAAGAGGACAAATTATATAGTGGAGAAATTTTATTTTCAGAAAAACTGTTGTAGAAGAATTTGTAATTGTGTGTATGTATATATATATATATATATATATTTATTATATTAAATTATTAGAATTTGTAATTGTGTGTGTGTATGTGTGTGTGTATATATATATATATATATATATATATATATATATATATATACAGGGTGACCCCAAAAAACGGGCCCCAACTCTAATTAGGCCTTGTTTCTTAGTGTTTTGTCCGAATAAAATGAAACTTTGGTCATAACTAGTTTATTATATTCAAAACATCACATCAAAACACTACGGTCTTTGCCCTTTTTTTTCTCCGTTCTATAGCATATGTTCTAGATGGCCTCCATTTAGCTTTTGTTTTTTTGGGGTCACCTGTATGTGTGTCAGGTCATGTCATATGCTACTGGTACCATGTAACCAAGTACTACCTACATCATGGTCGGGTCACCGGCGACTAAACTGGTTCCCCCCACCAGACTTGTGATGATAGTGAGGAGGGTGGCTAGTCTCCCTGAAGGATTAAAAACAAGACCTTCCAAAGGGCGAATGAACCCTTTTTCGGTGTCAACGGCTAACTAGCACCGTGTGTGTCTGTGTGTATGTATATGTGTGTTGGGGTGGAGAGGGCTCCCGTAAGCCGTGGTGAAGGCAACCTTTCTAGGAGAAGCAAATCTTTGATTTAAAAAACCATAAAGCGGGAGACCAGTACCCGCATTAAGCTGGTCTGCAGTTTAACTGGTTGCTGGCTATCTTGTTCTTGCTTGTTGCTGGATCTCAACATTTTGAACCGAGAGAGAAACTTAGCTGTCGTACAAAGCTAAGACTCTGTAACATCTGTGTATAGATACTCCCTCAGGCATTTGTCTATTAAAATGGTCCTGTGGCAATGAAAGTCACTTTTGGGCTCATGGACTTTTAAGTGTCTGAGGGAGTGGCATTCGTCTGACAAGACGTTGCAATCATCATCATCATCATCATATATGTATATACACATACAGACACACACACAAGAATAATGAAAATAGTATTCCGACAAAATAGAGAAATAAAAAGGAACAAACCGAGTCATAATTTTAGAAAACTTGCTGAAAGAGAAAATCAGTTCTAAAAAGAATTGCTCTTCATACTTGAACTCACCTAGATCCACTTTGATATTTTTTGTTTTTGTCAGTTTTAGTTGATAGTTGACAAATTTCATATCAACGAAAAAAGAATCAATATAAAAAAAAAGTCAATATAAATATAAAAAAATATGCCAATATAAATATAAAAAAATATGCCAATATAAATAAGAAAAATTCCCATCGCTAAAAAAAAAAACAAAACAAAAATAAGCTGAAAATAAATCATGGCAAAAATGATGGACACAAAATCACACGACAACACAGAAAAACAAGCAAGTGAGATAAAAAATAAAAAAAGGAGAAAAAGAATGAAAGATTAATTCGAAGAAGAAAAAAATGATGTGAAAATTCAGGCATAACGCGAAGATGAAAGAGAAATCTATGTGAGAGAAAAAATATGTGAATAAATACCAAATTATTACTATTTTATATATATATATATTATTTATTTGAAGGTAAACAGTTACATTTGGTCGCTATAAACAGCCATCTGTTTCAGTCAATGAGACTTCATCAGACGACCCTGGACCATTCAACACTATAGGAAAAAATAGTTGAATTCATTAGTTCATACTTTCGAATATCTCAAGCTTGAAGATATATATATATATATATATATATATATATATATATACACACACTTTCAATTATAAAATATAATTTTTTTCTTATTGGCCTAATTTTAAATAAAAACATTTTAACACTTTCAGAGCATATATATATATATATCAGTAGTTCACATTCCAAAGCCAAAAAGTATGTTTATATTTTTTTTCTTTCATAATATTTTATTTTGTCTTACACATATTTCATTGAATGGCGTACAAACACCAAACAACTCATCAGAGACAGTTAATATTTTCAATCAGAAAAACCAAACAGTCCCACATTTTTTTTTTTCTCTTGGAATACAGAGGATGAAAGCTCCCGAAAATGAATAGAAATTGTTAGGAGTCATCTGAATCATAAAAAAAACTTATGTATTCAAGATATGATTTGGATGTTACGAGGGGGGGGGGGACTGAAGTATTTTTTAGTCCAACAAAGCTTCAGTGTGGAAGGTACCATATATATATATTAGTGATGGGATGATTACAATATTTTTTCCCTGATTCCGATACAATTACTGATTCTGATTTATATATATATATATATATATATATATATATTAGTGATGCAGTGATTCCTATATTTTTCCTTATTCTAATACAATTACCGATTCTGTATTTAATTCCCAATTCCGATACAATTTCTGATTCCGATTCTTTATAAATCTCTAAAAATTTAACTATAAAAGTGTTATTTTGTCCCGATTACCGTAAAAACACATGCTAAATATGCATATATTTTCTCAAACGTAAAAACAAAACAATAAATATTTATTATTTCATCATTATTACCAGCAGTGGAAAAAATTTTGCTTGAAATAAAATCAAATAAAAAAAAAGATAATTAAAGGAATCGTTTTTGGCATTGGAATATGGGCACATTTTTTCCCCGATACCCCAAAATTTCTGATTTTTTTCAATTCCCGATTCCGATTCATATATATATATATATATATATATATATATATAAACAAACCATGCATAATATTTCAGCTAGCATGAAAATCCTCTTAAGTTGATCCGAAATGCAAAATAGTTCTTTAGAGAGAATATATATATATATATATATATATATATATATGAAGTGGCCTTGTCGGTCTCTGTCTCCTTTTGTGTCCGGAATTGTCTACTAAACTACTCTGCCATATAGGGGATTTGGATCTGTGGAACAAATTCGATGTGGTTTTTTAGCCCGTAAAAATAAGGGGTTAAAATTGAAAAAGTAAGTCAACTAAACATGTTATTTCTGTGCATAATATACCTTTTCTATTCTATATATTAATACCTTCAACAACGTTATTTTTTTACGTTTTTGTAAGTGTACGTACATAGAACAGGTAGTAACAAATAATGCTGGAGTGCTCAATGTTTTGGTTTCGATTCTAGCTGATGGCACCTGAGTCATTTTTTTTTTTGTTTTGTTTTTCTTTAGAAATTACTACTTTGTATTGGGTACAATATAATAATCAATAGTTTATTTCCTCATCGCTGGCAAAAGTGCATTGAGAATGGTGGTGACTATGGAGAAAAATAAATTTGCTTGTTTTAATCATACCACTCCTGTCTTTGTAGGTCTTCAACATTATTTTTGGAACAATCCTCATATATAAGAACATAAATTAAAATTCTGTAAATTAAGATTTACAAAAAAATTATTATTTGACAAGGAATATATATATATATATATATATATATATAATGCTCCCTATCCTGGGTTGAGCATATTGGGAAGTGATATACAAACTGCCATTTGCGTATTAAGCAATGCTCTTTGTGTAAACAAATCGAGCGAAGGCATTTGGGCGATTTCAAAACATTGTTAATTCATTACCCACACAACAGCAGCTGTACAGCGCAATGGTGAGAAGCCTTGACTGTCATATGAGTGGTCATGTTTCGATCCTGGCTTGAGGCAGTTGCCTGTCTAGCCGCACTGATGAGCTGTGAAACAGCAAAACGGTACTGTATGTGGATGGATGAATATATATATATATGTATATATATATATATATATATTCAAGCACATCTGATTGAACATGACAGAGTTGTTCTTTTTTCTGATTTTTTTGGATATCTGTTCAATTTGCCAAGTGGTCTTTTTTATTTCAGCTGGCATGTTGTATAAAATGGCACCCAAAAGTTGTTGTTCAGCCATGTTCTTCATTGTCAGGAGCGATTGCTATTGTTGCCGTTTTCTTTTCTTTACGGCTTAGTGTATTTATAGGGTTTTTTTTTTTATTGCTTATAAAGATGAGTGCAGGATGGGTAGGGACAAATTATTTTTATTTTTAATTTCGATTTTGTTATTTTATATTTTATTTATTTAGTTATTTAGTTTATTATTGTTAATTTAGTTATTTATTGTTAATAATCGCTCCTGAAGATGATCGGATGTAGAAAGCGCTTAAGAAGCTGAACAACAAATTTTGTGCGCCATAATATACAACATGCCAGCCGAAATAAAAAAAGACCGCTCGGCAAATTGAAAAGATATCCAAAAAAAATTGAAAAAAAGATTAACTATCGTGCTCAAATAATAACTTGCTGCCAATATTATATATATATACATATATATATATATATACACATACACACACACAGTGGCACCAAAAAGAAAGCCTGCACTAGTCATTTTTTCAAAAACCGCAAAATTAAACCTAACTGATTGTAACTGTTTAAGCAACCTATACCTCGTTTGATCCACCTTTTATTCCTCTATAATTTTACAGAGTTAGACACAAGATTGGTTTTTAATATGTAGGGTCACTCTGGATAGGAACAAAAATAAAAAATTGTCTCCATCATGAAGGATTTCTCCTTACACTGACCGAGGACAGAAAAGGTGGAGTGTAGCATCAGAACAGATACTACACTGTGATCTTGGCCCGAATGCCAAGGAACAAAAAAAATCCTCTTTAGTCCATTCTGATGAGAAGCATTTAGCTTCGAAATGCCATGGCTTAAAGAGGGTTTTTTTTTTTTCTTAAATTTCCCCTCAACTTTTCCTCATTATTCTGATGATATAATAAAATTATAACTTTTACTTCTCATTTTTCATTTTAATATTGTTGTTTGCTCCTCTTAATAGTGTTGAGCTTTTCTTATCTTGATAAGTTTGGCTTTGTTAGAGATTTTCTCCTTGATAATTATTTTATATATATATACTAGCATGGGTGCCCAGCGTTGCCTGGGTGTTTGGAGGTGTATGCTGAGGAAAAAAAAAAAAAAAAAAAAAAACGGTCAATTTTTATAACTTTGACCCCTTAACATTTATTGTTTTGGGCTCAAATCAAGTTATTAAGTTAGATCCATGTCCAAGGAACCTATAATTTCAAGTGTTTAGACCCAAAATTGGCGGAGGAGTTTGGTAGAGTTTTTAAAGGTCAAATCGTTGAACTTTGACCCCTTAACAGCCAAATTTCTGTCCGAAAACCGATCACATCGATTTTCCAAAATCTCAGTATCCTGTATATCAAATTTCGAGTCTGTAGACTTAAAATTGAGAGAGTTATTGCCTAGGGAAATGTACACACATACAGGGTGGTCAAAAAGTCAGGTAACATTTTAAAGAAAAACGATATTAGCAATACACGTATATTTAAGTACCATACATTGAAATATAAAATGAAACAAACATGAAATATGTTTATTTTGTTAATTGTCATCCATTTCTCTCTATCAATCGCTGGAAGCAATTAACCACTGATTGTGTAACACGTGTAATCATGTCAGCTAATATCCGCGCAATCTCCTCTTCAATAAATAACTTTAAAGACGCTATTGTATCAGGCTTCTTGCCATAAATGCTATCCTTTACATAGCCCCAAAGCCAGAAATCAGGAGGGGTAAGATCCGGAGATCTGGCTGGCCATTCAACTGGGCCACGGCGACCAATCCATCGTTGTGGAAAAATTTCATCCAAGAAATAATATTAAACGAATAGAGATTATAATAGATCATATTGTTTTTTCTACCTTTAACATGTTACCTGACTTTTTGACCACCCTGTAGACAGACACACAAACACACAGATACACAGACACGTTCACTTTTATAGATATATAGATATCTATATCTATAAAAGTGAAATTGTGTGTGTCTGTCTACTTTTTTTTTTTTTTTTTTTTTTTTTTTTTCTCAAAATACACCTCCAAACACCTGGACAACACTGAACTGAAATGCTAGTATATTACAACTTATATATATATATATATATATATATATATATATATATATATATACGGTATATGTCATACATGACGGCATAGCAAATGATATATATTTGCAGTATATGTCATATATGATAATAAGAGCAAAAAGAGATAGAGCAAAAAAAAGGGGGGGGATAAAAATGAATGTAAAGGTTCCCGGGCAATACCGGGTAGATTATCTGGTGTGTGTGTATATATGTATATATATATATATTGCTAATTCCTACCCTCTAATGAGAAGGAAAGTATTTCTTCGAAACTCCGCAGATTAAGGACTATCCACTTATTAAGTGTTCCTTTTCAAATTAAATATGTTTTAACTCTTTTTCAAAGTGTTTTTTAATATGTTTTATTAACTATTTGCTCTTATTATATATATGTATATATATATATATATATATATATATATATATAACTACTTAATTTACTCACATGAAATTAATATACGAAAGTATAAATTTATGCGTAAACTTTAAGTATTTACTTCAAAAGTGCTCAATACGTAGGTAGAGCTAGTTAGTAAGTTATAAAATATATATGGCGATTAAGCTACACTGAATATTCCGCGTTTCATCCATTCTAGGATTCTTCAGGCTTATGCATAAGTGTGTAGCTTAATCGGCATATACATTTTATAACTTACTATATATATATATATATATATATATATATATATATATATATATATATATATATATATTCAGACAAGTACTGTTAAATAGCATGGAGTGTTCTTGCTTAATGAGCTTTTTTCTTTTTCAATTTTTCGTTCTTATTTCTCGGTTGAACCTGTGCAAGAAAGTTCCATAGTCGTCTTGGTCCATCTGTTTTGTTTTTTTTTGGTAGTTTTTTGCAAGTACTTTCGACTGAGTTTCATCAGTCGTCTTCAAGCAGTTTTGATAATTGTTAGTTTAAAATCTGGATGCTTTTATCTGTTTCAGTTAAAATTACATTTAAATTTCTTAAACTAGTGAAGTGTCTTGTGTGTAAAAAAAAAAATATATATATATATATTTTTTTTTTGTGTATTAAGAACATGGTTAACATAAGTGTACAGTGATTTTAAAGGTGTGATTTACAAGTGTATGAATTTGCAGGGGTTTTTTGTAATAATTTATAATTATAAAATGTTTTGTATTTGATTTCTTTGGATTTCAGTTCTCATCTTGTTTCAGTTGATGTAACTTCCGACCTTCTTGGTAAACTCAGGAATCTAGTCAACTTAAGAATCTGCACATAATTTCAAACGGAACCTTTTATTTAATTCATGAGGGTAACATGCTCTCATTCTGTCAGCCATGACTGGGTAGTCCTAAGTAGTTTTCAATTGTATCTTTCAGTGTCATCTGCACTGAGGAGGGAACCTTCAATCTTCAGGAAAGTTTAACTTTACAATTAAATTTTACCAAGTACTTTTGTTAAGTTGTCTCCCTTTATATTGGCATTAATATGCATATAATTTGTTAAGTTATCTCCCTTATAAAAAGGCAGAGTTAACAAACTCTGTTTTTAAAAAGATGGCGTCGTAATGTTTATGTGTTTGTTAACCGCTAAACTCTAATCGTGAGTGTGTTGCATATTTATTCAATTAATGTATTAGCTGCCGTAATAAATTATATATTGTTTATATATATACCGTCGGAGTTGGATTATTTTACTTGTTTTTCATGGTAGCAGAGTGTAGTTTGTTCTCATCAAATCTAGGGGGATTTTTGTAGTTAACGGCCATTTCCTCTTTGTGGTCGTTCGTTAAAAAAAAACTTCAATTATTGTTCCGTAGATCGTTTTTGCTCGCAACTATGCTCTGCTACAATTCATGTTGTTTTTTACAACTTCACTTGTGGTGGTCCCTTCTAGTGCAGGTGGTTTATCAATAAGGATCATGGGAATGTTTGGATTTCTTCCAAAAACTATCTGATAAGGGCTATATCCATGTACGTTTTGTAACGAATTCTTTGCCATAATGGCCCAATTTAGTGCTGTTTCCCAATCCAGAGTGTAGTCGGACCTCAACTTCAATAATATTTCAGTTAGTATCTGATTGTGTCGTTCCAATAGACCATTACTCCAGAGTGAATATGCAGCAGTAGTAGAGATGTCTATGTTAAAATTTTCAGCCATATCTTTCATTTCAGCATTGTCGAACTCACCTCCCAGATCACTGAAAATTCCTTTAGGTGCTCCATGGATACTAATCCAGCATTGAATTAATTTTTTTACAATTTTAGATGGCTGCTTAGTGTTTAACCACTATACCACGGGTTCTTACTGACAAGTCTAATATACATTTTAATAGCTTTAAATTTTATTTCTAAATGTATAATCTTAAAAAAGTGTTCCATTCGAAATTCGGTGCAGATTCTCAAGTTCGACAACTAACCCTAACCCCCTCTCCTGAGTTCGACAAGGTACACCTGAAGATGGTGGATCATATTGACCAAAACACATTGCGAAAACAACACTTAAAGTCCAATCTCTTATTTATTTTTCTTCAACTTTATATTTTGATTAAACTTGTTTTAATCTATCCTAATCTTTGTGTTATTGGAACCACCCGGGTGATATTTTATTACCTATAACAATTATTAAAATTAAAATTACTTCTATTTCTCCTATTTAAGTTATAATCACTTTAGTTTCATTATGTTAGAGGGGGGTGAAAAAAACTGACTTTACTGTATTTATATACTAGTCCGGGTGCCCGGCGTTTCCCATGTGCTTGTAAATAAGAAGAATATTAAATAAGTGAAAATGAGATTAGGATAAACAGTTCAAACAATGTAGTTCAAACAATACAATTAAATCAAACAATACAATTTGTAATATGTGTGTGTGTGTGTGTATCTATACTCCTATAAATTCGTTTTTCTTTTGTGTGTATTGATATTCATATTAAAAACCCTCTTTTCTATTTATTTAATGCGTTTATTTGCTTCCCCCACCAAAGCAAATTAGGCACAAGGCCGTTTTTAAAAGTAGGCAAAAAAGGGGGCACTCTGGTTACCAAAAATAATAATTGTCCTAGTATAGAGGGTTTCCTCTCCATTGACTGGTACAAATTATCTTAAGTGCAGCATCTGAAGAACAGATACTACACTTTGAGGTATTTATTTGCTCTCCCACCGAGCAAATTAGGCACAAGGCCGATTTTTAAAGTGAGGAGTGAAGGGGAAATGGGGACCAACTCCCCGGGGAGTATGGGAGCTGGGTAGTGACAATTGGTATGAAGGGTTGCCCCAACATTGACCAAGGTCTTATATGTGGGGTTGCCCCCACATATGGTCTTTGCTTGCAGTATCTGCCAGAACAGATACTACACTTTGATCCTGTTTATATAGTTTATTTCCATAATGAAAAATTTTACAATTAAATAATGAGAAATTCAAAAAATAAAAGCAAAAAAATTAACATTTGTAAACAAAGTTAGGCACAAGGCCATACAAGAAGTGGGATGGGGAGTGTTGCAGGGTCTTTGTTACTAAAGTGAAAATGGAGTCTTTGGCGACTTTACTCTTTGATCCTGGTCCGAAGACCAAGAACAGCAGAAAAAAAGCAAGCCTCTTTTCTATTTATTTAAAAAGAAAATACAATTAAATCAAACAATACAATCTGTAATATGTGTGTGTGTATGTCTATCTATCTATACTCCTATAAATTCGTTTTTCTTTTGTGTGTATTGATAATCATATTAAAACCCCTCTTTTCTATTTATTTAAAAAGAAAATACAATTTTCTTATATATGGCTTGTGGGATTGCATTCACTAGCAAAAGATCTAGCTAATTTGCATATTCTTTTAAACATTCATTTTAATTTATTCCCTATTAGTTGCTTCGGTTTTCAAATGGGATGATCATCTTTAGTTAACTATTACGTGTAATTATATTCATGCAGATATTCTACATGATTTATACTTGCATAATATTTGCATAAAAAGTTTATAGTAAACACAAAATAGTTTCCATATATATTTATGCATACGTATATGTTTTTGTTTAACAAATTTTGCCTACCAAACTCCTCCTAGAGTTTTTGGTCTACAGACATGAAACTTCATATATAAGGTATTTGAATCCATACAAAACTTTATATTTGGGTTTTAGCCCGGAAAAATCGGTGCAAAAGTCTGAAAATTTAAAAAAAATAAAATTTGCCAGGTGAAGGTCGAACGCCGGCATTACGAATGCATAACGTAGTTGATATTGGCTCATGTTTTAATTTTTAGCCTTGCAGTAAGCATGTTTTCATAGCCCAGTCGTTGACGGCAGAGGCAAAATAAATTGTGAGCTAAACGTTTTGGTTTCGATTCTCGGTGGTGGCGCATGAGTCTTTTTTATACTTTTTAAATCATTCCTATATATTGCATCCAATATATATATATATATATATATATATATATATATATAGCTATAAAAGTGAAAATGTCTGTCTGTCTTTTCTCTATGGTAGTTAAGGAAGACTATTATACAGAAAGACATTACTTTACATATTCAAACTTTTTAATATATATACATATTCATATAACCTTATGAACAGTACATAGGGCCCGAACAAAGCCGGGCGGAACTGCTAGTGTATATATATATATATATATATATATATATATATTGGATGGTTATGAACCTAGGCACTTCAAAAGAATCCAGATTTTAAACAAACAATAATCAAAACTGCCTGAAGACGACTGTTGAAACTCAGTTGAAAGTACTTGCAAAAAAAACAACAAAAATCAAAAACAGATAGACAAAGACGACTATGGAACGTTCTTGCACAGATTCAACCAAGAAATAAGACAACTTGAAAAATTACAAAAGCTCATTCAACAAAAACACTATACTATTCAACAATAAAACCATGCTGCCTAAATACAATATATATATATATATATATATATATATATATATATATATATATACACACACACACACATATATGGCGATGAGTATGTCACTTAAAAACCTATATATATATATATATATATATATATTATATACCAAGTTCAAGAGAGATAACTAATGAATTTAATGAGGTTATTAAGAGTGCTCAATAAAAGAAGAGCAAGATATATTTTTATTAATATAAACAAATTTGCAAGGTCATGACACTGGACATGGAGGTCTGAACAGAGCTGAAAGGGAGAAACAGACCAAATATCAAGTTATCATGTATGATATGAAAAGAAACTGGAACCTAAAGGGGATATCAATCATACCAGTTATTATAGGTGCCACGGAGCTTATGAATAATAACCTGAAGTCCTATCTAACTAATATTCCTGGTGAACCAAGCGCAAAAGAGATCCAGACAATTGCACTTAAGGGAACAACGAGGATACTAAAAAGAGCTCTCGGTTGGTTTCAATAAAAAGCAGGGCAATGTTGGCAGCTGGTTTGGTTGCCCCATACCCAGCATTACAATCTTCAAAGGAAGAAAATTAAAAAAAAGAAAAAATGTTTTAAACAGATGGTTGGTTAAAACCCCAAGTCCTCGTCAAGCGACTTAAAAAAAAGTTTGTCTTTCACAGAAGAAACTAGTTCTCAAACCTAAAATGATTTGAGAACTGGTTTCTTATGTGGGAAACAAACTTTTTTGAAGTTGCCTGACGAGGACTTGTGGTCTTAACCGTCTGTCCGAAACATTAGCATGTCCAGTGTCGTGGCCTTGTAAATTTGTTTATATTAATACATTTCTGCGGGAATATGATTTTCTCAATTATATTTTTACTTTTTATATTTACAAATTCTTAATTTATGAAGCTCAATGTGATTAGAGAGCATATAACAAAAAAATGACTAATGAGATTATATATATATATATATATATATAATGATTTCAAGGTTATGAGGGTTTTTGAAACATGAAAACGATGTCATTTTACGTATTTAATATTTTATATTTACTTTTTTATGACCAAGAGCAGAGGACCGCTTGAAATACAAACAATAACATTGTTTTCATGCTTCAGAAAAACCTTTCAAACCTTGAAATTAGTATTCTAGAAGCATACGTGGAAGTTTTACATTATATATATGTATATATATATATATATATATATATATGGTGATGAGTACATTACTTTAAAATCTCAAATAAAAGCGGGTTCGTTTGAATAAATTGTCCCTATTTGCTAACTTCCCCATGAGAAAGGATAAACTCAGACACAAGTTCGGCTATTCATGTGGTGGTATTCTGGATTAGTAACAAAAATTATAAAATTCCCTTAGTCTAGAAGGAACCCGCTTTTATTACCTATATATACACACACACATGACACAACAGTAAGTACATTTATCGACTAGTATTATAGGTTAACGCACAAAAGGGTTTGCAGAAAGGGATGGTAAATCATGCCATGGTGACGGGGCAAACATACCTTGGCGGAAACCTGATTAGGGGAGGCTTTCAGCCATAAATTACACCAAGAGACCTAGAAAAGGGGGTGCAGGTCATGAGAGAAAGAAAAATATATGAATTACAAATGATTAATTTGTATTTACAAAATGACATCGAGATAGTTGCGTCAATAATGAAAAAAAAAAAGCCTGGTAGTCAACACAAAACCTATTTTAAAAAAAACTTATTTTATAGGAGTTTTGGGGTGTGCTGAAAACGAATATCGCATTTAAAATCAGAGCCAGCAACTAGTTTTCACAATACTGGAAAAATAGTTTTCCACATGTTTCATGTAGTACTGTAACGTGGCGGCCATATTTGTTCAAAACAGAAATGACTTAATGAATTTTCAAACTAGTGAAGAATTAATCTTATTTTTTTTTATATAAAAAATATATGCAGCAACTTGTATGTACAACAATGGCCACCACTTATAACAAAATTTAAATGCAATATTCGTTTTCAGCATACCTGAAAACTACGAAAGTTGTCATTTTAAAAGAAAAATGTTAAGATGGAAACCAAGTAAAATCTGACAAATATGGCTGCCACGTTACATGAAACATGCGAAAAAGTATCTTTTCAGTGTTGTGAAAACTAGTTGCCAGCCCCAATTTTAATTGTGATATTCGTTTTCGGCACACTTGAAACCCCCTAGAAAACAAGTTCTTTAAGGTAAGTTTTGTGTTGGTCTATCAAGTCACATTTACCAAAAAACAAAAATAAAAAAAAGAATAAAAAATTGGGGGGGGGGGGGGATTTTAATCATATTGTACCAGATAGGATGATCAATTGCATTAGTTTTTTGCGTAAGAGTAAAATATGTTATCTGTCCATAAATGCATTTTAGAAAGTCAGCCTCTCGGTGGTGGTGGTGGTGGTGGTGGTGGTGGTGGTGGTGGTTCAACTCGAAGGCATGTCGTTCAAGAACAAATTAGATAAATGGAATGTCTGTAATAATGTCATGCACAAAAGAATTAATATTCCAATAATGCTAACCCGTGCACCAAGAACACACTTTGCAGAATATAAGACATTCTCACGGAATTTAAGATTTTTGACAGAAAAATTTAAAAGGACATAAGGTTTATGTCTTGTAAATATCCAATGACACGCAGAGAACTATTTCACGGCAGCTGCTCGAGTGAAAAAAAAAAATGGCAAAAATGTAGTAATGAATACCGTCTCGGTGGGGCACAAGCCTATAATAAATTTCTCTGAAAAGGGCACTTTTAAAACAAGAGTAAAAGGGGCAGATGCAAAGGCACCCATAGCACCACCCCTCCGCACGTCCTTGTAAATATCTATGTGGTCAAATTCAGTTTCTTATTTCTACAAAAAATTTGAAGAAACACAGATAAGGTTTATGTTTATAAAAAAAAAGATCTATGTGGTCAAATTACCGTGTATATATATATATATATATATATATATATATATATATATATATATATATATACTTGTGTATAAGTCAAATTTCTGGGAGACGATTTTAAGGTTATCTTTTGAGGATCAACTTATACAAAGGTAATATTTTTGGAAATGTTAAAAGCGATTCGGCGCTCAATCATAACAGAAAACGCCATTTTTTTGTGCACTCTATATATACTGGTGATCCTAGTAATTAATCGCACTCCTTCCAAACCCCACTGCAGTGTGTTTGCCAGCATATAAGCACATGCACGGTTTTTCAGTGGGAGGCTTAATAATAATTGGAATAGCTCTTGCAATGTTCACTCTCTAGACGTGGCTATAGTTCTAAGTTTGATATGATGTATTCGGTGATGATATGACAGGTTTTTTTTTTTATTTTTGTAGTTAGAAAATGTAGTGTTTGCAATATGTCGTTATCCCCTACGTTGAACAAGTTTTAACAATTTAATGAAACCATTTAATGGTACTTAACACATACGTTCACATTATTACGGTATATTACGGCTCATGCAACGTGTTTACGTTATTATCGTACGTAACATAAATTATGTCTAAAAACAGTAACTGCGCCTGGCATCTACAGCATGTCATTGATCAGAATGTCGGATTAGCAACGTTTGTGTTTGTTGCATGTAAGTGTGCAGCAGGTTGGTTCTAAATATGAAAATCGAATACACCACACTTGTCTGATTAGCAGCATTTGGATGCCCCGATAAATTTTACTCATAATTCACAGTAGTGTCAGTGCGCCTTGTTTGGGGTAAATTGAAATAAAAATAAACGAATGAAAAAAATGAAACAAATATATTTTTTAGAGTTTAGAGCAAGGGATCAGTTTACCACGTAAAATTAATGTAAAATTATCACAGGCTTTCATTTCAGATAGCGTTTTAAGGACATGTAATCGATTTTTGTTCATGGATCTGTGCTTCCAAAATTATAGACAAGAGGTGCATGGCTGATTCACGACGATATCTTGGCATCCGTTCTTTGGAAGTCATCCTGAGGCATGGAAAATTGAGATGGTTGCTATGGATGACAACCTTTGGCAACAGATGTCACAAGCAAATATTGCGGCCGGCCAAAGAAGTGATGGCTAAACAGCATCAAGGCTGACCTCAACACTCTATAGTTCACAGAGCATCTAGTCAATAATTGTAATGGCTACACGACAAAAAGGCGTCCACCCCGAGCAGCTGAGAAGAGAAGATGTCAAACCGTGCAGTACATACTTGTCTACTTTCTTTTTTTCAAGTTGTAATTTTTTGTTCATTTTCTGAAGAAGTCCAGAGATGCATCAATACTTTTTTTTTTTTTTTTTTTTTTAAATCAATTTTCACCCCCCAAAAAGGCACAGTGCCACTTTGAAGTAGGGGGCAACTATCAGGGACATAAGTTGCAGGGGCATTATGAAGGGAGATGAGTAGCAAGATGTTTGTTCACATTACACTCGAACTTCTGCATGTCAGTACAGTTGGGAAAGCAGAATTCCAGAAGAGAGTTCCAAAGACTTGCAGTTCTGGGGTAGAAACTATTGGAGTAAAAGGCTTTCTTACACCTGCATCTCTACTATAAAGGGGTGGGACTTAATTGCTTGTCGGGTTTGTCGGGGGTAGTCACGTCAAGAAGTTCGTGAGAGCATTCACCATTAAAGTATTTGTAGAACAGGCAAAGGGATGCAACATTTCGTCGATGGGACAGAGGTTGATGCTTAGATGACAGTTCAGGACTTATCAAATTGTTGACTCTCTTTTGAACCCTGTCCAGGAGCGAGAGACAAGCAGCAGATGCACCAGCCCAAATGTGACAACAGTACTCCATAGATGGGCGAATGGTGGCCTTATAGAAGTACAGGATACTTTCAGGCATAAGTAGTTTTCTAGCACAGTAGAGAGAGCCCACCTTCTTTGCAGCAGCCTTGGCAATGCTCTCAATATCTATTCCAGGACATTCCTTGGACATTTTCTTTCTACTTTTTGTCATTTTTTTAAAAACTTTTATTTTTCTACATTTTATAACCCTAACCCAATCATTTTCTGAAGTAGTTTGGAGATGCAACATTTTGTTTTACTTTTTGTCATTTTTTAAAAATTTTATTTTCATACATTTTACAATTTTTCATATATTTTTCAAATCTTGTTTATTTTATTAATTCTTTAGAAATCAATTTTGTGTTGAATGAGATTTTTTTTTTTTTTTTTTTAAATTTCCAACTGATTTATGACTATAAATAAGTTTTTCTTTTTATCGTCCCTTGACATATGTTAGTCTTAAGGTGGGAGGAGATTTATAATTATCCTTTTTTTTTTTAACCAGTTTAATTATTTTCAATTTTTCAATCCACATTTCTTAAAAAGCGACACATTTCTTGGAAACAGCCTGTTTGGCATTTCTAAGAAAGTTATATTCTCTTAAAACGCTATCCAGTTCGAAACTGCTGTCTCTGAAATCAGTGTTCATTTTAAGTTAGATTTAAATAGGAAACTGATCCCCTGTTTTAAATTTATTTTCAATTTTTTACCAACAATTTTATCTGAGTGTTTGCATGTAATCATCTAAAAAAGTAGAATCTCAGGTTCTTTTTCAGAATTCACCCATGTTAAAAAAAAAATTTTTTAAATAAAGAAAATTCTGTGTGATGTACGTAACTGTAACAAAACAAAAATATCATACTCCAAAAGTCATGTAAATTGATCAAGTAGTTTTATTTTTAAATAAGAAAATCAAATTTTATTAGTAACAGAAGAGTGGCTAAAGAAAACGAAGGGAGATAACCATAATTCAAACTTGTAAGATTTACATTACAATGCCTATGGATTTCCATTAATTGCTTAAAAATTAGGAAGTATTAATTATCTCCCTTTGTTTTTTGAAATTGTTTTCAAAATGGTGGGTGAGACAGTAACTCCTCTGATACTGATAAAAATATGATTTGCTCATTTAAACATAAAACTACTTGATTAATTTATGTGATTTTTGGAATATAATATTTTCGTTTCATCACGGGTATGTACACCATACAGGTTTTTCTTTTTTTTTTAACATGGGGGGAATACGGGGCAAAAACCAATTTTTTTTTTTTGGGGGGGGGGGAGATGAATTTGTATAAAAGTATAAAAAAAAAAAACAATAACAAAGGTCAGTGGGAATATAATTGCAATTCAACATCAGTCTAAGTGCATCACACTTGGTAGCACCCAAGGAGGGTCAAAGGTATGCACGCCGCAAAGAGGCAGTCGGAATAGCGTAACGGAAACAATTTCCAGAACAAAAGCAAACAAGTCAGGCAAGAATCTGTAAAAAGGTACTGACCTCGGGGCCATTGTAGTCCATAAGTTTGAGACAAGGTACGAGTCCGTACGATGAGCGCTGATATCTTACGATGTCGCCAGAGATTATTTTTGATTGGCTCGTACACACCATTTTTTCAAACATTTCGGTAGCAGAGTTACTCCAATTTTCATTATCTGTTTAGAGAAATCAAGAAAAAAATATATTAGACTACTACGTTGCAGTAAAAGAAGAAAACACTAATTGAATAGAAAGGTGTATATTGGTGCAACTGGTTGAAATGTAAAACTCGTTACAACAACCACGGAGAGAGAGAGAGAAAAAAGGTAAATTCGCTAACAAAGTTAAAGAAAATAATTAGAAAACGTACACTTTTGGATGTTATACGGAAAACTTGTATTATTCATCTTCGGATTACTGTTCTCATCTTAAGTGTCATTTTCACAACGTTTCAGTTGATGTAACCTCTGACCTTCTTCAGATGTATCTTGTCAAACGCGTGAATGTTTTGGTCGAACTCGAGTTCGATAAAATACACCTGAAGATGGTCGGAGGTTACATCAACTGAAGCGTTGTGAAAATGAAATGAGAATAGTAGTCCGAAGATTCAAAATCTTCCAATCCTCATCTAAAAAATTCAGAAATGAAAAACTCGTTACACCAACCACATGTTTCACAAAATCAATCACTTTATTATATCGATCAGTAATTAAGTGATTGGTTTTGTGCTACGAAACAGATACTGTCAGGAATTGTAAATGTCAACTGAATTAAAGGAATAAATTGTAAGATGGTCAACATCATGAACTTTGGAATATAGACTTTTGCCATTTATTCACTTTATTGCTCTGCAATTACATTGAGCTTATTAAATAAGGATTAGTATATATTATAAGGAAATAAAGTATATTTCCACAGAAATATATATATATACACACACATCATACATATGAAAAATAAAAAAAATATATATATACACACACACACACACACACATATACACACATACATACATATATATATATATATATATATAGAGAGAGAGAGAGAAATAAAAAGGAACAAACCGTATTATGTGTTCATCAACGTTTCGTCTTTATTTCGAGACTTCCTCAAATAAAGACGAAACGTTGATGAACACATAATACTGTTTGTTCCTTTTATTTCTCTATTTTGTCGGAATACTATTTCCATTATTTTCATTATATATATATATATATATATATATATATAACATATATATATATATATATATATATATATATATATATATGTAACATATACACACATATATATATATATATATATATATATATATAACATACACACATATATATATATATATATATATATATATATATATATATATATAACATACACACATATATAACATACACAGGTACACACATAAAATAAAAAAAATGCATAACAGTTAAAATAGAAATGGAACCCCTTCTCACCTGTGGGTTTCACATTGGCAAGGTAAAATTCAAGAGCTTGGAATGGAAGGCTAAGGTAGGAACCACTGAAGAATACAAAATTTGTACAAAAGTTCAAAGGCAACAAATTTACTGCAGTTTATTTTAACTCGAATCATACAACATACACACCCAAATTGTTTTTAACACATGTGCATAAAGTAAAATAAATTTTTAAATAAATTCAGAAACAATTCTCTATCTATATAAGAGCCAGGTACGTCCAAGGATGGAGTACTGTTGCCACATCTGGGCAGGAGCTGCTAGAAACGACTTATCCTGCCTTGATAAATAGACTTCCTAGCCTCGTAGGGGATGTCCTTTTCTCTTCCCTGCAACCTCTTTCTCACAGAAGAAATGTTGTGAGTTTGTCTCTGCTTTATTGTTATTTTCATGGCAAGTGCTCGACTGAGCTCCAATCTATGGTCCCCCCTCGCCAAACATTCACAATAAACACCCGTCTAGCAGAAAACACTATCACTAATTTCCCCCACTCTTTATCTGTGCCTAAACCTAAACGTAGATTCCATGAACAAAGCTTCTTTCTTAGAACTGCACGCCTATGGAATTGTCTTCAGTTTTCCTGCTTTTCAGCTGACTACAATATGGTTGTCTTCAAGTCCAATGTAAACAAGTTTTTGATGAGCCGTTCCATATAAGTTAACAAATTTACCGAATTTCCATTACTAACAATTACTTTATTGTCCAATTGTCTACTGTACACCCTCTAACCTTTATCCTCGAGTGGCCCTTTGGCCTTGATAAGTGGTGATGCCTGGGGGGAGGGGAGGAAAGAAACGCTATTGATAATGTTTATCCATTCTTTCTTATGTTTGAATCCATGTTTTGAAACGTGACGTAAATCATAAATCTATGACGTTACACCAAAATTATTTTAAGGTAATGTTTTAAGCTCTATTTATAAGTCAAACTAGCTCAGTTTGTAGAACGCCAGACTAAAGATATCAAGGTTTCATTTTTCAATTTCGATTTCCGGTCACAGCATCACTTTATTATGATGAAGAATAAAAATTTAGATTATCGAATCGTCAGTAACATATAATGAAGTGTCTTTCCATGGAGTTACAAAAATATATACTGAGGAACTCTTCATTTGTCCGACAGTGGTAACTCTCTGCTTGTTAGTAATGACACAAGTTTTCTGAACTTACTCTATCCACTTCTTGCTCGTGCAATGACACTGGCATGTGCTCCTCCCTGTGCTGCAATGGTATCACCAAGGTAACAAAACTTCTTGAAAACCACAATGGCTTCACTATCCAAACATATTTATCCATATCTGAGTTCTCATCCAATGTCTTACACGTGTTATCTTCGAAATGATGGAGTTAATATGTGCAGTCATCACCACTACATACATCGGAAAGCAGGAAGATTGACCTGACCTCCCACCAACATACAGCTCCTTGGTAGTCCAAATAGTCACCCATCTAGTATTGACGAGGTTCAACTTTGCTTAACTTCAGATGAGAACTGGTGTGCCAATGTGATTGTGCCGTGTATTAGATATTATTAATCCAGGGCAATTCCAATTAATATAATACTAACTTTGTGTTTATTTTGTAGATTTTTTTACTTTTAGCTGGACATACAAACACACAACTGCCCTTTATATAATAGACTAGCGGGGGTGCCCGGCATTGCCCGGGTGTTTGTAGGTGTAAAAGAAAAAAAAAGTTTTTGTAGGGAGGTAGGCTCGAACCTGAAGCCCTGACACGAATAGCCTGATAACTTACCACGATGCTACAAGGGCAGGGAAGGGAGAATGGTTTAAATTAAACGTTTAAAAAAGCAGGTGGTTAAACGAACGTCAATGTGTGGGTTTTCTAGGTCAAGCATCACGCGGCAGTAGTAGTAAAGAAAATGAAATCACAGTGTGAATTTTGTAACATAAAAGATAGAGACGACAACCTTTTGTAAATCGGAGATATTATAATCTATGGAGTATATAAAATGTTCTAAGAAACCATGATTCCCCCCCCCATCCCGAGCGCCCTCCCCCCAAAAAAGCTGAACATACAAAAAAGTGCACACACACACACACACACACACACACACACATTTTCGCTTTTATATAATAAACTAGCGAGGGGTACCCGGCGTTGCCCGGGTGTTTTTCAGGGTATGTGAAAAAAACCCGAAGCGTTGACGACGCGCAGTTGGAAAATAGTAAAGTGTTTGAAAACAAACAGGTGCGCGTTTTTGATCGACGTGACGGCGATAGGTATTCAGCAGTTATTTCGTGCGGGACAGTTTTGAATAAATGGGTTTGTTTGTTTTTAAAAACCCGCTCCCTCGTCTCGAAATGAAAGCTACAGTCTGATATGACAAAGTCGACATTGAACAAACTGGCTCTGGGCCTGTTATTAAAGTCGAGGTTTGCTTTTTTTATACCGAAAACCGAATGTAATGCGTGCCAATGCGGGAAATGTGGAATAATAAAGGTTTGAAAGTCAATAAAATTAAATAGAGAGGCGAGCTCCGTGAATAATTCGTAGATATTACAATTTATAGATGATATAAAAAGTTTTAAAAAGTTGTGAAGCGAGCAAGCGCTTGTTTGAAAGAAGCCTTTCGTGGACATCGAGGAAAAGCGAACATACATACATACATTTTCGCTTTTATATTTATAGATGTCCATGCTACAAATTTCCAGGGTAGACTAGCATATATTAATTCATAAATCAAAGGAGCTTTAATTGTTTCCTCTCCATGATAATACATTCCAGAAACATTTTATGCATTTCATAGTCTTTGCGGACAATTAATGACTTCAAGCACCTTAACTTTTGTAGCTTTGATATCTTATGACTAACAAAAAAAAACAAAAAAAAGCAAACAAAAAAACATTCAAACATCTTAACAGAAAACTGGTATCATTTATTTTTGGTTTGTTGTGTCTTACGGCATATCAACCCTTTTCAGGTTATATAATCCCACATCCATCAAATCTGTTGCCAAAGTTGCTGGGAAAATAGTGGGATCTTTCTACCGCTCCAGCAGATATCTCACTGCTAGTGCAATTCTCTATCTATATAAAAGTCAGGTACGTCAAAGGGTGGAGTACTGTGGCCACATCTGGGCAGGAGTTGCTAGAAGGTTCTAAGAAACCGTGACCCCCCTCCACCTGAGCCCCCCCCCCCCCCGAAAAAGCCTTTGCCGGACATCCGAAAAAAATGCATGCACACACACGAACATACACACATTTTTGCTTTTATATTATAGATTCATTTACCAACATAATGTTCGTATCCAGGATAGTATCGTGGTATTATGGTCTCTAAATTTAAAAAGAAACAAAAAAATACTGTATATCTCGGCGTATAAAACGACCCTTAAAGTTAAAAAAAAAAATCATCTTTAAAAAGCGATATTCCATAAGATACCGAGTGTTGCAATCTCTAGCCTAGGCTAAACAAACATGGTTTCGTGATTTAGCAGTCGTCGTAGACAACCGATGTATGGTAAATTTATTAAAATTTGCTCCAATTTTGTACCTCGTCTTATCTGACGGTCGCCTTATATGCCGAAATACCAAAAAGTCGAACAAACAGGCAAGAGGAAGAAACAGCGCAAATTTTATAAAATAAAGAAAAAGATAGAGAGGATCTCTGTTCGCAAATCGTAGATATTATAATCCAGGGAGTATATAAAAAGTTCTAAGAAACAGTGATCCCCCCCACACACACAGCTCTAGTATTACACTATTGAGCTATCTTAACGAGAACTTTGTGTTATTTACTTATCTGTAATTACTATCCCTACTACTTATTGAAACAGTGTGTCATAAAAGACAGAAAGGAAGAACAATTAAACACCAGGAGAAATAAATAAGACAAGATTTGCCGGTTTTGTTCATTGATTAAATAAAAATACTCACTCAAATAAAAGATAGAGGATCTCTGTTTGCAAATCGTAGATATTATAATCCAGGGAGTATATAAAAAGTTCTAAGAAACAGTGACCAACCCCCTCATAGTGCCCACCCCTGAAAAAAAGCCTTTGCCGGACATACAAAAAAAATGTGTGCACACACACACTTTTATATTATAGACTAGTAGTGGTATCTGGCGTTGCCTGGTCTATATATAAAATAGAAAATGAAGTTGCATTTGTCTACACTTGCTAAATCCTTTTTGTTTAAATTCAATTATTTTTACTGTGTAATAATTTATATCTGTTTGGAAAAAATCCACTGATGTCTGTCCACTGCTATGAATTTGGAAAAGGGGACATGTGAGCGATGAAAAAAAGTTTTAAGTGGTTACAATTAAAAAAAAAAAAACATTTGTGATTTACGTAATATTCATGTATTTAATAGTAATTGAATCTCCAAATCAACCACTAATAAAAAAAAAAAAAAAAAAAAAAATTGAAATAAAAAAAATGATTTTTAGTCCCCCCCCCCCATTTTTAGTCCCAAATTGTCACCTATCTGATACTTGCCAGGTTCATCATTGCTTAACTTTAGTGATCTGACAGGAACCGGTGTGTCAAACGTGATTATGTCATATATATGAAACATGATATGAGTAAAAAAAGTAACAGAACGGATTTTCCAGGAAAACTCCGGTTGCCACCCCTCCCTCCACCCCCGAGGTTCCTTTCAGGTTAAAATGGTTAAAATTGATACTTTTGTGGTTATTAAAAAAAAATTGATGCCTTGGATTTTTACAAAACTTTCTGAAAAGTTGTAACTGATTTCTATATAATTTTGTTTGTCTTTACTTCGCGATAACTCTTGGGTGTGCCCCAGGGTCTCTTTTCGGGCTAATAAAAACACTTCATTTTTGGGACTATTTTACTATATTTGTCCAAAATTTTCTGTGTATGTCCATTTAGCAGTTTTGCATGGTGCTGAACTCAAATGTAAATATGTTAAGGCCTTGGGGACTTTAGGGGCTAAATAGGGGAGGGGGGGAGTCAAATGCTGAACTTAGTCATTTTTTTTTTTTGTTCACTGTGCACTCACGGGGGACCATGCATGCTTCACTTGTCGTAATTTAATTAACTGGCAATAAAAAAAAAAATGTCAATAATAAATTTTTTAAAAATCTGTTAACCCTTTTTTAATGCAAAAACTTACAGAAATAAATGTTTTCAAAAATAAAAATAAACAGAACGTCCGCCAAAACGTTTGTGTTGGAATGGGGACTAAAATGGATGATCATATTCAATTCTGCCAAGACTAAGCTCCTTTCCTTGAAAAACTACAAGAAACCTTCTCAACCACTAATAGCCATGGCTAATGATACATTACCTGAGAGCAGTTCATTCTAACTCTTCAGCTTAACGTTCACAGGAAAGTTGGAACAGATACATTGAGTGCATTGCCAAGGCTGCTGCAAAGAAGATGGGCTCTCTTTACTATGCTAGAAAGTTACTTAAGCCTGAGAGTATCCTGTACCTTTACAAGGCCACCATTCACCTATGCGATGGAGCTACAATGTTGCCACATTGCAGCTGATGCATCTGCTACTAGTCTCTCCCTCCTAGACAGATGTTCCGCACTATCAGCTAAGCTTTAAACACTGTCTTATCAACAAAATGTTGCATCCCTTTGCCTGTTTAATGGTAGATGCTTCGACGAACTACAAGCCTTTGTACCTCCTCGACGTAAATACCTCCGACAAGCAGCAGAATCCCACCCCTACACAGTAGAGATCCCTAGATGTAAGCAAGCCTTCTACTCTAATTGTTTTTTCCTAAAACTGCATGACTTTGGAATTCCCTTCCGGGTTCCTGTTTCCCCAACTGTACTGACATGCAGAAGTTCAAGTGTAATGTAAACAGACATGTTGCTGCTCAGCTTCCTACATAGTACCCCTACAAATTATGTCCTAGATAGTAGCACCCGTACATCAAAGTGGCACTGTGCCTTGTTTGGGATGAAGATGCAATAAAAAAAAATAAAAAAAATAAAAAAAAACTTAGTTATAAAACAACCCACTAACAAATTCAGCTACGACAATGGTCGTAACACGACATTGCAAATTTATGTATTTAACAGTTCATGCATTCGCAAATGTTGAAATCGTTTGAAAAGAGATAATTTTACATGACCCCCCCCCCCCGCCACTTCCATCAGATTCTGCGGTCGTTAAGGTAGAAAAAAATTAATATTTTGTCCTAAATTTCACATATTATGTATCCGAGTCTCTGTCCTTTAAGACAGCATTGGAATCATTGTTATTCAAATTAGATTTCAAAAGTTTTAGCAAGACAAACAATCATACAAACACACTGACACACACACAGACAACTGTCGCTTACCATAATTTGCGCATATCACATTTGGACACAACTTCATGATAACCATAATCAACACAAAACACCTTGTAAGTGTCATTGTTCAAGACGTCTGTAATTCGAGCACGGAACCATTTCGTTCCCTTATCAAGGCACACGGCAACAACATCATTCTCGACGGCCTCACAGATTCTGTAAGCCTGAAAAACAAATTAGGAAATTAATTTAATTTCACATAGAATTTGTGTGTGTGTGTATTAGTGTTGGGACGATTAATCGGAATCGGAAAAATCGGAGCTGTTTAGGGTATCGGATTCAGAAAAATTTGGGCTTATTTTCCGATGCAAAAACCGATTCCTTAAATTATCTTTTTTATTTGACTTTGGTTTAAGAAAATTCTTGTAGTAATAATAAAATAAATATTTATTGATTTAAACTTCCAGTAAGACTAAAATCTCTAGATCACCCCCCCCCTTCACAAGAGTGTTTTTACGTTTGAGAAAACGTAGGCTCCTTTAAGATGTGTTTTTACAGCAGTTGGGACAAAATAACACTTTTATGGTTAAATATTTAGTGATTTACAAAGAATCGGAATTGGTAATCATATCGGAATCTGGAATTTAGCACGGAATCGTCCGATCACTAATATATATGTTAGTGATGGGACGATTCCAATATCTTCCCCAGTTCCGATACAATAAACCGATTTCGATTCTTTATAAATCTGTAAATGTTTAATTATAGACTTGTTATATTTTCCCCTGTGCAGATATATTTGTTACACATAAAAATACACTTGGACCTGGGAGCAATGGCAATTAAAGGGTGGCTCCACACTCCCCAAAGCCTGCAAGCTGGGGCCTCATCACTGGATATAGTTTAAGGTCATATCCAGGACCAGAAGCAGAAGGAGCAATGGATATATATTTGATGAGTTGTAGAAACAAAATGAAATTATTGCCGTGGATGTTTTTATTTTTATACTAGCAAGGGGACCCGACGTTGCTCAGGATTAAATGATGATCGACGATTGTTCCACACTTTCACTACTTTTGTCATCAAAATCAATGAATTTGCCCATTTTTTAATCAAATCGATTGATTTCTTGATCTAGAATAAAACCCGCTACGATGCATTGGGAGGAAGCTTCACATGCTTTCCCATAGTGCAGTAGTTCACAATACATCATTGTCTACGTTGCACTGTAGAGATCCTGCCGTTTATTTTATAAAATTATTTTTATATAATGGCTTTAATTAAAGCTTAAGATGCAGAAGTCAAGTATCATGGTTCAGTTGTGCTATAAACAGAAGCATTAATTCCGAACAGGCCCCTGTCATATCAAAGAACCTACTGTTAATTTTATATGCCAGGGTCATTCTGTATTTTTCTCAAATGCACTTGTAATGTTTTCATCAAAGTCAGACTATTTCTTCTTTAATTGGATTTTTTTGATTATCGATATTTATTGGAGGCATTCTGATACAAAGCCTATCTAAGAACACTCCCGGACATGTAAAGTACATTTGTATGAAATTTTATAAAATATCTGCCAAGCTTTTCTGAATTTTTGAGATGAGGATTGGTTATTCGTATTATTTTGGATTCATCGGACTACCGTTCTCATCTTGAGTATCATTTACATAACGTTTTGGTCAATGTAACCTCCGACCTTCTTCAGGTGTATCTTGTCAAACTTGGGAACGTTTCTGTCGAACTCGGGAATTTGGACGGAATTTCGAAGGTTGAAGGTTCAATCCCCAGTGTGGTTGACCGAAAAATACAATTGTGAACTACTTAGGACCTCTATCCAGTCATGGTTGATGGAACAAGAACACGCTACCCCCATGATGTAAATAAAGGATTCCGCTCAAAATTCAATTCAAATTCACAAGTTCGAGAAGATACACCTGAAGAAGGTCGGAGGTTACATTGACCGAAACGTGACAATCACACTCAAGATGGGGACAGTAGTCCGATGAATCCAAATAATACGAATGATTGCCAAGCTGTTTCGGAGTCTATAGGGAAAACAAGCTCAAACACAAAGTGCTTCTATAGAGATGTGAATACTTCAAAAAACAAAAACATATTCACTCACGTCCGACTCATCGGATTTTCCATAAAAGGCCTCAAGTTCACTTTGGAGTTGGATAAGACGTGGCAGATTCTCATTGCAGACATGTCCCCAGAAATGGCCGGGATTCTCCACGGCCACGACCATCAGTTCCAGCACATCTTTACGTTTGTTCCCAAGGGGGGGTAAATCTTCTTCACTTGCATTCTCCAAGTTTTCTCTCACAGATGGCGCTGCAAAAACAAAGTAAAAATGTCAATTATGTAATGCATCAAATGAAAGACTACTGCAAATTGTGTTGAGATAGAATAGCCGATGAAGGTCGGTGTTTTTTTTTTTAACATTATTCTTATTTATATTTAAAACAGAGGTTATAATGAAAATCGAAAAAGCCACCATCCTAATTTTCCTGTCACAAAATCATTTTATGTTAAATTAGCCTGGATGCCCAGCGTTGCCCAGACGTTTGGAGGTGTGTGATAACTGGTATTAGGCAGGCAGGCTCGAACCCGTACCGCGAACGAGGAAAAGAATGTGAAAAAAAAAATAACGTGACATGTTTGCTGTTGCGGCCATCGCCAAACCGGAAGTGATAGATTTAAATTAAGGCTAGACAATCGAAAAGAGGGGATGACTATCAAAAATATCACCGAAAAAAGCAACTCCTTGTAGAAAAGTGTCCAGTTGAGCATGAAGGAATTAATGTTTTTAGCTAATTTTTTGATATTGTCGTCCGAAGGGTCGTGCTTCAAAACGATACTGATCTTGTGAAAATCCGTTGCCCATGTTGAAAGTTTTAGGCAGACATACATACATACATACATACATTTAAACAGACAGGTGAGATTTATATTATAGATTAATATTGGAAAGTCTGAAATATTTGTTTTTTTGTAATTCGTTTTTTATATTTGCATACTGTTTACATGTAATAGCCAAAAAAAATTAATTTAATAAAACTAACCTACAAAAAATATAAGAGAGAAAGGAGTACAGTAGAACCCCAGGATACAGTGGCCTTAGGATATGGTTTTTCGGGTTACGGTGTGGGATACGTTTTTCTGGCCACTGGTTATGGTATTTGCCCCACCTTATGGTGTTATTTATAATGTTATTTGATTATACATGTGTATTATATACTGTTCTGTATTTTGTTACTAATTTTTAATGCCGTATCGTGGGGTTCTACTGTATCTTGTATACTAGCTGACCCGTATTCTGGCATTACCCAGTAAAGTAGATTAACTCCAAAAATTTCCTCCCAACTCCCATTTAAAACAAGAAATAATGAAATTGCTTCATGGAAATCGAAAAAGCCACCATCCAAATTTTCCATTTTGTTAACTTAATATTGAAATATTCATTTCTTTTGTAATTCGTTTTTGTTTGTTTTTTTATGGATATATTTGTTTACATCTAATTGCCAAAAAAAAAAAAAAAAAAACCCAGATTTTTTTTGTTTGTTTAGTTTAATAATAAGTCCAAAAAAGAAAATTATTTTATATTTTGTGCAATTAAAAAAAAAAAATAGTTTAATTTTTTATTAATACTTAATAATATTAATACTTAATAATAATAATTTTTATTAATAAATTATAAGACATAGGAAAAGTTTAAACATATTGTATAGAGATTAAAATTTTCTACCAGAACAGTAGCAGAAACTCACCATGAAGCATACGTACAACTGGACATATTGTGTTTTCATTCACCCCAGATCAGTTAAGCAGGCTCCTTCCAATGAATTCACCTCGCATGCAAGCTTACCAAGTCCAGCAGTCCATTGTCAACAATAAGTTTAAAGAGAATTTTCTTATGCTGATTGTAATGGTCAATCAGCAACACCATTTTGAATATTGTCTGAGGTGTTCGTTTAATATTTATAGAATTTTGCAGAATGATTAAAATTAATATTCAGAAACATTTCTTAAAAATCAAGCATTCCAATATTTACTTAGATACCATTTTGAATGTAAAGGAAAAGTGAGGGAGCGTTTATTATGTTTTGATTGAAATATAGTGCAGTACGTTGGAATTATTATTAAAAAACATGAAATAAAAAAAATAAGTATATCTGTAAAAGATGTAAGCTTCCGTTTAGTCTCGAAAGACAAAGGATACCCCCTGTAGGGGCAGCTGCACGTGTAATTGTGAGGAAAGGATTGCGCGATCCCGAACCACAACTCTCCTGAATCGGCACTGTTTGGGTGCAGTGGCAAGGAGAATCCTATGACAATTAGAAACAATACCGAGATAAGCGGAGAGCACATACAGCACCTGGAAGTCACCCATTTAGTACTGACCAGGTTCAACGTTGCTTAACTTTGGTGATCCAGCGGGAACCGGTGTGTCAACGTGATTATGCCGTATATGTAAAAGATGTAGCACGATGATATAAGGAGAGTGAGAGGAATAAATGGATAGAGAGTGAAACTGTTTGCTACCTTTCTATGTAGAAATATTTATTTGAGAAAAGCAGTTTGTTTAGATGAAATATGCTTTAGCAATTGCTGATTGTAAAAGAATTGTTTAGGAATTGTTCTAATTGAAACTGTAGAGGCGCAAGAAAAAATTAAGATACTTTTATTATATACTAGCAGGGTGACCTGATGTTACCCAGGATTGAATGATGATCAACACACGTTTCACACCCCCATATTTTTATTGTCATCAAAATTGGTGAAAATCGCCCATTTTTCAATCAAATATTGTTGTTTTTGATAACAACTGAATAATCCAAATGTTTTTATTTTTTATTTTGTTTTTTTTGCAAAAGATTTGAGAAAAGGAGGTATGAGCCCCATAGGCTGGCACTGAGAAATGTTACTTACTTTCTGTTGTTTCTGTGGTTTCTTCCGCCAGAGGAACTTGTGATTCTGGTAATCGTACAGAATCTGAAGATGTTTGGAATGTCTCAAAAGCATCAATTTTTTTATTGATTAATTTCTAAAAAAAAAAAAAAAAAAAAAAAAAAAGTTTAACATTTAAAAAAAAAAAAAAAATGGAAGGTTTATTAAATGACTAATTTTAAACTTCGTCAGCAAATCCCCTGCAAATGGTGCCTTAAAAAAAAAAAAAAAAAAAAAAATGGAAGGTTTATTAAATGACTAATTTTAGACTTCGTCAGCAAATCCCCTGCAAATGGTGCCTTAAAAAAAAAAAAAAAAAAAAAAAAAAAAAAATGGTCTCACATCAAATCACCTACAAGTTCCGGTGACGTAAATGATTCAACAACACATCTTATATCCATTCTTACTTTTATAGATAGACTAGCAAGGCCACATGGCGTTGCTCGGGACCATATAAGATAATGAGAAAAATTTTGTACATACCTATTATTCTTAGGATAGAGGAAGTTTTGATGTCTATGTATCATTTGCCATCTTGAGTAAAAGAATATTTTACCTATCCTAGGACGGGTATTATATGTATGAAATAATTGTATTGTCTCTAGGACAGGAAATTTACAGCACGTATATGAAAAAAATGTCCTTACCTAGGGCAGGTCATGTACATATTTAAAATAATTTAACAACAAAGCCAATTAAAGAAATAATAAAAATGAAAAAGCTTGAAAACTGAACCAACCTTTTCTCTGCGACAGATCGCGACATATCAAATGGAAGTAATCGACAGTTGCAATTTGGAAGTATCTGGCATCTATCCAGATACCGAACTAATATGTAAAAGGTGTGTTGAATCAATTCCCACTTTATGTCATTTATTTACGACTGAATGTAACGAAGTAAGTAAGGGGGGACAACTATGTGTAACTGTTTGTTTGAAACTCAATCGGATATTTGAGGGAAGCGATTGTGTTATTTTTAGGAATGACAAATCAGCTTATGAATTGACAATTGAATATATATCTGTCAGTGAAATCATATCTGCGTCGGATTCAGAGGCCAAACTTGAAGGCTGTTATATATATATCCAAGTTAGAGAGATAAACCACAGAGACTGCCCGGAAGGGCAGGGTGAAGAGGCCGAGAATGCCAGAGTGACAGACTCGCAGATGAACAAAGATAGATGCATAGAGCCGAGGGGCTTTTGAGACATGCGCGTTCCCTCAGATCCCCAGAGGCAAACACTCAATAAGTTTGAAAGCTGACGCCTTCGACATTGTTTGTAGAACGTTAACACATCGCTTCCTTCAAAGCTCTGAAAGAGTGATAAGAACTCTACTGTTTCGTTTGAATATATTATGGTGTATATAATCGTTTGTCCTGTTTTTCTTTAAACTACACCACAAATCCACGGCCCTCTTTCGACGACGTTCGTCGTTAAGAGGGTACACAACAAACTGGTCCAGGACGTATAACTAGACGATCCACCGATAATTCAGTCACCACCCCATACCCGTAACTTAGACGGCCAAGAATTATCACCGGCAGTAGAAGGGTTCGGAGGTCGACGATCGTCCGCAACAGGCGGGTGAAGGTGAGAGAGTGGGGAGTGATATTGAACAAATTAGTTCAACTAGGTCATAAAGGGTCTAAGAAAAAAATTAAAAAAAAAAAAATTTAGGAAAGCAAATAAAAGAAATAATAAAAAAGCTTAAAATCTGTACCAACCTTTGCAAGTTCATTTTGTTCTCTTGTTCCTGTGAGAGTGATAAGTCTCATATAAGTTGGGTCTGTAATGTCGACCCTTTCCAAGTTGACCTTGGCACCACTGACCCTCCTTATCATTTGGAGAGTTCCGGATTTTTTGCCTGAAAGATACAAGAAATATTCAATATTTAACTCTTCCACTGCTTGAATGTATTAAAATTTGAAAAATCATATAACGGCTCAGCGACCAATCACAAAGATTTTTTTAAAAAAATAATATTCTGCTGATCATCATCATCATTGTTTATAATATTGTTTTCATTTAAAAAAAGCTTACATGTTTCCATTCTAGAAGTTAAGGGGGTGTTAGCAGTCTATTCTAGAAGCCAAGGGGATGTTAGCAGTCTATCCTAGAAGCCAAGGGAGTTGCTAGCAGCCTGTTCTAGAAGCCAAGGGGGTGTTAGCAGTCTATTCTAGAAGCCAAGGAGTTGCTAACAGTCTATTCTAGAAGCCAAGGGGGTGCTAGCAGCCTGTTCTAGAAGCTTAGGGGGTGTTAGCAGCTAATTCTAGAAGCCAAGGAGTTGCTAGCAGCCTGTTCTAGAAGCAAAGAGGGTGCTAGCAGCCTATTCAAGAAGCTAAGTGGGTGTTAGCAGTCTATTCTAGAATCCAAGGAGGCGCTAGCAGCCTATTCTAGAAGCAAAGAGTGTGCTAGCAGCCTATTCTAGAAGCCAAGTGGGTGTTAGCAGCTTATTCTAGAAGCCAAGGAGCTGCTAACTGTCTATTCTAGAAGCTAAGGGGGTGTTAGCAGTCTATTCTAGAAGCCCAAAAGGTGCTAGCAGCCTATTCTAGAAGCCAAGGAGTTGCTAACAGTCTATTCTGGAAGCAAAGGTTGTGTTAGCAGCCTGTTCTAGAAGCTAAGGGGGTGTTAGCAGCCTATTCTAAAAGCCAAGGAGGTGCTAGCATTCTATTCTAGAAGCCAAGGGAGTATTAGCAGTCTATTCTAAAAGCCAATGGAATATTAGCAGTCTATTCTAGAAGCAAAGGAGTTGCTAACAGTCTATTCTAGAAGCCAAGGAGTTGCTAACAGTCTATTCTAGAAGCAAAGGAGTTGCTAACAGTCTATTCTAGAAGCCAAGGGGGTGTTAGCAGACTATTCTAGAAACAAAGAGGGCGCTAGTACCCTGTTCTAGAAGCCAATGTGGTGTTAGCAGCTTATTCTAGAAGCCAAGGGGGTGTTAGCAGCTTATTCTAGAAGCCAAGGGGGTGTTAGCAGCTTATTCTAGAAGCCAAGGGGGTGTTAGCAGCTTATTCTAGAAGCCAAGGGGGTGTTAGCAGCTTATTCTAGAAGCCAAGGGGGTGTTAGCAGCTTATTCTAGAAGCCAAGGGGGTGTTAGCAGCTTATTCTAGAAGCCAAGGGGGTGTTAGCAGCTTATTCTAGAAGCCAAGGGGGTGTTAGCAGCTTATTCTAGAAGCCAAGGGGGTGTTAGCAGCTTATTCTAGAAGCCAAGGGGGTGTTAGCAGCTTATTCTAGAAGCCAAGGGGGTGTTAGCAGCTTATTCTAGAAGCCAAGGGGGTGTTAGCAGCTTATTCTAGAAGCCAAGGGGGTGTTAGCAGCTTATTCTAGAAGCCAAGGAGGTGTTAGCAGCTTATTCTAGAAGCCAAGGGGGTGTTAGCAGCTTATTCTAGAAGCCAAGGGGGTGTTAGCAGCTTATTCTAGAAGCCAAGGGGGTGTTAGCAGCTTATTCTAGAAGCCAAGGGGGTGTTAGCAGCTTATTCTAGAAGCCAAGGGGGTGTTAGCAGCTTATTCTAGAAGCCAAGGGGGTGTTAGCAGCTTATTCTAGAAGCCAAGGGGGTGCTAGCAGCCTATTCTAGAAGCCAAGGGGGTGCTAGCAGCCTATTCTAGAAGCCAAGGAGTTGCTAACAGTCTATTCTAGAAGCTAAGGGGGTGTTAGGAGTCTATTCTAGAAGCTAAGGGGGTGTTAGGAGTCTATTCTAGAAGCAAAGAGGTTGCTAGCAGCCTATTCTAGAATCTAATGGGATGCTAGCTATCGATTCTAGAAAAAATTTGGGAAACTCTGTTTAAAGGGATGAACAGTGTCCTGGACAAATTATGAGCATGGAGGTAAATAATAGAAAGATTTATGATTTCTATTCTAGAAGCCAAGGGGGTGTTAGCAGTCTATTCAAGAAACAAAGAGGGTGTTAGCAGTCTCTTCTAGAAACAAAGAGGGCGCTAGCAGCCTGTTCTAGAAGCCAAGGGGGTGTTAGCAGCTTATTCTAGAAGCCAAGGGGGTGTTAGCAGCTTATTCTAGAAGCCAAGAGGGTGTTAGCAGCTTATTCTAGAAGCCAAGAGGGTGTTAGCAGCTTATTCTAGAAGCCAAGAGGGTGTTAGCAGCTTATTCTAGAAGCCAAGGGGGTGTTAGCAGCTTATTCTAGAAGCCAAGGGGGTGTTAGCAGCTTATTCTAGAAGCCAAGAGGGTGCTAGCAGTCTATTCTAGAAGCCAAGGGGGTGCTAGCAGCCTATTCTAGAAGCCAAGGGGGTGCTAGCAGCTTATTCTAGAAGCCAAGGGGGTGCTAGCAGCCTATTCTAGAAGCCAAGGGGTGCTAGTAGTCTATTCTAGAAGCTAAAGGGGTGCCAGCCTGGAAAAGTTTGGGTAACCCTGTTTTAAAGAGATGAACAGTGTCCTGGACAAATTATGAGCATGGAGGTAAATTTATGATTTCATAGACTGTAACCTTAACCCTAAACCTACCCGTTTTCCTCCATGCTTGCAACGTCATACCCTTCAAGAAATTGTACTCATTTCACAATTGTTTCATTGCATACACTCGCAATCACAATTTTTGGCTAATTTGGCTTGTATCTCCATCAATCATTCGGTGGTCACTATGCTCGTCATAGGTGTCTTAACAATAATGTATATAGTTGCAATCTGGGCCTTTGGGTCAAGATCAAAGTGTAGTATCTGTTCTTCAGATCTACACTTCAATTTCTGGTTGTTTCAGTGGAGGAGAAATCCTTCACGACTGATACAATTTTTATTTTTGTACCATTTCTCCACATTAAAAAACGACCCTGGTGTCTAACTCTGTCCCGTGGGGAGGCATAGTAAATAGGAACAATAATGTATATAGTTGCATCCTGACAATTTCCATCAGCTTTACCAAGGACTGGACAGTTTGACACACTTTTGTATATGCCTACAAATATTTTTCATAACCTCCTCCCTCAATTATTATAACTCCTCATTAATAGACTCGGCAATGTTATGTAACAAAATCAATTTTATGTGGTATAATTATACATGTACGTTTAATTTTCAACCAATGAAAAACAATCATATGTATATTTAATTTTCAACCAATGAAAAACAGGAATAATGTACAAATATTTAATTTTCAACCAATGAAAAACAATCATATATGTATGTTTAATTTTCAACCAATGAAAAAGAGGATAAATGCTTACCAAGTATCATTCTTGTGCATTTATTGGGAACGTAAAAATCTTCGGAAATGATGGCTGGAACATCCGCAATAATCGAACACACCATACTTTTTGCTTTTTGGACGGCTTTTCTATTGCGGCCATGAATAAATAGCGTTTTTTCTGCCGACGATTCATCTTCGTTTTCTTTGAATTCTAATCGGGCACGACTGGTTTTTTCAATCTGAAAATTAAAAAAAAATATATGAAAATAAAAAAGTTTGACCTTTTTTCAGTAGAAACGTTATCTCTCTCTCTCTCTCTCTCTGTATATATATATATATATATATAAAATTATGAATAAATCTTTAACAAAGAAAAACTTATCAAGATAAGAACAGCTCAACACTTAAGTGGAGCAAACAATAATATTAAATGGTTGGTTGGTTGGTTGTTTTACGGCATATCAACCCTTTTCGGGTTATTTAATGCCGAATCCAAAGATTTTGAAGAAAAAATTTTTTTAATAAAATATATTTGTTGTTTTCACGTCCGTTTCTATTTAACCCATAGTTGGGACCCTAACAGGTACTACCACTCCGGGTCAGAGTGGACCTGGGAGCAATGGTAATTAAAGGGTGGCTCCACACTCCCCAAAGCCCACAAGCTGGGGCCTCACCACTGGATATAGTTTAAGGTCATATCCAGGACCCCCATTGAGGGGCTTTTACCCTCTGCAGGGGGGGGGGCAGTCGGCGTATTCTAATGCTCCACTAACAGGGCCCATAATATTAAATGAAAGATGAGAAATAAAAGTTATACATAATTTTCCTCTTGATATAATAAAGTTAAGAAAAATAAACCTCTTTAGGCCATGGCATTTCGAAACTAAATGTTTCTCATCAGAAAAGGAGAATTATACAAAATGCAAATATAAAAAAAAAACTGGCTAAATGAAAGTTACATATAAAATGGGAATGAAGGAATAGGATAAAGTAATTAAAAGTAGGTAAAACATAAGGGTGAATCGGATGGGTAGTATACATGTAGGTAATAAAAAAAAAAACATAGTCACTATAAAATGGGGATCATTAAAGAAGAGCTAATAATAAAAGAAGAAAGAAAAAAAACAGCCTATCCTGCCTTGACAGAGTACAAAATAGACTTCATGGCTTAGTGGGGATGCCCTTTTCTCTACCCTGCAACCTCTCTCCCACAGAAGAGACGTTGCAAGCCTATCCTTGTTTTATCGTTATTTCCATGGCAGGTGCTCGTCTGAGCTCCAATCCCTGGTCCCCCCTCGCCAATCTTTCACGAAAAACACCCGTCTAGCTGAATCCACTGTGAAAAATTTCCCCCACTCTATATCTGTGCCTAAATCAAAACGCGGATTCCATGAACAAAGCTTCTTTCTTAGAACTGCACGCCTGTGGAACTCTGTTCCGTCTGCCTGCTTCCCTCCGGACTACAACTTGGATGTCTTCAAGTCCAATGTTAACAAATTCCTAATGAACCGCCCCCTTAAGTAAACACTTCATCAAATCTCCACACTAACGTAATGTACTTGCAATAACCCTTATCCCTGAGTGGCTTCCGGGCCTTGATAAGTGGTGATCACTGTAAAAAATTAAAAAAAAAAAAAAAACATAAATGAAGGACATGGAAATACATATTACAGGGTGACCAAAAAAAACGGGCCCCAACTCTAATTAGGCCCCGTTCCTTAGTGTTTTGTCCGAATGAAATGAAACTTTGGTCATAACTAGTTTATTATATTCAAAACATCACATCAAAACACTAGGATCTTTGCCCTTTTTTTCCCCGCATATGTTCTAGATATACTTTTTATGTTTTTTGGGTTTTTTTTTGGGGGGGGGGTCACCCTGTATAAATTTCCCCAAAACATCTGACTTTGATGAAGGAGAGACTAAAACTTGCTGCTATGGTTTCAAATGATCTGAAATAACAGCAAGGGGAGACTTGATTCCAAATATTTCTCATATGTTATATCTCCCCTCTTTTGGAAATGAAGTACGATTATGAATATCTTCCGTATCAAATAATCCTTATACACTGTGAAATGTACTTATGTATGAAAACCAAAGAGGATAGATATAACATATGAGAAATATTTGGAATCAAGTCTCCCCTTACTGTTATTTCAGATCATTTAAAACCATAGCAGGAAGTTTTAGTTTCTCCTCCACCAAAACCAGAGGTTTTGGGGAAATATCAGATATTTTGTAATTCATATGCAAACTAAGAAAACAAGTGACTATGACTGAAACATTTTATGGCTGTCAAAAAACTACCAATATAGGCTCTGGATGATCCCCTTAATGTACGATCTTAAGGGCAAATGTCACATAGCCCACTATCCAATACAGGTCATTAGCTTTCCAATGAGCCTTCATTTGCTAAATTCTGATCAATAGTCGCTGAGATTTGGAACTCATAAAATTGGCAAAAAAAGGTGGTATGTATATATATTTTTCGTTTATATGTGTATATGTGTATTTTTCGTTTATATGTGTATGTGTGTACTTATATGTGTATATTTTTAAATGGTTTTTTTTTTCTCTGATTTAAAAAACCATAAAACGGAAGACCATTATCCGCATTAAGCTGGTCTGCAGTTTAATTTGTTGCTGGCTATCTTGCTCTTGCTGGATCTGAACATTTTGAACAGAGAGAGAGAGACTTAGCTGTCGTACAAAACTAAGACTCTGTAACATCATATTTGTATTGTCCCTCAGGCATTTGGGCTCATGGATTTTAAATGTCTGAGGGAGTGGCACTCGTCTGACAAGACGTCACAATCATCATATTTTTAAAACTGACGTGGCACCTTCTCATTGGCTATACCTCCTCCTTCTCCTCCTTCCTTTTCCTTTCCCCCATATATGCTCATCACTTTCACTACACTTATGAAGACTGAAGGATCGGCCGAAAATTATGTACCTGTAAAAAAAGTTTTTTAATTTTTTTTTCATAATATTTTGTATTCCTGCACGTCACCAATTGAAAACGAATAAAGAAAAGTTAAAAGCTTTTATACTTTTCGTATTCTTTTCTTTTTTATACATTTCCATTCATATATATATATATATATATATATATATATATATATATATATATATATATATATACTCGTAGCTAAATTGAATATTTAAATGCTCATATCTTTGGTTCTATGCGACAAAACTACACGAAAATTTGCAGGCTTTTTGAAGATTATAATACTATTCTATGGTTAAAATTTTATTGGTAAAAAGAACCTATATTTTCAAACCAATAAAATATGTCCAAATTTGCCTACATTTGTATATATAGTGTCCTGGCAAGCCAGCTTTAGTTTTGCTGCTTTGGGATGAATTTTACTGAGGGTTTTTTTTTCTTTGTCTGGTTGTCTCCCCTGTAGCCTTACCAGACCATTGATAAAAATAAAACAATCCAAAAGTGAAGAAAACTGGGGATTAAAAAAGTGTTCAAAGAAAGTTAAGAAATAAAATAAAATTTTATTTTATTTTAGCAGTTGTCATACATTTGTCGTACCCTAACTTGTCATACACGAATAATAAAATCGTCTGGTTATTTACCTTTCTTAATGTTGCCCCTTTTTGCCCAATCACAGCCGAGGCAGCATATGTGGGCACTTTGATTTCAATCACAGACTGTTGAGGTGACGAGGTTTGGGTTGTGATGCATCCTTCTTCTTCTTCATCATCTGAAGAACAAAATTTTGTTAAAAACAAAAATCAAAAACTCATTCGCAACAGATACAAAAAAAGACGCAAAAAAAGACGGACATTTTTTTTTTTTTAAATGCGTGTATCGATGACAATAATCAGCATGTTTTCCTAACAAGCAAAACGTAGTATCTTTTTTTATCCCGAATTGCATTCATCTTAGAAGGGCATTACCCACTCTCAGAACTCCCCCCACCCTGTTTTTTTTTTTTTTTTTTTTTGATTTCCATTTAGAGATTCGCCTGCTTATTTTCGGTTCAAAACAAACCGAAAAACAGAAAGAGTTGGGCCGGTCTTACTAACATTTTTTTTATTATTTGCTTCCCCCCCCCCCAACTCCACAATTCTCACCGATAAAATAATTATACATAAACGTTTTTATTTATTTTAATAACATTTTTTTTTTTTTAATAAAGGAATCGCCACTTATCAAGGCCCAGAGGCCACAGGTTAAAGAATGTACATTGGTCAAAACGACAATATCATAGAATGGTAAATTGGATTACTTAAGGAGAACGGCTCAGCAAGAACTTGTTTACATTGGACTTGAAGACGGCCATATTGTAGTCAGCTGGAAAGCAGGCAAATGGAAGAGTGTTTCACAGGTGTACAGTTCTAAGAAAAAAGCTTTGTTCATGGGATCTACGTTTAGGTTTAGGCACAGATAAAGAACGACTTAAGAAATTTTAAGTAGGACGGCCCCCTAGAGTAAATGTGGTATTATGGTGATTGATGATTCTAGTAAAGAGTAAAATAGATATTTTATAGTCATGGTGATAAAGGGTGACCCACATTTTTAAATGGCCTTGCGCCTAAATTGTTGTAAATGTAAATTTTTTTATATTTCTGCAAATAAATAGTTCAAAGTGTAGTATCTGTTCCTGCCTTGTCTGTTTTAAAATGAAGAGTCTGACTTGCTGAATACTCAACCCACGAAATAGAATAATGTCTCCAAGAAACCATCCTCCCATGAATTACATCCTCCTAGTGGGAGGATGGAGGCGCTCGAACTGGATATAATGACATATCCGATCGCATAAAATTTGGCACGCATCCAAAGCACCTTTTATGTGGGAAAACTGAATAATATCCCCACATAGATACAATATTAAATGAACACATAACAACAATAAAATCAAATAAAAACGAAATATAATATTGCACGATAACAGATAATAGAAATAATAATGTATTCAATAGAAATAATATAAAACTCAATATGCATACAATACACAAAAGAATTAAAAAAAATATTAATAAAAATATTGGTAGTGATAACATTAATTTATGATGACAATGAATAATAAATTATGTAATTGCAAAATAAAAATAATTGTCCTTTTATAGATAAATGTTTAACATCTAACATAACATACAAAGCAGTCGTAAATAATAATAATAATAGTAAAAATAAAATAACAGTTGTTCATTTAAGGGAAGAAATGATTATCATATATAATAATGACGAAAAAATATATAGGAGTTACAGTTGTTCATTTAAGGGAAGAAATGATTATCATATATAATAATGACGAAAAAATATATAGGAGTTACAGTTGTTCATTTAAGGGAAGAAATGATTATCATATATAATAATGACGAAAAAATATATAGGAGTTACAGTTGCTCATTTAAGGGAAGAAATGATTATCATATATAATAATGACGAAAAAAATATATAGGAGTTACAGTTGTTCATTTAAGGGAAGAAATGATTATCATATATAATAATGACGAAAAAAATATATGGGAGTTACAGTTGCTCATTTAAGGGAAGAAATGATTATCATATATAATAATGACGAAAAAAATATATGGGAGTTACAGTTGTTCATTTAAGGGAAGAAATGATTATCATATATAATAATGACGAAAAAATATATAGGAGTTACAGTTGTTCATTTAAGGGAAGAAATGATTATCATATATAATAATGACGAAAAAAATATATGGGAGTTACAGTTGCTCATTTAAGGGAAGAAATGATTATCATATATAATAATGACGAAAAAAATATATAGGAGTTACAGTTGTTCATTTAAGGGAAGAAATAAATATCATATAATAATGATAAAAATATATAAGAGTTATAATTGTTCATTCAAAGGTATAAGCAGTCATAAATAATAATAATAATAATATATACGAGTGATAGTTGGGTCGAAATAGTTATATGACAACATTTAGAAATAAAAGATATAAAAATAGTACTATATTATTTAAAAGATAAGATTAATTGTGAATTTTAATTTTTTTATTATAAAAATAGTAGAAAGGAAATTTATAATGATAAAAGTTAATGTAAGTTATTAAACAGAAAGCAAGAATGTATAACCAACTGCAGACATATAAATAAATACATAGAAGTCAATTATTCATTTAAAAATAGAAATAGTTATCATATGACAACATTTAGAAATGAAAGATATAAAGAAATAAATATAAATGGGAACAAAAACTCAAATAGTAGTATTAATTGTGAAATTTTAAAATTAGCTCCTTTCTGTAATAATAGAACTTGTTTAGAGGAACAAAATGGGAACAAAAACTCAAATAATTAAGTAATTCGCAATTATATCTTGATAATCGTCCGCACTGAACATTGAACCTCCAACTTCCAGAAGAGTGTAACTTTTATAACTGAATTTTAACAGGTATTCTATCCGCTGCGCCACGAGAACTTGTGACGTAAATGTTGTGAAAATCTCACTTAAGATAAGAATGAAAGTCGAAAGTATCCAAATAATCCAAATAATCAATCCTCATTTCCAAAACTCGGAACCCTTATATCCTCGAGTGTCTTTTAGCCTTTTTAAGTGGTGAGCCATCAGTTAAAAATATATCAGGCAACTTACACAATTCATTTAAAACCCCAAGAAACCTACACAAGTACGGTTGTCTGTTATCTATATATCTATAAAAGTGAAATTTTAAAATTAGCACCTTTCTGTAATGGTTATAATAGAACTTGTTTAGAGGAAAATTATTAACCAAATGCAAATCAATATTTGCTTTGTTATTTTAGATTAAAAAAAAAATAAATGAAACAGAAAAATAAGCAAATGAATAACTATTTCATACTGGGTATGTCCGTTTCCATCTTTACCTGGTTTATTGCCCGTACGAAGAAACGTGTTAAAAAAAGTTACATTTTTTTTTTTTTTTTTATTATAAAATTTAGTAAAATTTTCAAACTAATGTCGTTTTTGAGGATTATAGACTTAACTGTCAAAAGTTTACTCTGGACCAATTCCTTTGAATTAAAGTCTCGGCTTGCATTTTAATATATCGGCATATATATGAAACAATCAAGAAAATCATCATAAAAGCAGTTCAGGTGGAATTTTTTTGTGGCAAGAGTTGCTCAATCTCTAACCGCACTTCTCCCAAGTCGGCATTGTTAAATACCAACGGCAAGTGGAGGTTCAGTATGACTGGAAACAATGCCAAAATAAGTGATTTTCCCTGTTTTCACTCATCTGGTACTAGCCAGGCTCAACACTGCTTAACTTCAGCATGTCAACGTGATTATACCTATATCCATATATCTCCACCCACGCCTACCTGAATCTGCTACCCCCCCCCACACACACACTACAATCTAATGTATTTTAACCTTCAAAACTTAAATATTGTCGATACCCGTCTCCCTCCCCCTTATTATCTCTTACCCCCCCCCCCCTTTTTTTTGTTTTTCTCGTATTTCCTATAAAACACTTCTTCCAAATACTAACAACCATTTCTGTGCGGTCTGACGAGGCTGTTGGATCGTAAACATGGTCCAACATCCGAAACATATGTAACCAAACAGATAAAACGGTAATAAAAAAATAAAACATATTTGCTCTGCAATAGTATTGAGCACTCTTCAGGTTTTTACTAATTACCAGTTTTACTATACATATAGTTTTACTATACATACATATATATATATATATATATATATATATATAGAATAAAAATTACAATAAGTTTACCAAGGTAATCAAAATGGTAAACTTAAAATATATTATAAATATTAAAGAGTTAATATTTACAAGTAAAATAAACTCAGCCAGATGTAAAAGCTCAATAAAACTGAAAAGGAAATAGAGCTTTTTAAGCTTTTTAAATTCGACCGTTTTGGATTTTACCATTCTTGGATTTTTTACCCTTCACCGGACTATCCATTCATGTGAAATCTTTTTATTATTTTTCTTTTGCCTCCTGTTCCCCTTACCTCACCCTTTTTTTAACCAAGTAAAATCTTTGACTTACTTGTAGTTTCATTAAATACTTTTATATGCAAAATCCGATCCTGCATTTTGCTAATTCCTGCCCTCTGATGAGAAGGAGAGTATTTCTTTGAAACTCCGCGGATTAAGGACTATCCACTTATCTTGTGCTTCCTTTTTTAAAATTAAATATGTTTTTAACTCTTTTTCAAGATGTCTTTTAACATGTTTTATTAATCATTTGTTCATATATATATAGCACGGTCATATGAATTGTCGTATATAAGAGCTTTTATTTTATATTTTTAGAGAAGATACTAGGTAACATAGTGGGGATGCGACGTCTAGCGTGGGATTCATTAGATCAATTAAAATTATAGATGATGTTGGGGGGAGTTTTATCGAATTCTAAATAAAGGAGGAGCGTATTGAGTTTAATGTAGAAAGGAGTGTATGGTCTTTATCGTAGTCTTAAATGCATGTAGTATATTTTTAAGGCAATATATATATATATATATATATCAGAATTGCACTTCAGAATTGCTTCAGCACTCTATGCTAAAGATATAATCCCTTGCGAGTATTGAGTGTCGACCTCAAACGAATGTTTTCTCAAAATACTTTAAACACGTATATAAGACTTCAATTCAACTAATTACGCATATTAGGAGGCAAGATGGAAGGATAATCTATAAAATTTAATTTTTAATTCGGTTGAAGTTCTCAGATATCAAGGGGGCCCCCATTCTGGAGCTAACATTTGATTCCCATATGAGATACATAAATACTCGAATATTTCAGTAAAACTTTTACCTCTCAGTAAAGTTGAGAACAAATTCCCCCCCCCCCCAATAGAATATTTAAATATGTTACAATATAATTTCTTTTGGTCTTTTGGCTTTACTAGACTCCATGAAAAGAATTCATCTAGTCTAGTGGAGTATCCAGCTTCGTGCTGTTACTTGAGGTAACATCACTTGGAGGTTGTGCATCATTCTTCGTAAAAGCCAGAGTGGGCTAGCTTATACCAAAGAGATCTTATTTGAGACGCGAATATTATGGGCTTTTGGAGATTTAGTCATGGTTTACTTGTATCATGTCTTAAGAGCTTGTGTGTGTGCGTATTGTAAAGTTGTCCTGACAAACCCTTGTACAGGGTGATCAAAAAAAAAAAACGGGCCCAACTCTAATTAGGCCCCGTTTCTTAGTGTTTTGTCCGAATGAAAGTAAACTTTGGTCATAACTAGTTTATTATATTCAAAACATCACATCAAAACACTAGGGGTTTTGACCTTTTTTTCTCCGTTCTACAGCATATGTTCTAGATGGCCTCCATTTAGCTTTTGTTTTTTTGGGTCAACCTGTATATAGAGGCCTAGACCACTCGAGGATAGTGCCTAATAGCCTACTAGTAGGCATTCAAGTTCTCTCAGCTTAAGTTTGTCTGTCAATCTGAGTTTAAAATGCATCCACGTGTCTCCGTAAAGAGGCTTGGTGGGTTCACTTTTTTTTGCTGCCCCCTCCCCCCATACGAGGACAAGTCTAGCACACCAGATCAGCTTTTGATGGTGGAGAGCGCGGAGATCCCAGCCTCCCTCTTAAAAACGTAAACATTTTGTTTGAGGACAAAACTTTTTCATGAATTGGAAGGTGGGGAGGGGGGCGGTTGATCCTTTTAGGCTTGTTTGCCAGGTTGTACAGAAAGACCTTGTAAGCATTCACATTCTCTCAAGAGTGTGTGTGTGTATTGTAACGCATGTCCATGTGTGCTCTTTTTGTCAAGTATAGGACAGGAGTTTTCGAACGGAAGGCAACATTGATGACTTTTTAGACCTGGAAGTGCTTTATACATTTTTTTTTTTTTTTAAATTTTTATTACTGATCGTTTTAGAGCACTGTTTGAATGGATATTGAGTTAGTAAGGCTTAGCCATACCAAGATCTTATTTGGGCTGTGAATACTATGTGATTTTGAACGTTTTTTGTGAAGTATTATTATAGGACAGGGTCTCCAAAGTTTTCGAATTGGGGAGAGGGTCCATATTGCTGACATTTTAGAGCTACGTGGGTCAAAAAAAAAAAAAAGAAAAAAAAAATGTTCTGGGCATGTTTTATACTGTTTTGCTTTTTAGTTTTGCTTTTTTGTGAAACTGGTTCTCCCAAATCTCATTTTTTTTTTTTTTTTGTTTTTATCATTTTCTGAACAAAAAGAAAAACCACTATTTTTACACATTTTCATCTTAAAAATTTTTTTCTGAATGTTTTTACGTTTTCCATAAAAGCTCCGCTAACTGAATTTTAGACTTTGGAGACCCGGACCACGATTATGCTAGTCTTCGATGTCCCTCACTAGTGAAAGTATCATATTCTAATTCACGGTCAATGCAAGAGCGTAAAAAATGCCAAATTTGGCCTCAAAAAGGCCAATCTGGCAAGCCTTAGAAAGGCCAAAATTTCAAAACAAGATGGCGGTCTCCGTTGTTGTACTTTTGTTGTAACATTAAGTCTAATAAAAATTGTTGAGAAAATTATAAAAAATAAATTTTTTCGGATTTTATTTCAGCCTTAGGGTCTAATAATGTGTTTTATATAAAAATAAATAATTTCTATAAATTTTTGTTTGTGAAATAATTTACGCCGTTGAAATGCACATTAGCCTGTTTGGTGTATTCATTTTTCATTCAACCTCAAACAAACCTAACATCCAATAAAAAATAACCATTTACATGGAAATAATAGCTCACCATTCCTATTGCAATCTGATGTGCACATGATAACATTTGTTGCCGATTCAATTCCTGTTTTAGAGCACTGTTTGGCCAGATATCGAGTCAATTTGGCTGTGCAACGTTTACAAATTAAATTAAGCTCTGTCCTGACCAGGGAACTATTTTTGAACGAGTCTATATAACTCTACAACTTTGCAACTTGAGCACTGTTATAAATAAAATCGCCAGTTACTATAAGCAGCAATTCAAATCTATTCATTAAAAAATGGAAAACTCTTCGGTAGTTGATAATGTTTTCTATATAAACATTTATAATTCACTTTAAAAATTACTATCTGATGTAAACAGATTACAAAAGATTTTATATTTTAATACGGATTTTAAATTCAGAAATAGCATCCTGTTCAGCAGATAAAATTTAGATTTTAGTATAACAGAGCTCATGAAAATATTAGCTTTATTATTGTTTATTTTATTATTGTTGTCGCAAAGAAAAAAAAAAAGAGTACAAAAAACTTCAGCTCACTGCAGCAGCGTCGTCCACCGGTACTTTCCGTCGACTCGTTTTCACGTCTGTCCCACCTGCTCCAGTGGCCTGTTTTTATAAATTTGCATATTTGCACGAGAGCACACAAGCTTCTGCGAAACTGCATTGTTATATAAGGCTGCAGGTGCCATCTTGGACCCTTTCCAGTATCGTGACGCAACGTCGGCAAAGCACACACCGAGGCCGTTTAAGAGGCAAGCCTGCGTTCCTACAATTTTCGCCACACTCCCTCCTGATATCATCATCACAGAGGGCAGGGACGCAGTAGCCTTTTTCTTCGGGTGCTTCTTCGGAGAGGGGGACCGGGGGCTTCGTCCTCAGTTTCAGGGTTGGTGAACCTAAGGCTGCTAATCTCAAGGTTGCTGTCAGACGAAGTCGGTGTAACCCAGAATGATGGTTCACTGGTCTCGGATCCAGTCTCGCTCGCATCGCCGAGTGGCGGCTGCGCTTGTGATGTCAATCAAAGATCCTTGATGTGACGGGGCACCCCGTCAACCCGCACCGATTACAAGCTGATCACCTCAGTAACATGCCCGGTTCCGTAGTGTGTGGTGTACTTGGTGCGGGAGTTCTTAACCCAGATGATATTCCCTCTTTGATACTCTCTCTCGTCGCCTCCGGCTCGGGCAGTGGGCTGGTCTCCACGCCTCTCAACCTGACATGGTACTTGTGCAGTGCTTCAGCTGGTGCAGTAAAGGGTGAAATGTTGTCCTTATGGGTGGTGTTATACCAATAGACCACCTCAAGCATCGTATACCCTTTCCTAGCTGCGATGGTCTTGACGGTCCTATGGTTTCTCTCAATAATTCCATTCCCGCTAGGTGCATGGGCACACCGAAATCGCAGACGTAAACCCTAGCTCTCTGTGAACTGCTCACTAACAAAGGTGGTGCTATTGTCGGTCAGCACCTCAGAAGGGGGACCACACTCGAGGAAGACACTTTCCAGGTCATGGACAACAGCGGCCGAATCCTGCTGGCACAATTCAAATCTAGATGGTCTGCAATCGATGAGCATCAAAAAAGCCCTCCAAATTTGCATATGTTCATGAGAGCACACGAGATTCTGCAAGACTGCATTGTTATATAAGGCCGCAGGCGCCATTTTGGACCCTTTTCAGCATCATGAGAATGGAATACTGTTGCCATATCTGGGCAGAAGCTGCTAAAAACAGCCTATCCTGCCTTGACAGAGTACAAAATAGACTTCGTGGCTTAGTGGGGGATGCCCTTTTCTCTACCCTGCAACCTCTCTCCCACAGAAGAGACGTTGCAAGCCTATCCTTGTTTTATCGTTATTTCCATGGCAGGTGCTCGTCTGAACTCCAATCTCTGGTCCCCCCTCGCCAATCTTTCACGAAAAACACCTATCTAGCCGAATCCACTGTGAAAAATTTCCCCCACTCTTTATCTGTGCCTAAATCAAAACGTGGATTCCATGAACAAAGCTTCTTTCTTGGAACTGCATGCCTGTGGAACTCTGTTCCGTCTGCCTGCTTCCCACCGGACTACAACTTGGATGTGTTCAAGTCCAATGTTAACAAATTCCTAATGAACCGCCCCCTTAAGTAAACACTTCATCAAATCTCCACACTCACGTAATGTACTTGCAATAACCCTTATCCCTGAGTGGCTTCCAGGCCTTGATAAGTGGTGATCACTGTGTAAAAAAAAAAAAAAGCGCACACCGAGGCCGTTTAAGAGGTAAGCCTGTGTTCCCACAATTTTCGCTGTCAAAATTTTTAGGCAGACATACATACATACATTTAAACAGACAGGTGAGATTTATATAATAGACGTGCCTGGCGTTGCCCGGGTGTTTGCACGTGTGCGTTTCCACTTATTCCCATTTCTTTATAACTACTACAAATGTCTTCAAGTCCAAAGTAAACAAGTTTCTGATGAGCCGTTCCACTTAAATTTACCAAACTTCCATTACTATCGATTACTATATTGTCCTTTTGACTACTGTACACTCTTTAACCCTTATCCTTAAGTGGCCTATCGGCCTTGATAAGTGGTGCCGCCTATGTAAAAAAAAAAATAATGACCTTGAATAAGAAGCAAGCAAATAAAACGTGGTACTTTGGGGGGGGGTTCATAAGATGAGAATGAGGGTCTTATGAAGGACAGTGGGACAAAATCCGCAGAAAAATAAGTAAAGGAAAAAATGTAAAGATTGTGGGTGAATTTGGATTAGAAACACAAACAAACACACAAAAACTTTGAAAGAAGAATTGAGGTTTTTACAATCCAAGAATAATGGTTGAATGAGGGATAGCAGAGGAAACCCCTACCCCCCCCCCAAAAAAAAAGTAAATAAGAAAATTCTAAATGGAAAATAATTAAAGATGTATAAATTTAGATTTAAAATAAAAAATTTGAAAGAGGAAAGGTGTTCGTAATGTAAGAATAAAAGTCCAGTGAGGAATCGTGGTGGTAAAATCCAAAGAAAAAAATAAAAGAGAAAATTTCAAATGAAAAAAGGAAATATAAAGAAGAATTTGGATTAAAAAAAAAAAAAACAATCATGAAAACTTTGAAAGGAAAATAGAAAAATGGTTATGAGGAATTATGGGAGAAAATCCACAAGAAATAAGTAAAAACGAAAATTCCAAATTGAAAAATAAAAAAATCATGGATAAATTTGGATTAAAAAAAAAACAAAAAAAAAACGAAAACTTTAAAAGAAGGTTGTGAATGAATTTGGATAAAAAAAAAAAAAATTTTTTGAAAGAATGTAAGAATAATAGTCGGGAGAAAATTCAAAAGAAATAAGTAAAAAAGAAATGGAAAAATTAAAGATGATGGATAAATTTGTATCAAAAAATAAAAAAAAATTCATAAAAACTTTGACAGAAAAATTGAGGTTTTCGTAATATCAGAAAAAAATTCACTTTTATTTAGATTTTTCTACAAAATTCCAAAGGATATAATTCAAAGAAAAAATTCCAAAGGAAAAATGAAAGGCTTAATTCTTTCAGTGGAGTTTGATCTTGAGCTAATAATTACCCAAAAAGCATCTTATATTTGAAATATTTGGAGTAACGTTCTCACTAGTGTTGGAATGATTAATCTGAAATCGGAAAAAAAGGAACCTTTGGGGGTATTTGAATCGGAAAAAAATGCGCCTATTTTCCGGTACCAAAAACGATACTTCTAAATATCTGTTTTTTTTTTTTTTATTTGGTTTTGTTTATTTATCTTTTTTTTATATTTGATTTTGTTTAAAATCAAATCTTTCACTGCTGGTAGTAATATCAAAATAATAAATATTTATTGATTTTAAACTACAAGTAAAACTAAAATCAATAAATCAATATGTTTCTATGTTTGAGAAAATATATGCGCCTTTAACATGTTTTTATGGTAATCGGAACAAGTTTAGAGATTTATAAAGAATCTGAATCAGGAATTTAGTACGGAGTCTGTAAATGTATTGGAATCGTCCCACCACTAGTTCTCCCCACAGATATTATTTTTTGGCATGATATATATTAGGGACCCTACATTAGTAGCAATTAAGTTAGCTAGAGTGAATTTTGACAAGGGTCACATTTAGTGGAATTTATTTATGTCTCCCTTTTCTCTCACTGATTAGTTGTTGCCTTGTCCCTTTGAGGCCCGTGAATTGGCTTGCAGGAATCAAATCTAATCGATTCAGCTAACCTGATCACATGACTCACACGCAATCAAATCAGCTGATCTTTTACTTCCGGTCAACGTGTCTTCACTGTAATTCACATCTCCCCCCCTCTCTCTCTCTAACATTACAGGACATTTATTTTTATTTATTCCCCCCCCCTCCTTTCGGGAGGGGGGGGAATAAATAAAAAATATAAAGTCTAGAGCTCAACATGTTCATAGACATAATCACGTTTGACACAGTCAGATCACCTAAGTTAAACAACGAGGAGCCTGCATGTTCTCTCCGCTTATCTCTGCATCGTTTCCAGTCTTCCTAGACTTCTCCTTGCCACTGGACTCAAACAGTACCGATTCAGAAAACATAAGTGATATCCAAAAAACACCTACAGGGGAGGGGGGGTGGATACAAATGATGGACTTCTTTTCTTTCTTTTTTTTTTTTTTTTTACGACTCCAGCGGCTGAACTTTGGTAACAGAGCCCTTGACGGCCGTCACAGAAAGCCGTGCACTTCTTTGCTTTTATCAGTGCAGCCCCTGACAGCAGCAAGAAGATAGTAATATTAATTTATTTTTATTTCGGACTATTATTCTCATCTTTTATTGGTTTGTATTGGTTCACAACGTTTCGGCCAACTATTCCTCTGGCCTTCGTCAGGTGGTAACCGCGACGGATAGGAACTTCGAATCTCCTAACTGCATTCTCAGCAATCACTGCCATCCGTAGTTGTTGTTGTCTCACCACATTTTGGCCAAGTAAACCTCTGGCACGCTTTTGGGTGGGATTGAAACCGCTATCTTCAGACAATGCTCATCTGGAACTGTAGAGATTCAACGTCTCTATCAACTGCACCACGGGCCCCGAAGGACGATCAAGGTTGGATTCTTTGATCTTATAAATCCACGTTTATTTATTATCTGATCTTCCATAGTCGGGTCCGTACCGATTGGTATATATATTATTTCTTAATTGGAATTCATTTTGGAAATGAGCATTATATATATTAATTTATTTTTGACGAAGGCCTGAGGAATAGTTGGCCGAAACGCTGTGAATAAACAAACCAATAAAAGATGAAAAACAACAACTAATAAAGATGAGAATAATAGTCCGAAATAAAAATAAATTAATATATATAATGCTCATCTCAAAAATGAATTCCAATTAATGAATAATATATATACCAAGAAGATAGTCATTATTGATCCTCAAATTCCTATTGCGACTAAGGCCAAAAAGCAGAATATATTTACGTCCACACGAAAAGAGCGAGACTTGTAAAAGTAAAAAGTACAAAAAAAAAAATAAAAAAATAATTTGATTGCATTAGCTAGAATCGAAACTGAAACATTTAGTTCTTTAGCCTTAGTCCTTACCATTCGAGCTATCGTCAAATGGGATAAGAAATAGTAAAAAAAAAGAACCAGAATTGAGGGACGCACATGTGCAACCTTTTACTCAAACTCTTCACGCAGTTAAGTTCCTGCAAAGCACGTTTTTGCAAGCATAGCAGCCTACCTCGTTTCTGAACAATCACATTTTTTTCTTATTGCCGTTTTTTCTCTCCCAAGTAAAATTTCTCCAAATATTATATACATTTGTTATGTTCCTTCGCACAAAAGCTGTCACCATATTTCTGTTTCAGAATCTATCCACAGAATTATTTCCGCATTCTTCACGTGTGAGAATCAAGTTTTTTTTTCAGAGTAAAATTAATCCCAACACATTTAGTGTATATTATTAGTAGGGCTATGACAACAGCATATTCTTTTCCTTATTTTGATTCTCAGGTATATATCCATTGACAGTGCAAAGCTCTTATTTCTATTATTTCCTTGAAAAATCCTTGAAAATATGGAAAATGTCTTGAAAGGCCTTGAAAATTGCATTCTTAAAAAAAAAAAAAAATTGTGTCCAAATTTTTTTTTTAAATATTAAATAAAAAAAAATATTAAATAAAAAAATTTAAAAATTATTAAATAAAAAAATTAAAATAAATAAAAAATATTAAATAAAAAAAATGTGTCAAAATATTAACAAAAAAAATATTAAATAAAAAAAATTTTTTTTTAAATTAAAATATAAAAAATATTAAAAAAAAAAAAAAATGTGTGAAAAAATTGAAAATGAAATCAAAATAAATCTCCCTCTATTTTTTCTTTCACTAATAATTTGATTTTTTTTTTTGGAGGGAAGGAGGGGAGTAGTGCGGGCACCATCAATAAAAATGCCCTCCTGTCAACCAGATTACATCATTAGGTAAACTAGGCTGGTCTCACCATCCGCGATCCCTCTAGCTCCTCCTCAGACCTTGTCTATCTTGTTTTTTTTTCTGTAGAGTGATGTGATCCTCAGATGATCAACACTGTCTAACTGTGTCGGATATATAGAGAGTCAAAACAACGAAAAGAATATGCTGTTGTCATGGCCCTAGTTATTAGTAAAATTACATACTTAGCTATTTTTTAAATGTGCAAATAAACAAAATTATTTAACATGTAAAGTTATCCAATCGGATTTCTAAATTCAAATCCACGTAGCATTTAAACTGGCAGATCAAAGTTTCCTTCTGACTAGTCAATTTTCATTTGTTGTTGGTGTGCCATGTTATTGACAATATGTAGTGGTTTGGCCATCATCAAGCATCTCATATTTGGGGTATTCAGAGTATTGCTCTCACTACAGATATTATTTTTCGGCATGCTACATCTAAAGAGACTATGCCAGTATCAATTAAGATAACTAGTGTGAATTTTGACAAGGGTCACATTTAGTGCATGTCAGAATGATCTTAATCTTCAAACAGGATCCTTTTCAAAGATGGGTGATTTGCACAGATCTATCTACTTCTCTTTCTCTACATATATATAATTTTTATACATTTTAATTTTTCATTTATATCTGCTAAAATATTTTTAAAATTAAAATAGACAATTCTTATTATATACTTCAATTAAAAATGAGTTATCCTCCCTTGCTGATTTTTATTTTCAGGTGATTATTTAAAAATGTTTACTTTTCACAATCGTCTGCACCTGACTGAGTCATCTATTATATAAATCTCATCAGTCTGTTTAAACGTATGTATGTATGTTTGTATGTCTGCCTAAAACTTTCAACATCATTTTGAAGCTCCAAACATCCGGGCAACGCCAGGCATCCAGGCTAGTATTTTAATAAATTGTAAACAATTCCGTTATATTTCTAATAACATGGTACACTGATAACAAATAATAATTGGCCAGTCAAAAGAAAAAATTGATTTGTCAGTTTAAATGCTATAGGGGCCTGAATTTAGAAATCCGATAAGATAACTTTATATGTTAGATAATTTTATTCGCTTACACATCTAAAACATAAATTGTAGCTAATAACATGATATAACAGATGAAAATTGGCTAGTCAGACTCAAAGATTCATTTGTCAGTTTAAATGTTATAAGAGTCTGATGTTGGAAATCAGACAAGATAACTTTATATGTTAAATAACACCGTACAGCAATAACAGATGAAAATTGCCTAGTCAGGAGCAAAGATTGATATGTCAGCTTAAATGCTATTTAAGTCTGACTTTGAAAATCTGGTAAGATATATTCATATCGTCAATAACCTGGTACACTAATAACAAACAAAAATTGGCCAGTCGGAAGCAAAAGTTCATTAGTCAATGTGAATGCTATTTAGGTCTAACTTTGAAAATCTGATAAGATATATTTTTATGTTCAATAACCTGGTATAGAAATAAATAAAAATTGGCCAATCAGAAGCAAATGTTTATTTGCCAAAGTGTATGCTATTTAGGTCTGACATTGAAAATATGGTAAGATAGATTTATATGTCGAATAACCTGGTACACCAATAACAAAAAAAATTGGCAAGTCCGAAGCAAAATATCATTTATCAACTTGAATACTATTCAGGTCTGACTTTGAAAATCTGACAAGATAACTTTATAAAAATATATAGATTAAGTGTCTGCCACGGGATTCATATCAATCAACCTATTCAGCTGATGAAAACAGAATGAAAGCAAACGATTTATTTTTAGGCGATTGACTCATCGCCGGCATCAAAACGCCGCAGAGGAGTGGATTAATAAGCCAATGACAGTTAACAGATCACTTTGTCAGTAGCAGCAACAGCTGTAAAAAAAACTATTAAAGAGATAAGCAGTAGCAGTCTTGTTTCTTTAGCCTTAAAGGGGGCTCTTACGTATCAGCTAAACCATGACATGACGTCAGGTTACAAGACGAAACCCGTTATTCGAAACTGAAAAGTTTGAGTGACACCTAGGGGTGAGAGGTGGCCCAGAAAAACGGAAGTCAGTAAAATCACGTGACTTCTAAGGAGAAAGATATCTTTTTTTTCCCCTGGCAATAGTCCATACAAAAAGGACGCCATTCTGAATGGGGGGGGGGGACAACGATGTACCAAGGTATAACAAGACAAGCTATCTTATTTTTCTTTATAATTACAGTTGACTGATCACTTTGTCAATAGCACCAACAGCTCTATAAAAAAAATTAAAAAAAAAAAACTATTAAAGAGATAATCAGCAACAGTATAAGTAGCAGTAGTAGTACTGGTCCCACGTTTATCATGCAGAGGTTCATTTGACGTCTAATTCACTACTTTCTTTGTTCGTTTTTGGAGGGGATGGATCCTTCTTTTTCTTTGTGTTAATCTGGATGTGTTCAGATATATCTGCTAACATTTTAGTTTATATTTGTTTATTTATTTAACTAGCAGAACCTGTGGAAATTCCACAGTCGTTGAAAATTTTTAAAACGCATAATAAAGTGAATAAAAATAAAATAAAACAACGAATCTAAAACAATTTTTTAGCAAATTCTTTTTTTAAGTTTTAAAAGCTAAAAAGAATTGAAAAAATTTAGATTTTTATATTTACACTAGCACGCCGTCCATTTTGATTCATGCAGATTTTGTATTTATTATTTTAGGGCCAATTTTCAAATGATTATTATATTGTACCTAATATATAGTAGTAATTTCAAAAGTTTTAAAAAGAAATACGACTTGGGTACCATCAGCAAAACATTTATCAGATAAGTACTGTATTTAAACATTTCTGTATTTGTTACGATATTGAATCCGACGATTCTTTACAGTAAAATCGTGCAGGGGGTTTATCTAGATTTAAATGTGAGATGAGATATATATATATATATATATATATATATATATTTACTTGATTCCTCCAGCCTTGACAGACATGTTTTAAATATTCTCTCCAGTGCTTTTTCTTTTAATGATTTGGAATTCATTCCATTTGCGATTTTTTCCAAGGAACTCTGCCTTTTGGATGATTTTGGACCATTTGGAATTTACCCATTGGATTGGAAATTTTAAATTCAACCGTTTTGGATTTTACCATTCTTGGATTTTTTACCCTTCACCGGACTATCCATTCATGTGAAATCTTTTTATCATTTTTCTTTTACCTCCTATTCCCCTGACCTCACCCTTTTTTTTACCAAGTAAGATCTGTGACTTACTTGTAGTTTCATTAAATACTTTTATATGCAAAATCTGATCCTGCATTTTGCTAATTCCTGTCCTCTGATGAGAAGGAGAGTATTTCTTTGAAACTCCGCGAATTAAGGACTATCCGCTTATCTTGTGCTTCCTTTTTTAAAATTAAATATGTTTTTAACTCTTTTTCAAGATGTCTTATAACATGTTTTATTAATCATTTGTTCATATATATATATATATATATATATATATATATATATATATATATATACATACATACACGCGCACGCACGCAAGATTCAAGCAAGCAAGAACTCCCGGGCAGTCCAGAGTTTATAATTATTACACACACATATCTGAGTATAAATGAGAAATTAAAAACTTTAAGGAAAAAAAAAAAAAAAAAAAAAAAAGAGGAGGCTTTACTCTTGGAACGGCCCTCGTGTGTGTGTGTGTGTGTGTGTGTGTGTGTATATATATATATACACACAAGATTTAAGCAATCAATGACAGAGTTTTTAATTAAGATATATGTATGTATGTATATATATATATATATATATATATATATATATATATATATATATATATATATATAGCCAGTAGAGTTTAGTTTCCTAGAAGTACATCCAATGAAATAACGTGTCTACCAAAGAGTGCTCAATGAGTGAACAGAGCAGGTATATTAAATTTATTTATACAAACATTGATGGCTACATATGTGCATACATGTTTCTGTAATCACCCACGTTGGGGGACTACGTCTTCAGGCCAAGAATTACCATCGAAAACTGATAAAAGGGAAATGAAAAAGAAGATGTTTATTATCTTCAAAGACCTCACTTGTCCTCTCACCGAGTTATGACCCCCACCCAGGTTACATTCTAACTTTACAAACGAAATAGGAAAATGTTTTTTGATTGAAATATCAGTTTTCGACGGTAATTCTTGGCCTGAAGACGTAATCCCCCAACGCGGGTGATTACAGAAACATGTATGCACATATGTAGCCATTAATGTTTTTATAAATAAATTTAATATATATATATATATATTATATGAGGATAGATGAGAAATTTAAAAAAAGGGAGGCTTTACTCTTGAAATGACCCTCATGTGTGCGCATATATATATATATAATAAAAATTACAATTAAATTCACCAAAATGATCCAAGATGGTAAAATTAAAGTATATTATAAATATTAAAGAATTAATATTTATAAAGTTATCTCAGCCAGATGTAAAAGCTCGATAAAAACCAAATAGGAGATAGCGCTTATAATACGAGCAAACAGTTAATAAAACATGTTAAAAAAACACTTTGAAAAAGAGTTAAAAACATATTTAATCTGAAAAGGAAACACTAGATAAGTGGATAGTCCTTAATCCGCGGAGTTTCGAAGAAATACTTTCCTTCTCATCAGAGGGTAGAAATTAGCAAAATGCGGGATCGGATTTTGCTTGCAAAAGTATTTGATGAAACTGCAAGTAAGTCAAAGATCTTACTTGGTAACAAAAAAGTGAAGCAGAGGGAATATGGAGAAGAAAAAGGTGATTACACGTGAATGGATAGTCTGGTGGAAGGTAAATCATCCAAGGACGGTAAAATCTAAAAATGTAAATCCAAGAAAGTTAATTGAATTTCCATTCGCACATAACTGTTTGCTCGTATATATATATATATATATATATATATATATATATATATATATATATATGATGAAAATAATGGAAATAGTATTCCGACAAAATAGAGAAAATAAAAAAGGAACAAACCGTATTATGTGTTCACCAACGTTTCGTCTTTATTTCGAGACTTCCTCTGGGTGAATGAGATTAAGAAACCAAAAAATATACCAGTACAAAGTGAAACTTTTTCAAATATTTTGTACTGGTATATTTTTTGGTGAACACATAATACGGTTTGTTCCTTTTTTATTTTATATATATATATATATATATATATATATATATATATATATATATATATATATATATATGGTCATTGCTCTCAATCAAAACATGGAGGACTATTTTTAATATCCAGTTTATTTTTTTTTTCTTTCTTTCTTTCTTAATGAGTTTCTACTTAAAGTAAAAAAAAAAAAAACACTTGAGGATAAATGTTAATGAGATTCATCGACTTACAGTCCAACACTGGTGACTATAATAGAGGATTGAACCTCTTACCCACCTACCCAAAACAACAGCCAACACAGAAAACAGCAGTTTTTCCCACTGTGTCAGAGACATCGCTCATAGCATGAGGGCTAAAGGAAGTGAAGATTAAGAGGACGCGGAAGGTAAAACCAAGACCCACTTTCTACCCTCCATCAATATGGATTGGCCGTTCCCTCTCAGAGCTTATCAACTCATCACGTTTGCGGGTGTGCTGATGAGTCACTACGTTTTGTTTTTAATAATGATTCTCCACTTAGCAAAGCTAAACATCCACTCAAAGCTAATAACATTTGAATGATGATTAATGTGCGAAATCGCCACATACCGCGAACTCAAAACAACAGACGACCATAGGAGAAGCCAGTCCTCAAATGAAGAAAAAAGAAACAGGTTAAAAGATTATAAAATTAGATAGAGGAGGGGGGGGGGTCATGTGACATATACTGCAGCCATTAAAAGAAGACCATGAACAAAAATGTAGAAGAAAGAAAAAAATAAGTCACATGACCCTCCCCACCCACTCTCTCTAATTTTATAATATTTTAACTTTTAATTGAAACTTTATTTTAAGTAAATTGAACGTTTTTTCCCCCTTTCATTTGAGAACAGGCTTCTCCTGTGGAAAGAAACCATTTATTAAGTCGCCTGACGAGTTCTTGTGGTTTTAACTGATCATTTGTCTGAAACGTTAGCATGTCCAGTGTTGTAACCATATAAATTTGTTTATATTAATAAAATATATTTGCTTTCCTTTTATTGAACACCTTATAATAACCCAGTTTAATTCAGTAGTTATCACTCTTGAATATTTTTAGTCTAGTATATATATATATATATATATATATATATATATATATATATAGCTTTCTGTCCTCATATTTGCTATAATTCATTTCTGTATTAAAGTTTAATACATTTTAATTACAGTAGTACAGTTTAATACATGCTAATTGCTATATTACAATATAATACATTTTTCATCACTATATCAGTTTAATAAATTTTAATTAATACATTTTTATTTGCTATATTACAAAATAATAAATTTTCAATTGCTATATTAGTTTCATACATTTTTATTTGATATATTACAGTTTAATACATTTTTAATTGCTATATTACAATTTAATACATTTTTAATTGCTATATTACAGTTTAATACATTTTTAATTGCTATATTACAGTTTAATACATTTTTAATTGCTATATTACAGTTTAATACATTTTTAATTGCTATATTACAGTTTAATACATTTTTAATTGCTATATTACAGTTTAATACATTTTTAATTGCTATATTACAATTTAATACATTTTTAATTGCTATATTACAATTTAATACATTTTTAATTGTTATATTACAGTTTAATACATTTTTAATTGCTATATTACAGTTTAATACATTTTTAATTGCTATATTACAATTTAATACATTTTTAATTGCTATATTACAATTTAATACATTTTTAATTGTTATATTACAGTTTAATACATTTTTAATTGCTATATTACAGTTTAATACATTTTTAATTGCTATATTACAATTTAATACATTTTTAATTGTTGCATGACAATTTACTATTTAGTTTGAAAATCACCCCTTCTCAGGTACATGCTATTATAAAAAACCTAGACACCTCAAAAGCATGTGGACCACATCTCATCCCGGCTGTGCTATTAAAAAAATGCTCTGCCGAGGTTGCTCCAGTTCTCTCCAAACTTTACAATAAATGCCTTAACGAATATTGCTTTCCCGACTGCTGGAAAACCGCTTCTGTGGTACCAGTCTTCAAGAATTCTGGTGAAAGAACTGACCCACTAAATTATCCCCCATTAGCCTTCTCCAGCTTTTCGCCAAAATATTTGAGTCCTTAGTTAATCAAGCCCTAGTCCAGCACCTAACAGCTGCTAAACTCCTGACTGACAAACAATATGGATTCAGGCAAGCCCGTTCAACAGCAGATATCTTAACTGTAGTTTCTGAACGTATATACCATTCATTGGACAAAACAGGAGAGGGTAGAGCGGTAGCCCTTGATATATCTAAGGCTTTTGACAGGGTATGGCACGATGGTCTTCTAAGGAAAATTAGATCATATGGAATCACTGGAAGAATTCATAATGTAATTAAATCCTTAAGTAAGAGAAAAATCAAAGTTGTCCTCGACGGTCGTACATCTAAACAATATGACATAATGCGGGAGTACCTCAGGGGTCTATCCTTGGACCTCTATTATTCCTGATATTCATAAATGACCTCCCTGATAAAATTGTTTCGGAGATGGGTATATTTGCCGATGACACCACTCTCTATAACAGATATGAGGGGAAAACAAATGAACACATATCCAAGGAAATGGCAGAAACACTAAAGGATGACCTCCACTCTGTAGTGGAATGGGGACAAAAATGGTTGGTCACATTCAATGCTGCTAAGACTAAGCTTGTTTCCTTCAATAACTACAAGAAACCTTCTCTACCACCAATAGCAATGGCCAAGAACACATTGCCTGAAAGTACTTCTTTTAAACTCCTCAGCCTAACGTTTACAGGGAATATGAACTGGAATAGATACATTGAGAGCATTGCCAAGGCTGCTGCAAGGAAGGTTGGCTCCCTCTACCGTGCTAGAAAACTACTTACGTCTGAAAGTATCCTATACCTCTATAAGGCCACCATTCGCCCATGTATGGAGTACTGTTGTCACATCTGGGCTGGTGCATCTGCTGCTTGTCTCTCGCTCCTGGACAGGGTTCAAAAGAGAGTCACCAACCTGATAGGTCCTGAACTGTCATCTAGGCTTCAGCCTCTGTCCCATCGACGAGATGTTGCATTCCTCTGCCTGTTCTACAAATACTTTAATGGTGAATGCTCTGACGAACTGCAAACACTTGTACCTCCCCGACGTAACTACCCCCGACAAACCCGACAAGCTATTAAATCTCATCCCTTTACAGTAGAGATCCCTAGGTGCAAGAAAGCCTTTTACTCTAATAGTTTCTTCCCCAGAACTGCGGGTCTTTGGAACTCCCTTCCGGGATTCTGCTTTCCCAACTGCACTGATATGGAGAAGTTCAAGTGTAATGTTAACAAACATCTTTCTACTCATCTCCCTTCATAATGACCCTGCTAATTAAGTCCTTAATAGTAGCCCCCTGCTTCAAAGTGGCACTGTGCCTTGTTTGGGGTGAAAATTGAATAAAAAAAAAAAATAAATAAATAAAAAAAAGTTCGCTGCAACTTATAATAAACGTTCAATCAAACTTTCAGTCAAAATTAGGTTAAGAGAAAACTAAGTGTAAATGTGGTATTGCGGTGACTTATAGCATCTAATCTATAACTCTGCATTAGACGGATATTATAATACTTTCATCGCTGCAAATTATCATAGCTAAGGTCAATACAACATTTCAACCAGATTGACCCAGTAGTTTCATATAAATGAGAGATATTTTTTTTATTACAATTTAAGTCATTTTTATGGTTTCAAATAAATAAATTGTTACATAATAATTTAATATATTAATCTGTTAGATCAAAAAATATTTTTAATTGCTATATTATAATTTTATATATTTGTAATTGTTATATTACAATTTTATATAATGTTTAATTGCTATATTAAAATTTAATATATTTTTAATTGCTATATGAAAATTTAATATATTTTTAATTGCTATATTAAAATTTAATATACACCAGTTCTTGCCAGGTCACCGAAGTTAAGCAATGATGAGCCTGGCAAGTACCAGATGGGTGATTATTTAGGAATACTAGGTGCTGTATGTCCTCTCCGCATATCTCGGCATTGTTTCCAGTCGTCTTTAATTTATATATAATTGCCACCTTCATTAAAATAGTGCCGACACAGAAGAAGTGTAGTTAAAGATTGCACAACCTTTATCACAAACATTTCACATGTAAGTACCTTCAGTTAGTTTCCATAGTCTTTCAATACTGAACTGAGACTTAATATTACAATTTAATACATTTTTAATTGTTACATAACAATTTGGTAAATTTTTAATTGCTACATAACAATTTGGCACATTTTTAATTGCTACATAAACATTTAATACATTTTTAATTGCTACATAAACATTTAATACATTTTTAATTGCTACATAAACATTTAATACATTTTTAATTGCTACATAAACATTTAATACATTTTTAATTGCTACATAACAATTTAATACATTTTTAATTGCTGCATAACAATTTAATACATTTTTAATTGCTGCATAACAATTTAATACATTTTTAATTGCTATATTATACTTTAATGGTTTTAATCAAATTGTAATATATAGCAATTCAATATATTTTTAATTGCTATATTTCAATTTTTTGCATTTATAAGAGCTTTATTACAATCTTATAGATATGTAATTGCTATATTGCAATTAAATGCATTTAAATAACTGTATTACAATTTAATATTTGTTTAATTGATATATTACAATTAAATGCATTTTTAATTGCTGTGTAATAATTTATTTTTAATTGCTGTTTTTCAATTGAATACTTTTTTAATTGCTATATTACAAATTAATAATTTTTTAATTTGTATATAACAATTAAAAGCTCTTAATTGTCCCATTAAAATTTAGTGCATTTTTCATTATTATACTAAAATTTAATGCATTGTTTAATGCTGTATTAACATTTAATACATTTTTCATCATTGTGTTACAATTTAAGGTATTTTTAATTGCCTATATTACAATTTAGTACATTTTTAATTGTGTTACAATTTAATGTATTTTTAATTGCTTAAATTACAATTTAGTACATTTTTAATTGTGTTACAATTTAATGTATTTTTAATTGCCTATATTACAATTTAGTACATTTTTAATTGTGTTACAATTTAATGTATTTTTAATTGCCTATATTACAATTTAGTACATTTTTAATTGTGTTACAATTTAATGTATTTTTAATTACCTATATTACAATTTAGTACATTTTTAATTGTGTTACAATTTAAAGTAAAACTTACTTAGATGAGTTCATATAAAATAAAAACGAGTATACGAAAAAGAGGAAAATATCTCTCAAGAAAAAAAATTTACAATAATAAATGAATCTAAAAAATACACAAATAATAATATATACATATTTGTTTTATTACTTAATTAAAACCTGAAAAATAAAATTCATGAAAATGAATGTGCAAGAAACATGAGTTCATGCTGTGTCCTTCTATACTCCAGGTCATTTCATGGCGCAGCTGAGAAGCAGTACTGTTGGTCTATTGATAAAGGTTTGCTTTTGATTTTTTTCACAAAATTTCGAAGAAAATTGAAATCAATTATATTTGAAAATAGATAGAATAATATTCTGATCTTTATCTGAAGATGTATTGAAAAATGAATATATATATATATATATATATATATATATATATATATATACATATATATATAGTGCAAAACTTTGTTGAAATTCAAAGACTTACATTTTTTCTTTTTTGTAACTTTTGTTTATTTCATCTTGGATCTCTTCATTACAGCCGTTTCGTTAATGGGATGGCAATTTTATGATTTTATGTTTTCATAAAAGTCTCCAATTCTCATCAATTCGTCAGATGTTAATTCCATTCGAAGTTACCAACAAAAAGTTCATTTTTTATATGATAAACCTGGCGTTTTCGTTTGGGGAAAAGAAATTCCATCTCCACGTTGTTACAAGTCGGCCATCTTGTATACCAGGCAAACCAAAATTTCTCTTACAAACCTTAATTTTGTATCAAACGAAAACGGTATACATTGAAATTACCAAAAATAAACATTTATAAAATATATATAATATATATATATATATATATATATATATATATATATATATAATTTTATTTTGTGTGTATTGATATTCATATTAAAAACCCTTTTTTCTATTTATTTAGTTATTTATTTGTTTCCCCACTGAGCAAATTAAGCACAAGGCCGTTTTTTCGTGTGGAGAGTGAGAGAACGGGGACCAGTTCCCCCCCGAGAGGGAACTGGATAGTGGCAATTGGTATGAAGGGTTTCCCCTACATTGACCAAAACTGATTGCTCAAAAGCAATGGTCTTATACGTGGGGTTGCAGTATCTGCCGGAACAGATACTACACTTTGATAACAGTATCTGCCGGCACAGATACTACACTTTGATAACAAAAAAAAAGATCTTGGCCCAAAGGCCAAGAAATAAAAAAAAAAGGTTTGCCTTTTTCTGTTTATGGTATTTATTTGCTTCGCAAATGAGCAAATTAGGCACAAGGCCGTTTTTTAATGTGGAGAAGGGGAGGGGAAAGGGGGACCACCTTTTTGTTTTATTTTACTTCAGTTGAAGTTCTCAGAAATTTAGGGGGCCCATGACCTCTATATGAGATACGTAGATATTCGAATGTTCCATTAAACTTCCTTATCTCTCAAAACTGAGTTAGAAAAGAAATTAAGAACATAATTTTCCCCTCTCTCCAATTAACCATTTTCATATGTTGTAGTATATCTTTCGCTTTGGTCTCTTGGTCTGGATTCCAGGACAAGAATTCATCTAGTCTGGTGGAGTATGCAGCTTTTAGCAATTACTTGTAGTAGCATCACTTGGAGAAGGTGCACCATTCCTCGTAAAAGCTGATGTACGCTAGCCATAAAAAGGAGATCTTGTTTCGGCTGCAATTTCGGCTGCAAATACAAAATGTGATTTTGAATATTTGGTTGGGTTTACTTCGAGGGAAAAGTATCCTCATGCCAGGTTGTCCTGACGTGCCCCTGTACAGAGAAACCTTAGACACTCGAGGATAGTTCACCCCCTTATCCTGTTTGTTTTAATTTTCTTATCATTTTGTTTTTCCTGGGGATGGGGCATTCTATCGGATGCCAAACATTCTCCCATTAGTTTAGTTACTCCAACCGAGAGATCTTTTTAAGATTCCCTTTAAGTGCGATTGTTTGTATTTCTTTTGCACTTGGTTCACCGGGTATATTCGCCCAATAGTTTTTGAAATTCTTTTCCATTAGCCCGGTTGCTCCTATAAAGACTAGCATGATTGATACCTTCTTAAGATTCCAGTTTCTTTTCATGTCGTACATGAGTCGTTGGTATTTTGTTATTTTCTCCCTCTCTGCTCTGTTAAGGCCAGCATCATTAGGGACGCTTACTTCAACTAGGGTTGCCACTTTCTCCTTCTTGTCCCATATCACTGTGTCGGAGAAACCTTAGACACTCGAGGATAGTTCACCCCCTTATCCTGTTTTTTTAATTTTCTTATCGTTTTGTTTTTCCAGGGGATGGGACATTCTACCGGATGCCAAACATTCTTCCATTAGTTTAGTTACTCCAACCGAGAGATCTTTTTTTAAGATTCTGTCTCTTTAAGTGCTATTGTTTGTATTTCTTTTTCACTTGGTTCACAGGGTATATTCGCCAGATAGTTTTTGAAATTCTTTTTCATTAGCCGGGTTGCTCCTATAATGACTAGCATGATTGATATCTTCTTAAGATTCCAGTTTTTTTTTGTTTTTTTCATGTCGTACATAAGTTCTTGGTATTTTGTTATTTTCTCCTTCTCTGCTCTGTTAAGGCCAGCATCATTAGGGACGCTTACTTCAACTAGGGTTGCCACTTTCTCCCTCTTGTCCCATATCACATTGTCAGGCTTAATAGCCCCATTTTCTAGGTATGTAGCTGTAGGAATTTCGTGGTCAGGTATGGGTCATTCTATGTATTTTCAAATATTGCTGAAGTAATTTTTCTTCAAAAATTTCTGAAAATTCAAACATTTGTACAATAGGCCTGCAGTCACGATGCTCAGGTTCACCATATAGTGGCCTGTATTATAGAATGACACGTTTCATGCTAAAGAAAGAAAAATGATTAAAACTTAAAAATGAGTGAAGAGGGTAAATGAACGATTAATTTTTATTTTTTTTTAGATTCCAATTTTTTTTTTTTTTTTTAATTGAACACAAATAACGAGACAAGATCACGTGACTTTCCATGCATGACAAGAAAGCGTTTAACGAAAAGCAGTAAATGAAGACAAAAAAAAATGCAAGTTTTTTAATGGACAAAATCTACACAAAATTTGAACTCCATCTTTTTTTTTTTTGCGATGTTATTTTGTTTGGTGTCATCGAAGGCTGTTTAAGTAGATGACGTCATCATTTTATAAAGACATCCATTGTGCACGGAATTTTATTCGCTACACCCACACACATATATATACATTATTACAGAATCAATTTTAAACCAAGAACAAATTCTATTCGATATATGTGATTATTAAATACCTACAGACACTAGTGTTTCATTCTTTCGGGAATCGTCAGTGCAGGGTGTCATGATTAACACCAGTCGATAGATTCGAACCCGGCAACAGAAGCCATGTCTGGCTTCATTAGCAAGGACCAAATCCATTCGGCGACCGTTAACCGCGAGAAATACTGTTGAAATTTAAACATTTATTTTTTTTAAATGTTTTTAACGCCTGTCAGAGTGATCTAATCATTATATGATGATTTGCACATAAGATCTAAATTGGCCGACTTTTATTTCAACTGAAAGTACTCAACGATAATAAACGAGTTGCTTAAAGGACTGACATAATTATTATAATAATTATTAAATACCTACAGACACTAGTGTTTCATCTTTTCGGGAATCATCAGTGCAGAGTGTGTGTGTATATATACATTCGGTTGGTATTAAATTATCTATATATGAATACTGGTATTTATATTAGATTAAAGTTTACCATTGCTTATATCAGGTAAACACATCTTTTTTTGAGTTTATCATTTATATATATATATATATATATATATATATATATATATATATATATTTACACACACACGCACACATGTGAACTTTTCTCCAATTTTCATTAAGGAGATGACTTTCGTAAACACAACATCCCCTGATGAAGTATCTAATTATTTATAACTAGTTGACTGAAACATATTCATGAATGTGTAGCGATACCTAAATGTTTATGCAAAAATAAATTTAAAAAATACACATATATATATATATATATATATATATATATATACACACACACACACACACACAATCTGACCTTCACTTTTTTTGAGATGTAATAAAGAATTTTCTTCTGGAGTCTTCAAAGTTTAAGTTTTTTGCTACGTCATCCATTTGTGCACAAAGTTTTAACAACATTATATATATATATATATATATATACTACCCAAACCTCTTTGGGTAGAGCACTGTTCCCACCCACCACTGCTTAAATTGGCAGCTCGAGTACTGTAAAAGCGGTGGGCGAGTGTTTATTTAATGCACATTTACTGAGGTCATTTGCAAGCACCGATCTCATGGGCCAGAGGCTACAGCTGCTGACTATCAATGCAATGGTTGTAGGTTTAATCCCCAGCTAGCCGCCCTGATGAGTTGTTGATTGGTTGCTTTTGTTTTACGGCATATCAACCCTTTTCAGGTTATTTAATGCCAAATCCAAAGATTTTGAAGAAAAGTTTTTTAATAGAATATATTTGTTGTTTTCAAGTCGATTTCTATTTAACCCATAGTTGGGACCCTAACAGGTACTACTACTCCGGGTGAGAGTGGACCTGGGAGCAATGGTAATTAAAGGGTGGCTCCACACTCCCCAAAGCCTACAAGCTGGGGCCTTACCATTGAATATAGTTTAAGGTCATATCCAGGATCCTGATGAGTAGTGATACAACAAAACAGTACTGTATGCGTATATATATATATGCAGATGACTATATATATATATATATATTTGAGCACTATAAAAGTGGTGGCGGGTGTCTATTTAAATAGATATTCCGACAAGTTATTTTTGGGCATCAATTCCATGGTCGAGTGGGAAAACTGCCGACTGTCAGCACAACGGTTCTGGGTTCAATCGTTGGCTTGGGAGAGATGCTAGTCTAGCGGCACTGATGAGTTGTGATACAATGAAACAGGACCGTATGTCGATGACTACAAATATATTTTAAGCCCCCCTCTTTGGGTAGAGCACTGTCGTAAATAATCTCACTCACTACTTAATTGGCTGAAAATACGAAGCTCGTTGTTTGTTTGTTTACGAACAGGCAATTTGAGCACTATAAAAGTGGTAGCGGGTGTCTATTTAAATAGACATTCCAACGATTTATTTACACGCGTCGATTCCATAGTCGAGTGGAAGAACTGCCGACTGTCAACACGACGGTTCTAGGTTCAATCCTTGGCTTGGGAGAGATGCTAGTCTAGCGGCACTGATGAGTTGTGATACAACGAAATAGGACTGTATGTCGATGACTACAAATATATATATATATATATATATATATATATATTGTGGGAGAGTAATTTCTGTAGAAAGTCTTTAGTAGGAGAACACAGTGCACTGCGTTCATGCCATCTTGTGCAAATGTGAAAAATTCTTCCTCCTCCTCCTCCTTCCTCTATACACCAATACCCCCCCCTCATTCTCAAGTTTTCTGGATATGGAAGATTTAATCCTCAGTACAGGTAATACTGAGAATGTGATGCCTCCGTTTAGTCTCAAGAGACAATGGACATCCCTGTAAGGATATCTGCGTGTTTAATTGTGTAGTTGCACAATTTCCACCCACACCTCTCCTGAATCGACACTGCTTGGATCCAGTGGCAAGAAGAGGGCCCCAAGACTGACTGGAAACAATGCCGAGATAAGCGGAGAGCACATACAGTAACTGGAATTCCCAAATGGTCACCCATTTTAGTACTGACTAGGCTCAATGTTGCTTAACTTTGATGATTTGACGGGAAACGGCGTGTCAACGTGATTATGACATATGTGATATTAAAAATGCAATGTGGATTACTTAGGACTTTTACTTTGTCATGGCTGGCAGAACAAATGCAAGTTATTCCCATGAATTAGTTTCGTACAGATTCCAAATTGGACAGAGTTCAAACCTTGATGAGAGATTCAGTTCATTTGAAAACAAATGTTAAAAAACACAAATAAACAAGACAAGGATAAAATAAAGGAAGCACCAAGTTTTAAGCGCCATCTTGGCGGGTAAGCAGGCTCTGGAAAAGAAATTCAAACTAACCTGTGGTCAATCTCTGACCACTGGACACAGATTTGCCTGTGGTCAGATTCCATCGACGAAGTATGCGCTGTCGGACTGGAAACAAAAGAATCAACGATGCCAAACAAGGTTAAAACACAAAAAGAAAAAAGAAAAAACGGTCACAGCAAAATCAAAGAATTGCAGGCTTACCAATTCCAAACTTTTTTTTTTTTTTTTTTTTTAGTGAAAATTTTTTGGACCAATTGTAAATTCAGCACCCCCAGTTTTATCGGACCCTAAAAGGAATGAGTTTAGCATGTAGCAACCAACACGCTCGCCGGAAGTGAATATACTGTCTCATCTTAGTATACAGGAGGGGGAACATCGGGTATAGTTTAGGCGAAAATTGGGAAGCATTTGAAGCAATACACACCCATAAACTCCCGGGCAATGCCGGGCATCCAGGCTAGTCTATTACATAAAGGAGAGGTCGGTGGTTTAGATTATTTTCAGTATAAGTAATAGAGAGGTGGAAGAGGATATTGGAGAGAGGAGAGAGGAGGAGGAGGAGACCTAAGTTTCAATATAGAGATGTTACACGCTATTTAACTTACTTCTATTTAGGGTTTTTTGTTTTTGTTTTTTATGACTCCGGGCATTGCCAGGTCCTCCTTTCTAATCTAGAATATAAAAAACAGTTGTCCATGTATATGTTCGTATATCCGTCTAAAACTTTAAAAAAAAAAAATAAATAAAAAAAAAAAAAATAAAAAAAAAAATGACAGAACAAATACCTGTGATGTTCGGATTTTCTTGATCTGCATTGCCCTAGAGCAGGGTTTTCCAATCTTTTTCAGTAAACGCCCCCCCCCAGAACACTCAGATGCCTACTACCGCCCTCCTCCCTCCATGCATCCTTACATAATAATGCTAGTAGTGGTGGTAGTACATAATTAAAGTGAAAATAAAATAAGAATTCATAAAATTTATTCAACAAAATCCTACACTGCCAATCAAATGGGAAGAGTAACAACTATAAATCAAGTGGGTCAATTAATATATCAAACCATTGCACGCATGTGGAACTCTCTCCCGCTTGCCTGTTTCCCACCTAACTACAACTTGGATGTCTTCAAGTCCAACATAAACAAATTCCTGATGAACCGCACCCTTAAATTAGACACTTTATCAAATCTCCAATACTAATGATTACTATGATACTATCCCATTGATTACTGTACACGCAATGACCCTTATCCCCGAGTGGCTTCCGGGCCTTGATAAGTGGTGACTACCATGTAAAAAAAAAAAAACAATCAGTAAAAATCAAAATAATAATCACAGGAGTTATTGATCAATTGTTGTTTATGATCAGAAACAAGTTGAGAGACACCTAGTAATGTTACCCTCTCCTTAAAGGATCTCAGGGACCCCCATATGATAAATCTGGTCACTGCCCACCTGAAGTCTCGTAACACCTCCCTGGTGGGCAGTACGGACCCGATTGGGAAACTCTGATTTAGAGTATGCAGTGTTTTGTCAGTTTTAATATTCCTGGGCTATGCTGTTTCGGATCAGCTAGTATCTCTATCTCCACAATAATATAAATGCAACTTTGTCTGTGTGTGCGTGTGAGTTCGTTCCTTATAGACTCCAAAACGGCTAAACAGATTTTCTTTAAAATTTGCAGAACTTTGGGGTATAAGTCTGGGAGTGATCTTAGTTAAGTTTTGTCTCAGAATACCCTCGATAATTACCGATAATCGAAACCGTTATTTTAATTCATCTATCATCGGTAAAGCCATTTTTTCCATGTCATCGCTTAGCAACAACGATAGAACAACGAGCTGTGAAAATTCTCAAGTGGGTAAGTTGATAGTGTGTTTTTTTTTTTTTTTTTTTTTTGCATGACGTGGTCTGTAGGTTAAAACCCCACACATAAACTTCTTTATGATTTGTTTTCGTTAACTGAAAAGAAGTTTATATAAAATAATTTTATAAAAGAAACGGCAGGTTCTCTAGATTTCAATATAGAATAACATATATCTTGGACTAAGTTACTGAATGGAGGCATGTGAAGTTTCCTCCTGGGCGATTACACGGATTTCGATGACAATAAAAATATAAGAGTGTGAAATATTCGTTGATCATCATTCAATCCTGGGCAACGTCGGGTCTCCCTGCTAGTACTATATAATAATAATTTTTGTACAATGGTCATGGATAGTGTATGAGTTATGTTATGCAAGTGTATGAAGAAAGGGTATCATGTGTAGTTTCAGATAATTTAAAGAAACATGATAGGTTTTAAAGGATGGTGCGACTTGACAGTTTAAATATTCCTGGGTAACACAGGGTCTGGACTATAAGCAGCAAAATCCCACCCCTTCACTGTTGAGGTCTCTACATACCAGAAAGCTTTCTACTCTAATAGCTTCTTCCCTCGGACTGTTAGACTTTGGAATTCCTTCCCTGTTTCTTGTTTCCCTTACTCTACTAACCTGCTGAAGTTTAACTGTAATATGACATCTTGCTGCTCAACTCCCCACAATCGCCTGTTAGACACGATCCCAAATAGTAGGCCCTTATGTTCCAAGTAGCAATATGTCTTGCTTGGGGGGAATAAAAAAGAGTAAAAAAAACTTCGCTCTGCTTAATTTCAAAATACAGTGCCTTGCTAAACGTGTCCCTTTCATAGGCTGGAAGAAATAGGGGTAGGGTCTGTTGAATGTACAATCAGTCCAAAAGTTCAAAGTAAATCTAACTAAACAAACAAATTAAAAATTAAACAAGAAAAGAATAAAGAGATGAAAGAAATAAAAGTTATTAAATTATTTTGAAGTCATAAGTTCGGTGCTTTTAGCAGCACCATGCCAAAATAGTTATTGCTGAAAAGGGAGAGGTATTTACCCTTATTACCAAGAGGGGAGAGATGTTTATCCTTATTACCGAGAGGGGAGAGGTGTTTATCCTTATTACCGAGAGGGGAGAGGTGTTTATCCTTATTACCGAGAGGGGAGAGGTGTTTATCCTTATTACCGAGAGGGGAGAGGTGTTTATCCTTATTACCGAGAGGGGAGAGGTGTTTATCCTTATTACCGAGACGGAAAAAATATTTACCCTTATTACGAAGAGAGAAGAGGTATTTACACATATTATCAAAAAGGGAGAGGTATTTACTCATTACTGAGAAGGGAGAGGTAATTTACCTTTATTGCTGAGAAAGAAGAGATAACTTGCAGTAATTTAAATGTAATGTGAACAAACATCTCGCTGCTTAACTCCTTACTTAGAGTATTACTAATTGCACAGTAGTTTGTTAAAAATTATCATGGTTGTGGCTTTTACCCTGGGTCAGTTGGGCTTTTTCCAACGTGTTCATCATGTCCCAAATACTGGCTGACCAGGCACAGCGATTCAAGAGTCAAGTGTCGGCCATTCGCGGTTTCAACGACGGACCTCATAGTGATGGGGGAGAGCAGAATCAGTTCAGTATCCTTCTCCACTGTCCGGAGCCAGGTCTTGAGTCGACCACCGCAACATTTCTTCCAGCCTGGTGACGGTGCTTGATCGATGACTTTACAGATGAAGTCACCAGGGTGTCGATAAAGAACATGGCCGAACCTACAGAGACACCTAGCAAAGAGAGGAAGTGGATCCTACAGCAAACACAAATTGTACTGTTGGGGACAAACTGTTGGCAGCGAACACAGAGGATGTGGCAAAGGCAGTTATGGTTGAATACCTCGAGTTTGCATAGGTCACTGGCCCCAACAGGCCAAGCCTCCCAGGAGAAAATGGTATAGACAAGACCCTGGTAGTTTTCAACGAACAAGGCAAACCTATCACAAAATAATACTTCGGCTTCACAAATAATGCAGAGATAAGCAGAGAGCACATACAGCATCTGGAATTCCCAAATGATCACCCATTTTAATACTGACTAGCCTCAACATTGCTTAACTTTCACGAAAAACACTCGTCTAGCTGAAACCACTATCAATAATTTCCCCCACTCTTTATCTGTGCCTAAACCTAAACGTAGATTCCATGAACAAATCTTTCTTAGAAATGCACAGTTGTGGAACTCGGTTCCATTTTCCTGCTTTTCAAAATACTACAATATAGTCATCTTCAAGTCCAATGTAAACAAGTTCTTGATGAGCCGTTCCTCTTAAGTAATCCAATTTCCACTACTATCGATTACTACAATATTTTCCCATTGACTACCGTACACTGGTTTTGGCACAGATAAAGAGTGGGAAAAATTTTTGACAATGTTTTGTTCGTTGAAAACTACAAACTTCTTTCTTAAAAGTGCACGCCTGTGGAACTCTGTTTCATTTGCATGTTTCCCACCTGACTACAACCTGGATGTCTCCAAGTTCAACATAAACAAATTCCTGATGAATCGCCCCCCCCCCTTAAATAAGACACTTTATCAAATCTCAACACTAACGTATTATACACACAATAACCCGAGTGGCTTCCGGGCCTAGATAAGTGGTGACCACCTTGTCAAAAAAACAAAAACAAAAACAAACTTTGGCGATTAACGGGAACCAGTGTGTTAACGTGATTATTCTGTATACATGAACTACTAAACTTTGGAATTCTCTCCCTGTTTCCTGTTTCCATGATTGTACTAACTCGCATAAATTTAAGTGCGGAGTGAATAGACATCTCGCTGCACAACTCCCTACTTTTGATGAGAAAAAAAATTACCAGGCAGATTGTAGAGAATGAATCCTCGACTGGTACGAAGAGAAATAATTTGGTTACTTGATTCTGCTCGTGTGTAGAGGTCTTGTGGCTTAGTATGTAATTATCTCAAGAACTGGTTTTGTAATTATCCCATCTTTTTAATGTTTAAATAAGTTAATTAAGATTAAGTTTTAACTAGTATGGCGTCGAGGACTCGATTACAAAGTCTAAAACTTGTAATAATTGACTCGATCTCCTCAAACAATATCTTTCTTTTATGAACTCTTGCTTAGAAGTAAGAAATAACAGAGTATTACCATTATCGCATTGTTTAAGGAAGTTCAATTAATATCAATGAAGTAAATATACAATAAAAATTTCAGAATGAATGGAAAATTGGTTTATGGAATAGTGGATAAGCAAGGAAACATGCTAGTAGAAATAAGGACACAAATCTATATATTAATACGATAGCATGTGTTATTTTCTGTGTCACGATTACATCCGGGTCATTTAATTGTTATGGACTTCCATTTCTTGTAATAAATAATTTTACCAAAAATTCTTCATAAATTTTGGTTTCGGTTTCGATTATAGCTGATGGCACGTAAGTCATCTATTTTTTTTTATAAATAATTTTATCAAAAATTTTTATAAATTTTGGTTTTGATCATAGCTGAAGGAACTCAAGTTATATATCTATATATATATATATATATATATATATATATATGATGAGTTGTGATACAACGAAACAGGACTGTATGTCGATGACTACAAATATATTTTAAGCCCCCTCATTGGGTAGAGCACTGTCGTAAATAATCTCACCCGCTACTTAATTGGCTGAAAATGCGAAGCTCGTTGTTTGTTTGTTTACGAACAGGCGATTTGAGCACTATAAAAGTGGTAGCGGGTGTCTATTTAAATAGACATTCCAACGAGTTATTTATGGGCGTTGGTTCCATGGTTGAGTGGGAGAACTGCTGACTGTCAACACGACGGTTCTAGGTTCAATCCTTGGCTTGGAAGAGATGCTAGTCTAGCGGCACTGATGAGTTGTGATACAACGAAACAGGACCGTATGTCGATGACTACAAATATATATATATATATATATATATATATATATATATCTTATTTATAATATTCCGAATTTTATTAGGTTTATTATGCAATTTAAAATTCGGTAATTGTTCAAATACCAATAAATTTTAAGTCAGTATAAGGTGACTTAATTTATAAGCTTCAAAATTACCAGTTTTTGTAATCGAGCATTCATATATTGTTTTCACAAAATCAAGACAATAAAGATTGGATTCATTGCAACAAGTAGTGTATCTGACGCTCTGATCCCCATCTGGCATCAATTAAAATGAATGGCTCTAATCTTGGGGAGGCCTCATGTTTTGACAAGCTTCTCGGCTTGACCTTTACTCCTGATCTGAAATGAAATACATACATTAAATCCGTTGCCAAGACCGCTGGAAAAATGGTGGGATCCTTCTATCGATCCAGTAGATATCTCACTCCTGATGCAATTCTCTATCTAAATAAGAGCCAGGTACGTCCAAGAATGGAGTACTGTTGCCACATCTGGGCAGGAGCTGCTAGAAACGACTTGTCCTGCCTTGATAGAGTTTAAAATAGACCGTAGCCTCGTAGAGGATGTCCTTTACTCTTCCCTGCAACCTCTTTCTCACAGAAGAGATGTTGCGGGTTTGTCTCTGCTTCATTGTTATTTTTATGGCAAATACTCGACTGAGCTCCAATCTGTGGTCACCCCCCCCCTTGCCAAACTTTCACAAAAAACACCCGTCTAGCAGAAAACACTATCAATAATTTCCCCCACTCTTTATTTGTGCCTAAACCTAAACGTAGATTCCATGAACAAAGCTTCTTTCTTTAGAACTGCACGCCTATGGAATTGTCTTCTGTTTTCATGCTTTCCAGCCGACTACAATATTGTTATCTTCAAGTCTAACGTAAAGAAGTCCTTGATAAACCGTTCCATATCAGTTAACAAATTTACCGAATTTCCATTACTAACAATTACTTTATTGTCCAATTGTCTACTGTACACTCTTTAACCCTTATCCTCGAGTGGTTTCTTGGCCTTAATAAGTGGTGATGCCTTTGTAAAAAAAAACAAAAAAACTTTCCATTTTCTGTTTGTTCGAAGAAATGTAGGTAATTTCTTTTATCCCATATTAAAAGGGAAATAGATTCCATATTGTTCATTAAAAAAGTTATTTTCAACGTCTTAAAAGAGTCCGTTTTTTTTAACATTTTCAAACGATATAAGGTTTGAAATTGTCCGAATGGTCGCGAAATATTTGTAACGAACAATGAAAATACACTACTTGTTGCTGTCAATCCAATCTTTGTTGTCTTTATTTTGTTAAATTTAAAATTTTGTTTATAAAATGAGATTTATTAACCAGAACTCCATATAAGTTTTATTAAATAAAAGGTTGATTGATTGGTTGTTTTACGGCATATCAACCTTTTTCAGGTTATTTAATGCCGAATCTAGTTATTTTGAGGAACGATTTTTAATGGAGTATATTTTTTTTTTTTTAAAGTCAGATTCTATTTAACCCATAGTTGGGACCCTAACAGGTACTACCACTCCGGGTCAGAATCGACCTGGGAGCAATTAAAGGGTGGCTCAACACTCCCCAAAGCCCGCAAGGTGTAAATAAAAGGAGTTTTGCTTAATAAAGCTAAAAGGTGCTAGTGCACTTACTGATCCACGCTATTTTTTAAATCGTATTTCCAAATTTAATTAAAGTTTTATGATATGCTTCTTTATTCAATTGTAAGGTTAAAGTATAGAATAGGTACAAAACACCCTCCCCTCCCCATGTTAAGAATGGCTTTTTAAATAATAACATTATTTCAGCACGGATCAATATGTGCACTAGTACCAAGCTAAATCTTTTAGAATGAGCTTTATTAAGCAGAACTTAATCTTTAATTTTGATTTCAAATGATGAATTTTCAAACAAGTTTTCATTATAATACCTTTACTTTATATATTACTAGCATTTCAGCCCGGCGTTGCCCGGGTGTTTGGAGGTGTATGCTGAGCAAAAAAAAAAAAGAGTAAATTTTTTTTTTAATTTGACCCCTATTATGACCCTTAAAATTTATAGTTTCGGGCTCAAATCACTTTATTAAGTTAGATCCAGGTTCAAGGAACCTATATCTAAAATTTCAAGTGTCTAGACCCAAAATTGTCGGAGGAGTTTGGTAGAGTTCTTAAAGGTCAAATCGTTGAAATTTGACCCCTTAACAGCCAAATTTCTGGCTGACACCCGTCACATCGATTTTCCCAAATCTCAGTACCCGGTATTTCAAATTTCGAGTCTATAGACTAAAAATTGACAGAGTTATTGCGTAGGGAAATGTACACAGACAGACAGACACGTTCACTTTTATAGATATATAGATTTTAAAGAGCGTTTTTCGCTTTAGCTAATCGGTTAAGTTACAATCGTTTAAACACAATTATGTTTTCTTTTTAGCGCGTTAAATACAAGATGAAAAAAAAAGCAAATTCGCAGAATTTTCTTTTTTCAATTTAAGCTAGGCCGAAAAGCTGCTGAAACATCTTGCGATATCTATGAAGCATTTGGCCCAGGAAGCACTACTGAACGCACAGCACAATGGTGATTTAAGAAATTTTGTGGCGGCGACGAGGGGTTTGAATATAAGCATAGTGGTCGGCCATCAGATGTGCACAACGATCAATTAAGAACCTTAGTCGAAGTCAATCAACGCACAACTGTTTGAGAACTTGTTTCTGAATTAGACGTAATGTATACGATTATTTCTAACCATTCAAGAGAAATTAGAAAAAAAAAATTGATAAATGGGTGTCTCACGAATTGAACGGCAACCAAAAGAAATGAAGTGTCATCTTCCATTCTTTAACACAACAAGAACGACCCGTTTCTTGACCAGGTTCTTACTTGCGATGACAAGTAGGTGCTTTACGACAACTGACGACGCTCAGCTCAGTGGTTAGATGCCAACAAAACTCCACGACACTTCCTGAAGCCAGAGTTGCACCAAAAGAAGGTCATGCTGACCGTTTGGTGGTCTGCGACTGGTCTCATCCTTTACAGTTTTTTTTTAATGTAAGCGAAACTATTATGGCGAAAAAGTACTGTGAACAAATCGATGAAATGCATCAGAAACTTCGACAACAACACCCAGCATTCATTATAACAAAGATACACAAATAAATTCAACATTTAATTCCAAACCATGACTGTTACTAGCTGGATTTTGTTTGATTTTCAATTTTTCAAGTTATTTAGGACATTCTTTTTTTTTTTTTACAAAGGAGTCACCACTTATCAAGGCCCGGAGGCCATTCGAGAATAAGGGTTTTTGAGTGTACGGTAGTCAATAGCATTTATTATAACAAAGATACACAAATAACTTCAACATTTAATGTTACTAGCTGGATTTTGTTTGATTTTCAATTTTTCAAGTTATTTAGGACATTCTTTTTTTTTTTTTACAAAGGCCCGGAGGCCACTCGAGGATAAGGGTTTTTGAGTGTACGGTAGTCAATGGGAAAATATTGTAGTAATCGTTAGTAGTGGAAATTGGATTACTTAAGAGGAACGGCTCATCAAGAACTTGTTTACATTGGACTTGAAGATGACCATATTGTAGTATTTTGAAAAGCAGGAAAATGGAACAGAGTTCCACAACTGTGCAGTTCTAAGAAAGATTTGTTCATGGAATCTACGTTTAGGTTTAGGCACAGATAAAGAGTGGGGAAAATTATTGATAGTGGTTTCAGCTAGACGAGTGTTTTTCGTGAAAACCAGGCAAGTGGGGGGGGGAACTACAGATTGGAGCTCAGACGAGCACTTGCCACATGAAAATGACAATAAAGCATAGACAAGCTCAATAATAATAATAATGATAAAGCAGAGACAGAGAGAAGACATTTGTTTGTTTTGGAGTCCATAGGGAACTCTCTCTCTCTCTCTCTCTCTCTCTCTCTCTCTCTCTCTCTCTCTCTCTCTCAAAGTGCTTTTTATACATAAATAGAGATCTGGAAAGAAAATGTCAACCTATTTTTAGAGGAATCTGTTATATAAAGGAAGTAATCTATATGCATATTTAGTTAGAGAGGAATGGGAGGAAGTGAAAAAAAAGATTAAGGAGGAAGAGAAGAGAGAAAGGTTAAGAGAGATAAAAGTTTGAATAGAAATATGCTGCACTTTTGCCCTGGGCAACGCCTAGTTGCCCTTACAGGTTTGTTATATAGGGAGACATCTGTTTTATAGCCATTTAATATCCGAATTAAAGGGATATAACTGATTTTTTTTTTCAAAGAATTATTTCCTTTATGCTGACTGATTCCTTGGGTATTCTTAAAAGTGTGCATGTGTATGCGTGTGTGTCCAGAGAGAGGAGGGGTCGGACGGAAAAGAAAAAGTGTGGGTTGGGGAGATGGGAGAGTAAGAAGGAGAAGGGGAAGGAGACAGTCAGATAGAGGTAAAGAGATAGAGAGTCTTAACAGAAATATTTTACACTTTTGTCGCGAGCAACACCGGGTAGCCCTGCTGGATAGACATATGGCATGATTCTCTTCTTAAAAATCAACTTTTTCTAACTCTGCCCTCGTCGAGAGGCAACTAAATAAGGCTATAAAATATGCGTTTCTGATTTTTTGAGATGGGGATTGATTATTCATATTATTTGGATTCTTCGGACTACTGTTCTCATCTCGAGCGTTATTTGCACAACATTTCGGTCGATGTAACCTCTGACCTTCCTAAGGTGTATCTTGTGTATAATATTTCTCGAAAAGGACCCATGGCATAGTGGATAAGATACTTGGTAAATGTAAATGCTGATCTTCAGTATGCTGCACGGAATTTCGAACAAAACCCTTTACCTAATCTGAGAGGAGAGTGTGTGTGTGGGGGGGGGGGGGCTAGTATGCTATTGTTCTGTCAACCATGACTGGGTAACAGTCCTAAGTAATTCGAAATTGCAGCCGTAAAATTCATTCCTAAAAGTTAGACTTTTTCTGGAGGTTGAATACATTACTGGCATGTCGAGCCTTTGTGTCCTTATCGAACGATGACTAACTTCTACTAAACATGTTCTAAGAAAGCAGCCTCTTCATGATAAAAAAAAAAAAGCAAAGTAATCACTTTGCAAGCTTTTATCTCGCTTGGCAGATTCGGTAAAATATCCTGCAGAGAAGAAAGGGGAATCTTTCGCATTTCGAAAATCAAGTGTTCACAGATTCCAATTACAAAGGTGTCGGAACTCATTGCAGGATGAAAATATCAAAGGGTGTGGTCGCCATTTGCTAAACTAAGACAGATGGGCAGCCTTCACTTTGTGTGTGTATGGGGGGGGGGGTAGAAAGTTGCATCCTCTCATTCAAACTCCTTGTCCATGACCGCAGAGTACTTAGACATATGTGTTATATGGATATGAGCTACACAACGTTTCCTGGCGCCATAGAAGCAAGCTAGAAAAGCGCGTCTAAAAAATCCTTATTTTGAAATTTCTATATTTTAACTCAACATGTCCAACTGACCCATAAATAGAACCCTAAGTTATACACACACATATTGTAGGTTTGGGTCAGCCGCTCGGGGATGGAAAGCATAGAAGCCACAATAATAAGACACCACTTATCAAGGCCCAGAAGCCACTCAGGGATAAGGGTTATTGTAAGTACAGTACGTTAGTGAGGAGATTTAATAAAGTGTCTACTTAAGGGGGCGGTTCATCAGGAATTTGTTTACGTTGGACTTGAAGACATGCAGGTTGTTGTCAGGTGGGAAGCAGGCAGATGGAACAGAGTTCCACAGGCGTGCAGTTCTAAGAAAGAAGCTTTGTTCATGGAATCTACGTTTGGATTTAGGCATAGATAAAGAGTGGGGAAAGTTTTTGACAGTGGATTCAGCTAGACGGTGGTTTTTCGTGAAAGATTGGCAAGGGGGGGGACCAGAGATTGGAGTTCAGACGAGCACCTGCCATGGAAATAACAATAAAACAAGGATAGGCTCGCAACGTCTCTTCTGTGGGAGAGAGGTTGCAGGGAAGAGAAAAGGGCATCCCCACTAAGCCACAAAGTTTATTTTGTACTGTCAAGGCAGGATAGGCTGTTTTTAGCAGCTCCTGCCCAGATATGGCAGCAGTATTTCATCCTTGGACGTACTTGGCTTTTATATAGATAGAGAATTGCATCCGTAGTGAGATATCTTCTGGAGCGGTAGAAGGATCCCACCATCTTTCCAGCGACCTTGGCAACAGACTTGATGTACGTGTTCCATTTCAGATCAGGAGTGAAGGTCAAACCCAGAAGCTTATCAAAACATAATATCAGAGAGTCTTCATTTATGCTGAACATCTACAGAATGCTAACATCAATATATTACGTATGAATTAGTCCCATGTGGAATTTCCACAGGTCCTGCTAGTAAAGATATATAAACTATTACATACAGACAGAATAAGAGAACTATAATAAAGATATACAAGCTATTAAATCCGATTCAGTTCTTATTGAAATAGATTGTAGCGTCTGATTTCCATAACGATATTTTCGTACTTGGAACAGATTTACATCTGAGAAGCGTTTGATTTCAATGATGTTTGATAAACGACATTCCTTGCGTAGGTGGCAAGGCGGGTCTGAAACACAGCAAGAAAGATTCTTACGCCTTCAATGTCCATCAAAACTATTGGCTCTCTCCCAGAATACCATCCGTGTCTTCACCGGTCGAAACAAGTCTATTTTTAATGCAACGTTTTGTCTGTACTTGAGCTTACAACGAGTTATACCAGGCTAAATATAATCCGGGGTTTATCCAAAAAAAAAATGGTACTTGTACAGTTTAATCAAGATATTAAAAAATGAAAATACTGAAAAAAAAAAAAAGTTATATTGTACGTATCCGTTATGGAATGAAGTTATCATACAAAAAAAAAAAAATCACTTAATTTGATCAAGTAGTTTTGTTTTTTTTTACAACGAAAAACAATTTTTTATGACAACAAGTTGAAGGTAACCATAATTGAATTTTCATATCACAGGGAAAGTAGGAGGGGGTAGCCACGGGGAGATAACTCAATCTAAAACGCCGACACCCCACTCCCCATGTTGAATAATAGCTTCTCTTTTTACCTCGTGGTCTTAAAATTCAAACATGGCTACCTTTTGCTTGGTGTCATAAAAAATTTGTTTTTCTGCTGTAAAAAAAAAAAAAAAAAAATACTTGATCAAATTAAGTGAAATTTTTTGGGAGGGAGGGGACTTCATTCCATAGTGAGTACGTCCAATATAACTTTTCAATATTTTCATTTTTTTAATGTCTTAATTAAACTGTACAAGAACCAAAAAACAAAATATTAAATAACACTTTTTGAAAGAGATTTTATTGAATTATTCTGACTTTCCATCACAAAGGCGAGCGGTTAAACCAATGCCAGCTTTAAGCGATCCCTCTTCGTAGTTCTGAATCCTAAACAGAAGTTTTTTCCCCATTGCAGATTGTCTATGTTCCCAACCCCATAGCATAATCACATTGACACACCTGTTCGCATTAATTAAGCAACATAGAGCCTGGTAAGTATGAAATAGGTGACCATTTGAGAATACCAGGTGCTGTATGTAGGAGGACGCCGACACTTCCCTTCAAGAGCTGCAAAAACTAAACATTGACATCCCCTCTAATGAGGACATACATGCAACCGAGGACGGCTTCTGAATTTCATACACCCATGAAACTTCCTTCATTGGAGGAAGCTGGCTCAACCCATCCCGGGTTAGTGCTGCTTTGGTACAGTATGGTATCCTCGTAGCTAAATCGACTGCTGTAGATAATTTAACATAGAAACATGTAAAGTACTATGCGCAAGATTAAGAAATGCAAAAATCAGAACAGTGCCACGTGTCCCACTTGAAAATCAGAACAGTGCCACGTGTCCCACTTGAAAATCAGAACAGTGCCACGTGTCCCACTTGAAAATCAGAACAGTGCCACGTGTCCCACTTGAAAATCAGAACAGTGCCACGTGTCCCACTTGAAAATCAGAACAGTGCCACGTGTCCCACTTGAAAATCAGAACAGTGCCACGTGTCCCACGCAAAAATCAGAACAGTGCCACGTGTCCCACGCAAAAATCAGAACAGTGCCACGTGTCCCACGCAAAAACCAGAACAGTGCCACGTGTCCCACGCAAAAATCAGAACAGTGCCACGTGTCCCACGCAAAAACCAGAACAGTGCCACATGTCACACGCGAGCGAAAACCAGAACACAAGAGGGCGATACAGCCACCTTCACTTCCAGGTTTGTTTCATTCACTCTCTTTTCACTGGACCTCACAACAAATGCAGATGTGACAAAAAACACTTCCTCGTTTTGACAAACAGCCAAACCGACGTTCGACCTCTCACCAAAGACTCACACAAGTAACGTTACTCATTAATGATTTTTTGCTATGAACGTTTACAGTCTTTAATTTGTAATTAGATATAAATAATTTTACTTTGGTTGTAATTATATTTTGGCAGACTTCGTGTCTTCATTTCATGGCCACGAGATCATGCAACTTTATTTTCACTCTCCTACTTAACAATAGAGGATAGGATCGCCAGCTACACATTAAGAGACAAAGAGTGCTACATGTCGGTTGCGAAAATCCAAAGAGGCTACATGTTGGATGTAGAAACCAATAATAGTGCTACATGTCAGATGCAAAAACCTGAAGAATGCAACATATCAGTTGTGAAAATCTGAAGAGTGCTACACGTCAGTTGAAAAAAACCCGAAGACTGTTACATGTTGAATGCAACAACCTGAAAAGTGCTACATGTCAGATACAAAAAGACGAAGAGTGCAGCATATCAGATACAGAATAACTCCGTGTTACAGGTCAGATAGAAGGAATGCACAGTGCTACATGTGTAATCCCAAAAGCTGTAGAGTACATGTTGGAAGCAAAAATTAAACAAAACCTTATGAACAAATAGATTTTAAGAATTTGAAGCACGAAACGTTTACCAAAAATGCCTGGATCCAACATTAAGTAAACCAAAAAACCCTAACCCAAAAAAGGTTGATGTGCCATTGAACAAACTAATCGAAAGTTTATGAATAAATATGTGGAAACTTAAATAATAAGCTTTACAGACATGATGGATTCAGCATTAAATAGCCTGAGAAGGTTTGATATGTCATAAAAAGAAAAAATAAGCAAATCAAACCCCATGGATAATTTTTTTAAGATTGTGCGCGATAAAAAAGGTTCGATATGCCATAGAATCAGATAACCGAGCTGTTAGATGGAGCAGATTCCCGGTGAAAGGGGGGGGGGTTAATCAAAACAAAATGGAAAATAAAGAATAAGCGAACGTGATAACCTTGTTTAAATATTACGACTCTTTTTTTTTTAATCGGGGGGGGGGGGACACCGAACGTGATGCAAAATAAAGAATAAGCGAAAAAAAAAAAAAAAAGAAATGGCATAAATAATCCTATATATAAAACTTTTTAAAAATCGGAAAAAAAAAAAAATAAATGGCCTAAATAATCTTATATATAAAACTTTTTTTAAAAATAAAAAAAATGGCCTAAATAATCCTATATATAAAACTTTTTTTAAAAAATAAAAAAAATAAATGGCCTAAATAATCCTATATATAAAACTTTTTTTTAAAAATCGGAAAAAAAAGGCCTAAATAATCCTATATATAAAACATTTTTAAAAAAATCGAAAAAAAAAAAAAAAAAAAATGGCAGAAATAATCCTATATATAAAACATTTTTTAAAAACTCGAAAAAAAAAAAAAAAAAAAAAAGAAATGGCATAAATAATCCTATATATAAAACATTTTTTAAAAACTCGGAAAAAAAAAATGGCATAAATAATCTTATATATAAAACTTTTTTTAAAAAATCGAAAAAAAAAAAAAAAATGAAATAGGATAAATAATCTTATATATAAAACTTTTTAAAAAATCGGGGGGGGGGAAGAAATGGCATAAATAATCCTATATATAAAACTTTTTTAAAAAATAGGAAAAACTAAAAAAATAAATAAAAAAAACAGCGAACGTGATGGAAAAATTTAAAAAAAAAACGAAAAAAATGGCATAAATAACCCTGTTTCAACATTAAAACCTCAAAAATCAAAAAAAATATATATATATCTGATATCTATGCTCGAATGTGCAATCTTAAGATAACGACACTGTTACTATACCGACTGATCTATGATTGCGTGAGCGAAGTTAGGTCGCTTTTTTATTTAAACTAATTCAAGAAAGAACGTGTTTGGCTGAATTTTCATGGAGAAACGATTTTTTTGCTACCCCTCCATGTAGAAAAGTGCCCAGTTGAGGGTGAAGGAATTAATGCTTTTGGCTAATTTTTCGACATTTGTTGTCCGAAAGGTCGAGCTTCAAAACGATACCTATCTCGTGAAAATCCGTCACCTCTGTCGAAAGTTTTTGCGAGACATGCAAACATACATATATTTAAACAGACAGGTGAAATTTATATTACAGATAATAATTTTTACAGTCAAACAACATCGCAGCTCACATGAGCCATGACAACCAACAATATATATATATATATATACTTTTTGTTTAACATGAACATTAATTGACTTAAAACAAATAAAAAGTATATCTTGCCCAACATCGATATTAAGCACTCTTATATTAACCTCCTTATAAATTCACCTGTTGCTTTACTTCTAGAAAATATTAACCTGGAATTATATATATACAGTGATGATCATATTTATTGGCACGGTAAAATAAAAGTTAAATTTTGTCTAATAAATTCTAAAAAAGGGATTAAATTAAAGAAAATAACAAAGTATATTATGTATTTTTAACTGGCCTTTCCGATGCAGCAATCGGACTTTAGAAAAAATAAATAACAAAGGAACAACAAACATAATTGCAAAAAACCCTTGTTCAAAATTATTGGCACGATTTATTTAATAATCAATTGTATAGCCTTTGGCCTTGATTACCTTCCTCAGTCGCTTTTCATAGTTTACAACCAAGTTGTTGCACTCTTCAGTAGTAATTTTAGCCCACTCTTCCTGACAATAATCCTCCAATTGAATAAGATTCATAGGCTTCCTTTGCATTACCCTCAATTTTAATGTTCTCCATAAATTTTCAATTGGATTAAGGTCTGGGCTTTGTGATGGCCACTCCAAAACATTAATATGATTGTCCTCAAGCCATTTCTTAGTCAGTTTAGTCGAATGCTTTGGGTCATTATCTTGCATGAACCACCAACGACGACCAAGTGAGAGCTCTTTAGCAGAGTCTTTCAGGTTTTCATCCAATATTTTAACATAATCTTCCTTTTTTATGCTACCTGTGACCTTAACAAGTCGCCCTGGTCCAGAGGCAGCAAAGGATCCCCAAAACATCAAACTGCCTCCACCGTGCTTCACTGTGGGTATGGTGTTCTTAGGCAGGAAAGCTTCGCCAGATTTTCTGTAAATATAAGACACTTTATTATGGCCAAATAACTCTATTTTCGTTTCGTCAGTCCATAGAACACGTTTCCAGAATGCAACATCTTTATCAATATGACGTTTTGCAAAGGCTAGCCTTGCTTTCAGGTGCATAGGCTTCAATAAGGGAGTCTTTCTCGGACGACATGCTTTTAAACCAGCTCTCTTCAAAACTCTATCAACTGTATGTCGAGATACATTCACTCCATAGGTGCTCTGTTCATCAACAATCTCCCCAACAGAGATCCTTGGGTTTTGTTTTACTTGTCGAACAATTTTCCGTTCATCTCTTGGGGAAAGAATCCTTTTTCTCCCTCTACCCTCTAAACTCATAACGTGGCCTTGCGATTTGAACTTGTTTATTATGGCTCTAACAGTGGATTTGGGAAGGTTTAGCTTCTTTGAAATCTTATCATAGCCCTCCCCATTGGTATGGCATGCTACAACAAGCTTCCTGACGTCTTCGCTGTGTTCCTTAGTTTTAACCATGGCGATTGAAAATTATAATTTAGTCACTTATAATAGTTTAAATAAATCGCTATCTAAAAATTATCTGAAAAAAATTATTCACTGAATTAGCGTTAAACAAGCATAATATGGCTATAAAAAAGTTCAGAAAGCACGTAAACCGGAAATTGATTGATATTATACTGATACTAAAAGAAAAACAAAGCCGTGCCAATAATTTTGAACAAGGGTTTTTTGCAATTATGTTTGTTGTTCCTTTGTTATTTATTTTTTCTAAAATCCGATTGCTGCATCGGAAAGGCCAGTTAAAAATACATAATATACTTTGTTATTTTCTTTAATTTAATCCCTTTTTTAGAATTTATTAGACAAAATTTAACTTTTATTTTACCGTGCCAATAAATATGATCATCACTGTATATATATATATATATATATATATATATATATACAGTGCCGGCAAAAAGAAAGTCCGCACTTGTAATTTCCAACGCTGCAAGGTGGTGGAGGTTCAGTTTTAGTGTGGGGTATTATTAGTACCAATGGTCCAGGGCCTATAGTTCGCTTGCAATGGCGAATTAATTCGACCAGGTACATTTATATGTTGACTGAGCATTTTCTACCCTACTTTGGTCAGAGTTTGGATGATAATCCTATCTTCATGCAGGATAATGCTCACATTCACACAACTGGCAATGTCAAGAGGTTCATGGAAGAGCATGATATTCCGTGTTTGGATTGGCCTACACAATCTCCAGGTCTCAATTCTATCGAAAACGTATGGCATTACATCAGGCAACAGCTACGCAATGATAAAATTTCAAATTTGGAAGAACTTGAAATATTAACTCGTTCATTGTGTTCCTGTTGTATTTGTGTTGCATTAATGTCCTAAAGTTACATTTAAATAACAATTTTCCATTGTGCGGACTTTCTTTTTGCCTCAATTTGAAGTTATTTTTTTAAATTAACGTGAACACTGGAATATTTCAATTAAAATTCAAATATGAACAGTTAAAATTATAGAAGAATAAAAGACCAATCAAATGAGGTACAGTTTGTTTAAACAGTTATATTAAATTTAGCTTAAATTTGCAGTTTTTGAAAAAAATACAAGTGCAGACTTTCTTTTTGTCGCCTGTGTGTGTGTGTATGTGTGTTTGAGTTTCTGCACTATGAAACACACCATCGCTGCCGCACTGGACATGTATGAGTCAGCAGGTTTTATTTCAATTCAAGGCCACGAGCCAAAAACAGCAAGAAGAAAAAAAAAAAAAATGGCATAAAAACCGAATCAATATCTTTGTTGTCTAAAAGTAAAGAAAATATATCACACGATTATTCAACTTATGCTAATTTGAGGCATCGGCCATTTTGTTAAACGGTTGAGCCGTAATCGCTGGAACAACTTGCTTAAACAAATATCTCGGCTTGTTTGTTCAACCAGCGTTGGTTAAACACTCAGTTAAAGATAAAGGAACACGAGAAAATATTAATATTGTTGCATATTAGCACTCCTGGGCATCGGCGAATTACCTGAGCAAAAAAGATTATTATTATTCTTATTATTATCATCATCATCATCGTATAATTGAATTAGATTTGTTTTCAAGAGAAAAAGGCAATTCAAGGACAAATATGGTTAAATGACGTTTTAGGAATTTAACTTGACTAGATTCTATAAACAATAACAAGGAATTTTAGCTAAAATAAAAACAATATGTTTTCGGAAAAAGGAATATTAGTTTTCATAACTAGCACAAACAATAATTTAAAAAATAGGTCTGACCTCTAGTGTCTCACATAGAAGTCAGTTAAGATGACGTGGATCTTAGGAGAGAGCTTGGAAAGACGCGTATCAGTTAGTCAAGAGTTGGAAGTCAGTTGAAGAAGTCGGACGAGAAGCCGGGGAGAAGACGCCGTGGAAGCCGGTGAAGTCAAGAGACAAAATGGGAAAGCAAAGCTTTGTAATCTCCGAAATGTTGACACGTGTGTTAATAAATGTTGACACGTGTGTTAATAAATGTTATTGGAAATATAACTGTGTGTGACATCATCTTTCGAAGAAACAGGTTTGTGAATTCGTCCCGGTTATTTTATTTTTTTTTTTTTGTACATAGACATAACCACTTATCAAGGCACAGGGGACACTCGAGGATAAGCGTTAAGGAGTGTACAGTAGTCAATTGGACAATACAGTAATTGTCAGTAATGGAAATACAGTAAATTTGTTAAGGAGAACGGCTTATAAAGAACTTATTTACATTGGACTTGAAGGCAACAATATTGTAGCCAGCTGGAAAGCAGGAAAACAGAAGACAATTCCACAGGCGTGCAGTCCTAAGAAACAAGCTTTGTTCATGGAATCTACGTTTAGGTTTAGGCACAGATAAAGAGTGGGGGAAATTATTGATAGTATTTTCTGCTAGACGGGTGTTTCTTGTGAAAGTTTGGCAAGGGGGGGGGACCACAGATTAGAGCTCAGTCGAGTATTTGCCATGAAAATAACAATAAAGCAAACTCGCAACATCTCTTCTGTGAGAAAGAGGTTGCGGTGTAAGAGTAAAGGACATCCCCTACGAGGCTACGGTCTATTTTAAACTCTGTCAAGGCAGGATAAGCCCTTTCTAGCAGCTCCTGCCCAGATGTGGCAACAGTACTCCATTCTTGGACGTACCTGGCTCTTATTTAGATAGAGAATTGCATCAGGAGTAAGATATCTACTGGATCGATAGAAGGATCCCACCATTTTTCCAGCGGCCTTGGCAACGGATTTAATGTATGTGTTCCATTTCAGATCAGGAGTAAAGGTCAAGCCCAGAAGCTTGTCAAAACATGAGGCCTTCCCAAGATGAGAGCCATTCATTTCAATTGATGCCATGGAATCTATGTTTAGGTTTAGGTACTGTCATGTTAAATGTTTATCGACCTCTTTAACGTTTACAGACTATTATACAGACTGTTGCTTATTATATACATACCTCTTCTTCTTCAAAGAGCATTTGTCTAACTCTTCATCAATGGAACGTTGTCTGATTTTCGTCATTTGAAGCCTCTTCATGCGCAAGTATCAAAATAACATATCGCCTCAAAATAACATATCGAACCCTAACCCTAACCCTATGACCACGTCATTGTTTCGGCCCAGCGCAAGCAAGACATTATTTATCGTAAAAATTATATACGCCTTGTCTGTCGGTTTATATACACCAACAGTCATTAATAATTTGATACTCTGCTATTTAACAATATAGGTGCGTCCAAATAGAAAAAAGGTCCTGGATCTGACCTAAAACTATATCCGATGGTGAGGCCCCACCTTGCGGGCCTTGGGGAGTGTGGAGCCACCCTTTAATTGCCATTGCTCCCAGGTCCACTCTGACCCGGAATGGTAGTACCTGTTAGGGTCCCAACTATGGGTTAAATAGAATATGACTTAAAAAAAAAATATATACTCCATTAAAAATCGTTCCTCAAAATAACTAGATTCGGCATTAAATAACCTGAAAAAGGTTGATATGCCATAAAACAAAAACAACCAACCAACCAAATAGAAAAAAGGTCCTTGGTCTTCGGGCAGTATCTTTTTTTTTTTTTTTTTTTTTTTTTTTAAAAAAAGGAATCACCACTTGTCAAGGCCCATAGGCCACTCGAGGATAAGGGTTAAAGAGTGTACAGTAGTCAATGGGACAATATCGTAGTAATCGTTAGAAGTGTAAATTTGATAAATTGGATTACTTAAGGGGAACGGCTCATCAACAACTTGTTTACATTGGACTTGAAGATGACCATATTGTAGTCAACGGGAAAGCAAGCAAACGGAGAAGAGTTCCACAGGTGTGCAATTCTAAAAAAAAAAAAAAAAGCTCAAGAATCCAACTGTTCTGATGCTACACTTCAGTAAATTTGTCCTTGATCAATAGATGGGAAACCTCCTTTACTGAGACAATTATTATTGTTGGGTCCTTACCAGAGTGCCCCTTTTTGAGGAGCTGGTTTTCCCCCACATTAAAAACGACGTTGTGTCACATTTTGCTTTTGCGGGGAAGCAAATAAATACCAATACAGGTGCGTTCAATCAGAAAATTCAACATAAAATATCCCTATAAACTAGCTGTTCCGACCCAGCATTGTCCAGGATGCAATAAAATCATTTTATTATTTTTTTTATTTTTTATTTGTAAATTTTTACTTAAAAAAACAAAACTTTTTTTTACCCTAAACAAGACATATTGCTACTTGGACATAATGGGCTACTATTTGGGATCATGTATAATGTGGGGAGTTGAGTAGCGAGACGTCTAGTCACATTATAATTAATCTTCTGTAGGTTAGTACAGTTAGAGAAGTAGGAAACAGAGAGGGAATTCCAAAGTCTAGCAGTTCGAGAGAAAAACTATTAGAGTAGAAGACCTAGGAGCCTCAACAGCGAAGGGGTGGGATTTTTTTACTTGTCAGATTAGTCAGGAATATGTATGCCAAGGAGGCACAAGTGCTATGAATTCATCAGAGCACATTTCATTAAAGTACTTGCAAAACATGCACAAGGATGCAACATTCCAGTGATGGGACAGAGGTTCGAGTTTGGCTGATAGTGTGGGAGTTATTAAATTTGAGACTAATTTAGATCCTGTCTAAGAACGAGAGACCAGTAGTAGATGCACCAGCCCAGACGTGGCTACAATACTTCATGCATGGGTGAATGATGACTTTGTAAAGATATAGAATATTGGCAAGTGTGAGAAGTTGTCTAGCCCAGTAAAGGGAGCCCACCTTCTTTGCAGCAGCCTTGGTAATGTCCTCAATGTATGTGTTTCTATTATAAACTAAACAAGCAACTAAAAATCTATATTTTACATACAATTCTGACGCTCCTACCTTTTATTTAGAAATCAAAATCAGGGCTCATGGCTAAGTGGATAGAGGCGTTGAGCATCGTTTGAAGATAGTGGTTTTAATCCTATCCAAAGCAGGCCAGAGGTTTATTAGGCCAAAACGTGGCGAGACAACAATTACTACTATGGATATGAAGACTCAGCATTCCTATCCCATCGCGGTTAACCACCTGAAGAAGGCCGGAGGATGAGTTGGTCGGAACATGGTGAAACAATAACAACTATGAAGATGAAGATAACAGTTTGCAAATAAATAAATATCTGTTGCTAAATTTCCATACAACCCTAGTATCTTCAGTCGGGTCCCTGCATGCTACAATAACGCTCCCCCATGAGAAAGTGAAGAATGATATGGTTTACCCCACTTTCCCTGCCTCCCCCTCAAGACCAGCATCACGAGGGCTCTTCATGCTAAATTTACTACAATTATGTCCAATACTTTTGAAGTGTTTATTATTAGTAGAAATATTGTAAGTAGTAGTTTAATTAGTATAATAATCCTTTCCCTCTAGACACAAGTCATGCCAAGAGTAATTCATGCTAAATTTGGTAGCATTCTTCCCAATAGTTTTAACACACGTAATTGTTTATTGGTTGTAATAGAAGTAGTAGCATTTAACTTTTGTTCCCCCTCTCTTGACACATCCAACATGCCGAGGGTGCCTCATGCCAAACTTGTAATTATTTCAAGTAGTGTTGGAGCATTTAAGTTAAAAACAGATGAAATAAAAAAAAAAAAAACATTCTGACTCTGTGTCAGCAGATTTTTAATGAAAATTAAATTTAATATTTTGGGATGGACAGAGTTTCGATTACAACGGAGGGGGAGGGGTGATTAATACCAGTGAAACACCGATTTTCCAGAAATTTATGGCGTCATATTATTTATATTTATCGGACTATTGATTTTTTATGGACCGTTCTTTTATAGATCTTTGACCGGTTAAAATAGTTTTTCAAGGGGTCTAAAATGGGTCAAAATTGAAAATATGGTTATACATTTTGTACGTTCATCTAAGTTTATTTTTAATCAATTTATATGCGTGTCACGTTGGTACAGGGGTAACGTCAACATAAGCACAAGTCTATTTCTAGGAAAGAAAATGTTTATTTTTATGGATTTGATACAACTATTTCAACAAATGCACTGACCTTTGATCATGTTTTGTTATTATATATTATTATACAGGGTGGCCGAAAAGTCCCAGGACACTATACATGTATTTTTAATAAAACACAGTATTTTTTAATGAAACACACAGAAAACATATATATTCAACAAAAAAAGAGAACTTTATTAGATATGCTAGGTGTAGAATTACTGGGTTAAGAAGCAGGTTGATAAATTATGAATTTTGGAACACAGCTACTAGGCGTAATTGGTGGTAATGTGGGCCATATATAGTTTATATTTCCATAGAGGAGGTAAAAGAGGTTAGAAGTCCTTTGTGAAAATTCACATCCCTCCAATATTTGTGAAATTTTTATAGAGAGTAGGCATTAGTTGATAAATATTCTCTAAATTCCAGTTTTTATTTGAGTATTTTAAAGGGTTTTTAGGACTCATAATATTGACACAACCTCTCATTGGAAAATTTAAATATTTCAGATTTGCATTAAATTTGACTCGTAGTCATTAGATGTCAATCAAACAAGATTCTCTGAATTTCAATTTTTTGTTTTTCAATAATAAAACCCTTAAATTTTAAACATTTTTCTAGAATCAAAATTATGCAATGAGTTTTGATCCCATTTAGAAGAAGGGGTCAAAATGCTGATGCGTAACAAACTAAAAACTCCCCTTTAAAAAGTTGATTATAAGGAGTATTCAGGTCTGCTTTGAATGAAGATCTCAGTCAAAATTGTCGCCGACAAGTCGTTTTTATAAATTTAAGACTTGTAGTATTTAATGTTTTAACTAATAATTTTCACTGGTCGCCATTTTGTGTCTGCAGTTAAAAAAAAAAATGAATGCGCGTAAAAATTAAATCTGTACATGCTCAATAAGCATGTCACTTCGGTTTGTATCGTAAACAAGGGTATTTGTGCAGAATTTAGACAAGACGTAACTAACCGTCCACTGGGATTGGCTCAGAACATGGTGTCATGCGTTTTGGTTTGACTATATATATAAATATAAAAGCAAAAATGTATGTATGTATGTATGTATGTGTGTCAGGTCATGTCATATGCTACTGGTACCATGTAACCCAGTACTACCTGCCTCATGGTCTGGTCACCGGCGACTAAACTGGTTCCCCCACCAGACTTGTTTGGTGAGGAGGGCGGCTAGTCTCCCTGAAGGATTAAAACAAGACCTTTCAAAGGGCGAATGAACTCTTTTTTTGGGTCAACGGCCAACTAGTACAGTGTATATTTGTGTGTGTGTATATGTGTATTGGGGTGGAGAGGGCTCCCGTAAGCCGTGGTGAAGGCAACCTTTCTAGGAGAAGCAAATCTCTGATTTAAAAAACCATAAAGCGGGAGACCAGTACCCGTATTAAGCTGGTCTGCAGTTTAATTTGTTGCTGGCTATCTTGCTCTTGCTTGTTGCTCGATCTCAACATTTTGAACCGAGAGAGAGACTTAGCTGTCGTACAAAGCTAAGACTCCGTAACATCATCTTTGTATAGATACTCCCTCAGGCATTTGGGCTCATAGATTTTAAATGTCTGAGGGAGTGGCACTCGTCTGACAAGACGTTGCAATCATCATGTGTGTGTGTTCGCTTTTTCTGTATGTCACTTCATAACTTTTTAAAACTTTTTATATCACATATAAATCGTAATATCTCACAGTTAACAACGAAGCTCGCCTGTCTATTTAATTTGCTTGATTTCGGGAAGATAAATATTCAACATTTGTCGCTCGCCGCATGTGGGTTAGTCTTTTTCCTATAACATCTTGGGAAAATAAAAATCCCGCAATCAAACTTGACCTCATTAACTCATTAAAACGGGCACCTGCCAAATCCAAGTAATTAAATAAATTCAAACGTGTTTCTGTTAGCATCTCACGGTGGGGCAATGGTTAATGTCGCACGTTTTTTTTTGTTTTTTGTTTTTTCTCACACTTTAATTTACAACCTTTGCCTCAACGGTTCGGGTTCCATCCTCATACATACTTTTTTTCTTAACCCCCTCCCCCCACACACACACACCTCCAAACACCCGGGCAACGCCGGGTACCCCTTGCTAGTCCATAATATAAATCTCACCTGTCTGTTTAAATGTAGGTATGTATGTTTGTATGTCTGCCTAAAACTTTCGACATAGGCAACAAATTTTCACAAGATCAGTATCATTTTGAAGCTCAACCCTTCCGACAACAAATATCGAAAAATTGGCCAAAAACATTAATTCCTTCACCCTCAACTGGGCACTTTTCTACAGGGAGGGGTCACTTTTTTCACCGATATTATCGAAAGGCATCCTCTCTTTTCAATTTTCTAGCCTTAATTTAAACCTACATCACTTTCAGTTTGGCGATGGGCACAACAGCAAAGACTTCAGGTTTTTTGGGGTTTTTTTTCACGGTCTTTGCCTCCTTCGTGGTACGGGTTCGAGCCTGCCTTCCTACTACCACTTTTTTTTTTTTTTTTTTTGCTCAACATACACCTCAAAACACCTGGGCAATGTTGGGCACCCGGGCTAGTCTGACATAAGAGGCTGATCAGTGCATAGCAAAGAAGCAGACGATCTTTGGGGAAAATATTAAAAAACAAAAAAATAAATAAATAAATAAATAAAATCTTTTTAATCAAATAGACCAGCCTGGAGCTTCTCAATAGTTATCTTTTCAAGTTTATGTGAAGACAGAAATTTGGTAATGATCCTCTTGACTTCAAAAAGCCGGTGGTTGACGTCATCTTCCGAACAAAGCCGAGCGGTCAGTTAGTTACTTGTGCGGAATTTGAACCAAACGTGACTAAACAAAAGCCAAAATAGCGACAACTGATACCATTACAAATTACATTGGATGATAAAGGTCTTAATATCATAATACATGTTGGCGGAAATTTTAAATGTGATATTTGTTCTAAACAGAGTTGAATATCCTTCAAAATCATCTTTTGAAAATATAAAAAAAAAGAGTCTTTAGTTGGTACACAATGACATTTTGATCGAATAAAGATATTAGACATAAGTTTTAGTATCATTATTTTAGTTTTAATCATCCTAAGGAGGAGGGGGGGCATAAAAATGATGTCAAACTATTTTTTCAGGGAATTAATTAATGGTTAATCTAGCAAGGTTCTGGAACCAAAAGTTCTGGAAAATGGGCACTGCATCTGTATTTAGGAGCATGATAATTGCGCAACTTTTTTTTTTTTTTTGAACAAAGATAAAAAAAAACAAAAAAAACAAAGTACTTGTGCATTTTGGTTATTTTGGACAATTTTTTTTTTTTTTTTTTTTTTTTTTAAGAACTCTTTTCAGAAAAAGGGGGAGGCGAGCAAACCAAGAAGACATTATACTTTTAAAAAATATTTGTTTGAAAATGGATGTAAATTAGCAATGGGACGATCCCAATATTTTTCCCAGATTCTGATACAATTACAGATTGTATGCTAAATTCCTGATTCCAATGCAATAAGCAATTCCAATTCTCTATAAATCTCTAATTATTTAACTAGAAGATTATTTTTCCCCCCCCTGATTTTCGCAAAAAAACACGTTAACTATGCAGATATTTTCCTAAACGTCAAAATACGCTTGTGGAGGATGATCTATCGATTTTAACTTTACTGGTATTTTAAAATCAATAAATATTTATTATTTATCATTATTAACAGCAATGGAATATTTTACTTTAAAAAAAATCAAATAAAGAAAAAAGACAATTAAAAGAGTCGTTTTGGCATCGGAAAATAGGCATCAATTTTTCCGATTCCGACACCCCAAAATCTTTTGATTTTTCTGATTCCTATCTGATTAATCGTCGCAACACTAATATAAATGCAGTAAATATGCACGATATTTTTTTTATTTTTTTTTATTTGGTAAATGTTACTTTATGCTACAAGAAATCACCGACCACTCTAATTTGATTTTTGAGGGGTATTCGAGTTCGCTGACAACAAATCTGATAAGCAAACCGGTCACAAATTTACCGTTTGTATGGTATTAACCCCTGGACCGTGGGACTATTTTGTCATTTCACTGCCTTTGTTTACGCTACGCCACAACACTTTCTCCCCCCACCAATGTAAACACAGAATTTTTGTGAAATGTTAAACTGTACTTCTGCTCTCTTAATGTCGAAAAACGGTTAATTAAACTGCAGAAGCACCTGTTAACATATACAAGTTCTATAATTGAATTACCCCCCCCACACCAAAAAAAAAGAACAAAGAACATGTTTTTGTAAACCGCTCGTAAAAATTTACTGAGGTGAAACTATTTTTTTTTTATCTTATAAAAAGTATTTCTTGTAATTTAAAACGTCCGCCATGTATTCATGCGCCTTTTTTGAAACGTCACATGACTACGAACGTGCATGCACGTTCGTAGTCATGTGACGTTTCAAAAAAGTGCTAACGTGCGCTCGCATGTAACGTAATCAAAAGCGATGAAATGGCGCAAAAAAAAAAGTCCCAGGTTCAGGGGTTCATACCATGCAAACAGTAAATTTGCAACGGGTTTGATTATCAGATTCGTTGTCAGCGACCTCGAATACCCCTAAAAAAACACAAATTAGAGTGGTTGGTATTCTGTTGTAGCGGGGTTTTTTTGTTTGTTTTGGGGGTTTTTTTTACCAAAAAAAATAACTATTGACTGTTTACAATCTCGAAGACTTATCTTCTTCCCAAACATGTATCTGTGGAAAGAAAATGTATTAGATAGTAAACAAAAGAAATAATGGATTTATTTTTTTATTCGTTTTCTATGAAAAAAAAAAAAAAAAAAAAAAAAAAGAAAGAAAAACGTCACATGCATTCCAATACCGGACATTCCGGCATATTCCTTGATACATTTCATTGTTGAATTAGTTGCCCTTTATTTTAGATGGTGATAGATGATTCGGCATTCCTAAGGAAACATCTTCCAACAGATATTATGTATTGGAATAAATATATATATATTATTATTATTATTATTATTATTATTATTATAGGAAAATAAGTGGAACAATATGAACAATTCTGATTTTTATTAAAAAAATGTGTAATATTTATTTCTTATAATTGTTAACTTTTTGGCAGATTTGTCATTTAGTTGTGCAAATAGCCTCGAAGCCTATTATCACGAAAAGGGGCACGTTGGGGCGACACCAGTATATAGCGATTAATTTGAACCACGTTCTTTAACAAATAAAAAAAAAAAAAAAAAAAAGAATGAAAGATAAAGTTTTAAAATGATTGAATGTCTTTTATTTTCTGATTTAAAATTTTTATTTTATAATTTAAAACATTAACCAATACAAATAATACGTTGGTTAAGAAAAAAAAAAAAGAAAAAAAAAGAAATAATGAATGATTAAAATGATTTAAAATGATTAAATGTGTTTTATTTCATAATTCAAAATTTTTACTTTATTATTTAAAATATTGAACAATACAAATAATACGTTGGTTAACAAAAAAATAAAAAAAAAAGAAATAATGCAAAATAAAGTTTAAAACTTCATCTTTCATTCTTTCTTTTTTTATTATTTGTTAAACAACATGATTAATTTAAATTAAATTTTAATCATAGGATTACATTTTCAATAATCACGTAAATATAAACACACGTTTGTTTACATTAAGCGCTATATACCGGTGCCGATCCAACGTGTCCCTTTTTGTGATAATAGGCTTCGAGGCTATTTGTACAACTAAACGGCAAATCTGCCAACTTTTTTATGTCAAACATTCTTAAAAGTAAATAAATTTTACAGAAAAGTATCATTCTTATGCCAAACTACTTATAATAATGCTCTAATACTACTACTACTACTACTAATAATAATAATAATAATAATGATGATGATTCAGAAGCGTTACATGGAACCAAGAACATGGAAGAAGTTCTCTATCCCTCCCCTATCACCGCTCCCATCCTCTCACATCACCTAATCACTGCCTCCCCAACAAAAGAATGATGCCAAGTAGCCGAGAAGGACCAAGGAGGATGAAAAAACGAGGAGAGAGAGCACTGACCAGACCTCCGCTGGACAAGTGCGGAGAGAACTGGGAGCTTGGAGAGGCTTATTGCCAATCAAATTCCAGTGGAGACCAATGGCCGCTGCTAGCAAGAGATCGATGGTGGGTGGCTGTTGCGATAATGCAAATTCATTTGCAAATGTTATCAGAAGAGGTGGAGAGCACTGGAAAACTGGGAAGACTTGTTGTCACTCAGCTTCCAGAGAACACCGCAGGCTATTTTCAAGTAGAGATCCTTTATGACCTTATCGCCGTCAAGAAAACAGTGGAAGTAATTCAACAATGGAATGTTTCGAAGAATATGCTGGAATGCTCAATAATGATTTCCAAAATCTATATAATTATAAAACTCAAATGACTTTGTAACAGGTGTCGTAAGCCAACATCCGGTTTATGACTTCCAGTTGCGCATGTGTACATAAACAAATAATCAACGCGACAATAAAACGTATTGTTTTACTGTGTACGTTTTCAGCGTCCCAATTGTTTTCTTTTGTATTTTTTTTTTGCGTTTAAATTATCCAAATAAACAATTGTTAATACTTTCTGCATTTTTTTTTTTTTACATCGTTCATTTAAGTTATTTTAACGCAATTTTCTTACAAATAATCTACTTTAACCCGTTGATAACCATAAGAGCATTTTACAACGGCGATTTACCCACCGCCGTCAATTTTTTTTTTTAATTTATTCTGTTTTTTAATACACCTTTTTAAAAAAAACATTCATAAATTTTATGTTTTTTTTTTAATTTCTGTTCCAAATAAATAGCATATTGTTTTACTGTGTACATTTTCAGTGTCCCAATTGTTTTTTTTGTTTTTTTTTGTATTTAAATTAAAAGATATATCAAAATTTGAATTTAACTTTAAGTATTATCGTATCTATTCAGTCCAAACCATTTATAATTCAATGGCTAAAAGTTTTTTCTTTTCAAAAATAAACAATTATAAAAAGAACGACTCATAAAAATCTATCTATGTTCTTTTTTCATTTTAATATACTTTCATAGAAATGTTTCTGTTATGTCACAAAAATACTAATTTCTTTACGTCACAAGTGTCACGCTCAAACAAATATAACATACTGACCCAACGGGTCACGGGTAGTATAGTTATTTACACATTTTAAAAGTCATACGTTTTCATTCAATCACAACTTTTATTGAATTCAGAATTTTCTTAATTTTATTTTAATCCAAAAACATGTTCAGATAATTAATGTTTCATCTAGTGTTAGTTTCGATGTTCGTTTAGTGTATTTGTTTGGTTTTTAAGTAAAAGTTACACAAAACTTTGACATTTTAAAATCTTCTTGATTTTTCTACCCCTGTTCAGAAAGGAGTTCTTCAAAAATAAAAACAAAAAAAAATGTCCAAAATAATTAAAAAAAAAACTGCACAAGTTCCAACAAAAATAAACAACAAACAAAAAAACTCATTTTTCAAATCGAATAAAAAAAAAAAATAATCTAATTATCTAAAAACAATTCGACTATAACTAACTAAAAAAATGTGATTAGTTAACTAATTAATACATTGGATCAGGCCTTTAAAAAACGAAAAAAGAAAAAAAAATGGCCGCCATTGTGGAAAATTGGTTTTGTTTTTAAACTTTGTGTTAGAAAAAGCAGTGGTCATAATATGAAAGGGCTGAATAATATTTTATAATTTGTGATAAGAAGAATTTTTCTTCAGCAATCAAGGAGTAAAATTGAGTGATAAGATGATGTCAGCTGATATTTGAGCTTGACGATGGAAAATTCACTTCTCATTAATGTTTACTTTTAAAATATACAACCGAAGAAATGATTTGCAGCGATTTTAAATGGTATCTCTTTTATCATAAATTGAACTCATTAATATGAAAAAATAAAATAAAATGGTGAGATACACCCGGGCTTGAACCCGGGATCATTCGATCTGTAGTCAAATGCTCTACAACTGAGCTATACCTCCAGATGCCAATAATTCTTTTTCTAAAGATTAAATCATTGCTAAGATTTTATTATCTCTCTTGCTGGAGTAAAATTATGCTTTTTTTTTTATCTACAAAAAAAAAAAACAACAAAAAAAACCCAACTATTTTTACTATAGGATATTTTCGATTTTCAATGCTTATCAGATGAATTTCTGTACAAAACATATCTAAGAACACTGCCAGACATATAAATTACCTTTGTGTGAAATTTGCAGAAGATAAGCTCAGGCGTTTGGGAACCTATGAGAAAGGAACTCACACAAAGTGTCGTCTATATAATTGTTGATATATATATATATATATATATATATATGTGTGTTATAATGGAATAATTCCAGAGGAAATCCGGGTATGAGAGCTCAATGTGGTAAACAGAGCAATAACATAAAAAGTATAACACGGAAATTACATAATTGTCGATGCAATAATTTATTTCAACCTTATGGTATTTTCAAGCATCTAAACCAGACAATTACATTTTTCAACCTTATGGTATTTTCAAGCATCTAAACCAGACAATTACATTTTTGATACTCAAAAATGTAATTGTCTGGTTTAGATGCTTGAAAATACCATAAGGTTGAAATAAATTATTGCATCGACAATTATGTAATTTCCGTGTTATACTTTATATATATATATATATATATATATATATATATATATATAATTATTTACTATAATAATTAAATACCTACAGAAACTAGTGCTTCATCCTTTCGGGAATCTTCAGTGCAGGGTGTCAATCAACACAAGTCGATAGATTCGAACCCGGCGACAATAAGCCATCTCTGGCTTGATTAGCAAGGACTGTATTCATTCGGCTACCGTTAACCGCGTGAAATAAGGTTGAGATTTAAATATTATATTTTTAAATGTTTTTTTTTTTACGTCAGTCAGAGTGATCTAATCATTATATGACGATCTGCGCATATGAGCTAAACTGACCGACTTTAATTCAACTGAAAGTGCTCAACGATAAGAAACAAGTTTCTTAAAGGGGCTGACATAATTATTTACTATAATAATTAAATACCTACAGACACTAGCGTTTCATATATATAGGAATCTTTAGTGCAGGGCGTTATGATTAACACCAGTCGATAGATTTGAACCCAGCGACACAAGCCATCTCTGGCTTGATAAGCAAGAACCGTATTCATTCGGCTACCATTAACCGCGTGAAATAAGTGTTTTTTACGTTAATCAGAGTGATGATCTATGCATAAGATTATATATATATAAGTAGGTTGTAGTTTGCTTGAAGCATTGTTGAAGAAAATTATAAGGTAAAATTAAAAGCCAAGAACAATGCGAGATTTTTTTTTTTTTTATATAGAGTAAAATTAAATGCAAACAAAAAAATAAAGTTCTTTTTTGTTGTTTGTTTTTTCTTTTTCACACAAATTTTAACTCTAAACCACAGTAATTTTTTTTTTTTCTGTTGTATTCAATGGTGATATAAATCTCAATATATTTCAGACTTATTAGTCCATTGTCAAGAGAAGACAGCGGAAGAGTGTTCAAAATTGGAAAAGTAGCCGCCGAGTTTGCCACGTGATACCGCGAAATAGAGAACAAAAAATGACGTTAGGAGAACGTTAAAATAAATCAGTTGATGTTTGAAATACTTGTTGCGTTTGTGAATCAAGGGAGATGACTATTCAAGCAAGGTATCACCATTGAATACAACAGAAAAAAAAAAATTACTGTTGTTTAGAGTTAAAATTTGTGTGAAAAAGAAAAAACAAACAACAAAAAAGAACTTTATTTCTTTTGTTTGCATTTAATTTTACTCTATATAAAAAAAAAAATCTCGCATTGTTCTTGGCTTTTAATTTTACCTTATAATTTATATATATATATATATATATATATATATATATATATATATATATATATATATATATATATATGCTCATAGCCAAATTGAATATTGAAATGCTCATATCTTTGATTCTAGTGGGGATACTCAAACAGAAATCTTAATATTTCTTTTTGGTATCGTGTTGAACAATAAATTCTTGTAAAATATAATTTACAGTCCTAAATTGTGTTCTCTTACGACAAGCTCCATTATCTATTTTGGTTGTATTGAGCTTTTTTTGTTTGGTTGGTATTACTATGTAAATATTAATTTAAGCTTACACTTTAAGTTTACAGGAGCTTTTGGCTTCGAAACTTAATTCTTGAGTTATTTCAAGCGGTTAATGGTAGCCGAATGGATTAGGTCTCCGCTAATCGAGCCAGAGATGTCTCGTGATACGGGGTTCGAATCGTTCGACTGGTAGTAATCATGACACCCTGCACTGAAGATTCCCGAAAGGATGAAACACTAGTGTCTGTAGGTATTTAATTATTATAGTAGAAAATAATTATATATATATTTCCTCAAAACCTCTGGCATTGATGGAGAGAAGACTAAAACTTTCTGCTATGGTTTTAAATGATTTGAAATAACAGCAAGGGGAGACTGGATTCCAAATATTTCTCATATGTTATAAAAAGGTGGCGATATAACATATGAGAAATATTTGGAATCAAGTCTCCTCTTGCTGCTATTTTAGATTCATTAGAAACCATAGCAGAAAGTTTTAGTCTCCCCTCCATCAATGCCAGAGGTTTTGGGGGAAATATATAGATATATCTATACTGGTAGCCAAATTGAATATTGAAATGTTAATATTTTTGATTCCATGAGACGAAACTACATTTTTTTTTTTTTTTTACAAGGTGGTCACCACTTATCAAGGGCTGGAAGCCACTCAGGGATAAGGGTTATTGTAAGTACAGTATGTTAGTGTGGATATATAAAGTGTCTACTTAACGGTTCATCAGGAATTTATTTACATTGAACTTGAAGACATCCAAGTTGTAGTCAGGAGGGAAGCAGGCAGACGGAACAGAGTTCCACAGGTGTGCAGTTCTAAGAAAGAAGCTTTGTTCATGGAATCTACGTTTTGATTTAGGCATAGATAAAGAGTGCGGAAAGTTTTTGATAGTGGATTCAGCTAGACGGGTATTTTTTGTAAAACATTGGCGAGGGGGGACCAGAGATTGGAGTTCAGATGAGCACCTGCCATGGAAATGACTATAAAGCAAAGATAGGCTTGCAACGTCTCTTCTGTGGGAGAGAGGTTGCAGGGAAGAGAAGAGACATACATGAAAATTTGCAGGCTTTTTGAAGATTATAATACATTTGTTTGTATATATAGTGTCCTGGCAGGTTAGCTTCAGTTTTGCTGCTTTGAATGAATTTTGCTTAGTTTTTTTTTTTTTTTTTTTTTGCTTGGTTGTCTTCCCTGTAGCCTTGCCAGACCATTAATATATATATATATATATATATATATATATATATATATATATATATATATATATATAATGGAAATAGTATTCTGACAAAATAGAGAAATACGGTTTGTTCCTTTTTATTTCTCTCTCTCTCTCTCTCTCTATATATATATATATATACCACTTATTTTGGCAATCATCATTATCATCAGTTTAATGTCCGTTTTACATGCTGACATGCGTTGGACGGCTCTAAGAAATTGACTTTCGAAGTAACCTATCTCTGGCCAGGTCTTCATTTCTTTTACCCTCAAGTCTATTATCATTTCTGCCCATGTTTTTTTTATTCAACTGACCCTGCTATCTCAACTGTTCTACATTGACTAACCCGAGAACCCTCATCCATTCTTTTAGCAGGACCATGCCATCAAAGTCTACTCGTCTGCACACATCTTCCTATACTGTCCATATTTGACCTTCCTCTGAGGTCATCAGATCTAAGCTTGCACCACGAAAACAATATGATACCTAAAGAAATATCACCCGGATGTAAGTTTTACAAAGAGTTATTTCTGTATTAAAAGGAATAACGAGAAGCCTTGGAAATAGTGAAATCTATATATCTATAAAAGTGAAATTGTCTGTGTGTCTGTCTGTCTGTGTGTACATTTCCCTGCCAAATTACTCTGTCAATTTTCAGCCTACAGACTCGAGATTTGACATAAAGGGTATTCAGATTTGGGAAAATCTTTTTCATCTGTTTTCGGCCAGAAATTTGGCTGTTAAAGAGTCAAAGTTCAACAATTTTACCTTAGAAAACTCTACCAAACTCCTCCGCCAATTTTGGGTATAAACACTTGAAATTTTAGTTGTAGGTTTCTTGGACATGGACCAAACATTTTAACTTGATTTGAGATCAAAACAATAAATGTTAAGGGGTCAAAATTGGGGTCAAAGTAAAAAAAAAACTTGACCTCTCAGCCAATTTTTGAAATGTTACATAAAGTGTATTCAGACATAGGGCAAACTTTTTAATCAGTTTTTGGCAAAAAATTTGGCTGCCAAGGGGTCAAAGTTTAAAAGATTTTAACTTTGCAATCTCTAGTAAACTATTCAGCCAATTTTGGGTCTAAACATTTGAAATTTTACATAAAGCGTATTCAGACATGCAGCAAGCTTTTTAATTAGTTTGTAGGAAAAGATTTGGCTGCCAAGAGGTTAAAGTTGAAATAGTTGACCTTTACAAACTCTAGCAAACTCCTCCGCCAATTTTGGGTCTAAACACTTGAAATTTTAGATGTAGGTTACTTGGACATGACTCAAACGTTTTAATATATATGCACATAAAGTTATGAGCAGTATATAAGGTTTGATCAAAGCTGGGTTAAACTGTTAGTGAATAATAAATTAATAGAAATACAGACAAGTTTGTTAGATGAGTGGGAACTCAGTTTAACTAAAGGACAAGTAATGTTACGACGACTCTCCCTTCGAGTCTTGGGTCCAGACTCATTGGAAAGCAGAATTTGCTTACCGGAAATGACGCCAGGAATAGTCCACCGTCAGAATATGTAGGGGTGCGACCCCATCCCAACATTCTCTTACACTGGAAAGTTTTAAGCATGTTTAAAAATATATTTAAACGAAAGGTTATCATTCTATGCATGAGCAAGCAGGTTTTGGAATATAAACTTAATTTTGTTCAATATGGCTTAGGGTGATATCGGACATTACGAGTTAAATGATCGCCCCCCCCCCAAAAAAAAATTTTTTTTCAAACAGATTTTCAGGTCAGCGAATAATTAGTGCAACTGCTTCTACAACACCATTTTAAAAACAAATTCAATTTTTTAAAAGGCTATTATCTACAGTCAAGAAAAACCAATGCAAAAAAAGCTAACAAAAATATATACATTTTAAAAAAAAAATTTTGAGATGAGGATTAAAAATTTGAATTATTCGGAACATTATTCTCGTCTTCATGCTCCAGCTAATGTAATCACTTCAGGTCGACTCAGGAACTTATACAAAGCTGTTTTTGATTTGGCTTTGCAAAACATGATTGAGTTTTGCAGTGGAGAATACATTGGTCAAATAGTTACGGTGAAAAGCTATATATCGTCTGTTCGATACTTACCATCTGTCCGACGCAGCAACAAATAAAGCAATACAAATGTGGTGGGGAAGGCGACTAGGAGGACGATTTGGCCAGTGGTTGCGATGTCATACATGGTTGCAGGTCGGGAGAAAACGTTAGCTACCGCGGAGGAAATTCATAACATAATCGGCAGGTTGGGTTCCGCAGGAAATGAATTTTGAAGAATTTGTTTTGTCGTAACTCAGTGTTTGGTTTCTGCTTAATGTTCGAAATGACCTGAAACAAAAACAGAAAATATATAAATATATATAAGACAGTTCATATTAAACATCTGTAGAAAAATAAGGTACTTGTGCAGTATAAGGATGGTGCTGTCATAGGAATCGTCCTGGCAGTTTACAGAAAACGCTAGAAGGTGCTGAATGGTAGTGGTGTGATTTGGGGGAGGGCGATTCTGATGATAGCATAGCCCTTATACTGCATAAGTACCAAAAATAATACTACTTCATATATATATGATGATTGCAACGTCTTGTCAGACACTTAAAGTCCGTGAGCCCAAAAATGACTTCCATCACCACAGGATCATTTTTATATTTTTTTTAAAAGTCTGAGGGAGTATCTATAAACAGATGATGTTACAGAGTCTTAGCTTTGTATGACAGCTAAGTCTCTCTCGGTTCAAAATGTTGAGATCCAGCAAGCCAGCAACAAGTTAAACTGCAGACCAGCTTAATGCAGGTATTGGTCTTCCGCTTTATGTTTTTTTTTTAAATCAGAGATTTGCTTCTCCTAGAAAGGTTGCCTTCACCACGGTTTACGGGAGCCCTCTCCACCCCAACACACACATACATACACCCAAACACACACGGTTCTAGTTGGGCGTTGACCCCCAAAAAAGGGTTCATTCGCTTATTGGAAGGTCTTGTTTTTAATCCTTCAGGGAGACTAGCCACCCTCCTCACCAAACAAGTCTAGTGGGGGCGGGGAACCAGTTTAGTCGCTGGTGACACGACCATGAGGCAGGTAATGCTGGGTTACATAGTACCAGTAGCATATGACATGACCTGACTACAATATATATGTGTGTGTGTGTGTGTGTGTGTGTGTGTGTGTGTGTGTGTATATGTTTAAAGAAAAATAGAAAAACCGAATGAAATTATTAAAAATCAACGTTTCGTCCTTATTTCAGAGGACATCTTCAGGATAATTGAAATAAAAATGTAAGAAATATTTGTCTTTCCCGACATGGGTAGGATTCAAACTGTCTTTTTTCGCACGATCTATGATTTTTTCTTTTCTTACATTTTTATTTCAATTATCCTGAAGATGTCCTCTGAAATAAGGATGAAACGTTGATTTTTAATAATTTCATTCGGTTTTTCTATTTTTCTTTAAACATAACGTCAACCACCGCTGGTATTTTTTCATTCCTTATATATATATATATATATCGTACCTGAAGAGAAGAATGTTGCATTCTTTGAAATTCTGCAGAATAAGAATTTATTAATCATCTTTGTTGGAGGTCAAAAAATAAATTTTACACGTAAATTTTAATTTATGCTTCTTGGGTCAAGCTCAACTTCCTATTATTGTCATATTGAGGTTTTTAGTTGGTTGAGAGTAATATATAAATATTTATATTAGATTGAAGTCAATGTTTGCTTTTGTCTAGTAAACTTTTATCTAATGCTTGACTGGTATATTATATATAAAGTGCCAGCAAAAAGAAAGTCCGCACTTGTAATTTTTCAAAAACTGCAAATTAATGTAACTGTTTAAACAAGCTATACGTCATTTGATTCGCCTTTTATTCCTCTGTAATTTTACTTGTTCATATTTGACTTTTAATTGAAATATTCTAGTGTTCACGTCAATTTAAAAAAAATAACTTTAAATTGAGGAGGCAAAAAGAAAGTCCGCAGCAACAAATTCGCTTAAAACCAGCTTAAATTATCGCCCCTAAATCAGTTTAAAATACCCACCAACAGGCAACAAAGCATCTTTAATCGTAATTGTTGTTGTTCCAGGTTATACAACGTAACATTTAGGCCATATACCACGATTTTCTGTTGGTGATCGTCAGGAGCTCATTAATCTCCATCTTTCTGGTTTATCCTATTGACAAATCGGCCACTGATTGAAATGTGATGAGAAAACAGTACGAAAGACTGTGCAAAAGCACCAAAACACCGGCAATGTTCATGATGCCCCAAAATTTGGTTGTAATAGAGTTACTTCTAACAGGGAAGACAATGCTATCAAGATCCGCAGCCTAAGAAAGAGATTTGAAATCCAACAACATTGCAATCTTGTTAAAAAGTGCTGTCAAGAACAGATTAAACGAATTTAATTTGCAAGAATATGTTGTAAGATGCAAGCCAATGATTTCTGTAAAGAACAGAAAGCGCCGTCTGGACTTCATCAGATGAAATGAAGTTCATGACTTCATATTGGTCAAAAGTGCTTTTTAGCGACAAAAGCAAGATTAATAGGCTTGGCAGTGATGGTAGGCAGTAAGTCCGTCAGAGAACAGACAAAGAATTTAATCCTAGGTGCTCAGTTTCAATGCTGCAAGGTGGTGGAGGTTCAGTTTTGGTGTGGAGCGTTATTAGTACCAATGGTCCAGGGCCTATATTTCGCTTGCAAGGGCGAATTAATTCGACCAAGTACACTAATATGTTGACTGAGCATTTTCTACTCTATTTTGGTCGGAATTTGGATGATAATCCCATCTTCATGCTGGATAATGCTCTCATTCACACAGCTGGCAATGTCAAGAGGTTCCTTGAAGAGCATGATATTCCATGTTTGGATTGTCGGGTTAGGGTTAGGGCACAATCTCCAGACCTCAATCGTATCGAAAACGTATGGCATTACATCAAGCAACAGCTACGCAATGATAAAATTTCAAATTTGGAAGAACTTTGGACAAAAATTAAAGAAAAGTGGAATGCCCTTTCCTCGGAGTATTGCTGCAGTCTAATTCAAAGAATTCCCAAAAAATTGCGGGCTGTCAAATTGCAGAAGGGCTATGCTACTAAATATTAACTAGTTCATTGTGTTCCTGTTGTATTTGTGTTGCATTAATGTCCTAAAGTTACATTTAAATAACAATTTTCCATTGTGCAGACTTTCTTGTTGCCTCCTTAATTTGAAGTTATTCTTGTAAATTGACATGAACACTAGAATATTGCAATTAAAAGTCAAATATGAACAGGTAAAATTATAGAGGAATAGAAGGCGAATCAAATGAGGTATAGTTTGTTTAAACAGTTACATTAAATTGAGCTTAAATTTGCAGTTTTTGAAAAAATTACAAGTGCAGACTTTCTTTTTGCCGCCTGTATATATATATGTGTATGTGTGTGCATATATATATATATATATATATAAATGACAAAATGTCTATATTCCAAATTTCAAGATGTTGCCCATCTTATGGTTTATTTCTTTAAAACAAAATAAAGGAATATGAGCATGATTACAAAAATTTGAAAAATTATAATTACAATTGTGCTTTGCTTTAGTTTCGCCATCTAGCAAAAATAATGTCTGCGAGCATGGTAATATGACAGCAGGAGGAATAGTGCACCACCTTCCTTTCCACAAGAGGATGAAATATCTGAGAATATAGTATCATAACGAACGAAAATATGCCACCCTTCCAAAGAAGGAAGTAATGCCTCGGAGGATGGTCTCATGATACTTTACTACTCTCCCTCAAAGGAGGAAGTAATGCCTTGGAAGAGGTATCATTTTGGCTTGAAAGCGTACTGTTGTACTGTATCATACTTTGAAGGATGACAACGCCTTTTTTTTTTTTTAAATATAACGACAGCTTTATTGTAAGTTTTATTGGTGAGTGACAATGAGTCTGATGAGTGGAGAGGAATAGTGGGTTAGTAGGAGGAAGACGCGCACACAGGAATTTGATGACTAACTCTCAGCCTCTGCTTGCTAAAACAAAAATAAACTCAACTCAATTCAGGCCACTGTTATGTAATCGCCTGTGACCTTCAACATCTGACATCTTTCTCGTTTGACAATCGATTCCAAGCATTTAATCTACATTCGCCATTGTTTTATTACAATTATTGCATGAAGTTTTGACTTTACGCCCTGTGACTTCTTTTCTACTCAACCAAACCAAGAAATTTTTTTTAATTTCTTGGTTTGGTTAAAGGGCAAATATGTGAAGTCCTAATTACCATTCCACACAAATTTTCTTGTGAAGTCAGTTGGTGCAATTCCTGGTCGACTTGAAAAAGCTGGCGGTAAATGAACGCGCCAATATTGAATTTTATTTTAAATTCATGCATTATATTTTTTTTCTCATATTCATTAACTGTATAAATCATATTCTAAAAATAAACTGTAAGTATTTTAAAATAGGAAGTTACTTTTCAATCAATGTACATATTATATGAACAAAAATCTTGCTGCCCTACTCCCCATCCAGGTTGCCTCCTACAAATAGAAATAATCCGATGAAAGAAGGAATATACGATTTTGACCAAAGTTAACACCCTGCACACAGTCTAACATCACAAGTGCATTTGAGAAGTTTTATTACTGCACAAGCAGAAAAACCCAACATATAAAATCAGCAGTAAGTTCTTTTGTATGACAGGGACGCGTTTGAAATGAAGGTTTCTGTTTAGAGCAAATTAAAATAGGAAGTTTTCAATCACCCTGCATATGATGTGAACAAAAATCTTGTCGCTCAACTCCCCACCCAGGTTGCCGCCGATAAATAGAAATAATCAAATGAAAGAAGGTACATGCGATTTTGACCAAAGTTAATGCCTTGTACAGCCTAACATCACAAGTGCATCTGAGAAGTTTGATTACCGCACAAGCTGAAAAAAGCCAGGCATATAAAATCGGCAGTAGGTTCTTTTGTATGACAGGGACGCGTTTGAAATGAATGTTACTTTTCAAACACAGTGTAGAATGATTGTCTTTCACGGGAACAAAACAGAGCACAACTAATGTTGGCTGTATAGGGTAAACACTTGAATACCCTCAGATAGAAGCAAACACCACCACCCTCAAACAAAAAAAAAAAGAGAAAGAAAAAGAAAATGTCGAGTATAACATTCAGAAGACGTGAAGCAGGCGTTACCGAAAAGGTGACTTGATTGCTTCTTACCTGTCGGCTTGATAGATTAAAAAAAAAAAAAAGCAGCAGGTCAAATCGAAAGTAGGGAAAGAAAAATAAACATGATGGAAGTGACGAGAAAAACAGGTGGGATGGAGATCAGATGGAGGTGTGGGGCTGACGCGTGGTTGTTAGGGTAAGAGAATTGCCTCACCCCCACGTACAGTCAAGGTGAATAGAAAGTCTCACCTTGAGAGAGAGCATTTTATTTCTTCAGGTGATATAAATTACCCAGTGCCATCAGAAACATTATTTCAGGTGAAACGGATGTATAAACCACTCCAGACAAGACATGAAGCCATTTGATGTAAGGAGCTAAAAAAATACTACTTCAAGATCAAAAATAATAAATATTAGATGAATAGATTGTAACGTTTAAATTTAACTGGCTATGCAAATTCTCTTCTTCCTGATTCAAATAATCAAACCCAAGCCCAATATGACCCAACGGGTCACATTTTCTTTTTCTAGTTTAACCACGGCCTACTCAGGGTAGAACCATAACAAATGAAAATTGGCTAGTCAGAATCAAATTTTGATTCGTCAGTTTAACTGCCATGTGGGTATGACAGTCTCATAAAATAAATTCATGTGCTAGAATAGCCCCATCATTCTGATTCCTAACAGTCCGATTGAATCTGAAACAAAAAAACAATCAATAGATTGGCCGCTTAGGTAATGGAAAAAAAAAGTAAAAGGGGTGTCACTTTTAGAATTACGTTTTTTTTTGTTTTGTTTTTTAAACATAATTTATAAATTTTAAGAGAATTTATCAGAACGTATTTTAATTTCTGAACATGTTTTCAACACCAAAATTCATGTTTAGACTTTTATTTTGAAAATCAAACGAATAAATAATTGTCAAGCAAGAGGGATTTCGCTTAAATGATTTTCAATTTCGTAAGCGATGCTTTTTGTTTTTGAAACGCCATCTATCTATCTATATATATATATATATATATATATAAGTAATAGTGTGTGTGTGTGTGTGTGTGTGTGTGTGTGTGTGTGTGTGTGTGTGTGTGTGTGTGTGTGTGTGTGTGTGTGTGTGTGTGAGTACAACTCTCCTACAGCCCAAACAACTGGACCGATCATGATCAAACCTGACATGACGATGGTCTCCTATCTAGAGATGATGCACGCCGTTTTTTTTCAAAGATCAAGGTCATAGCCTGTGTACATATACTCTCGTACAGCCCACACCATTGGACCGATCATGACCAAACCAGGCATGATGATGGTCCCCCACCTAGAAATGGTGCACACCATCTTTTAAGGTTAAGGTCAAGGTCATAGCCTATGTATATATACTTTCATACAACCCACACCACTGAACCGATCATGGTGTCCGATCTTAGAGATGATGCACACTGTTTTTCAAGGTCAAGGTGAAATGTTAAAGTCGGGACGTTGCTGTAAAGCAGGTACTCGAGGGTATAGCAAAGTCCCGCACAAAGCACGGGTATCTTTGCTAGTGTTATATATTTTTGCTAACGCTTAATTGCATTTATTGAATTTTAAAGCTTTTTTTTTTTTTTTTTGTGATATTCTTTGTATAACAAAAAATGGTTAACAAATATGTGGCGTTTGGTTGTTCTAAAATCCGATCTTAGAGAACCAATTATTTTGATTGATAAGAAAAAAAATGTTTTTGTTTTTTTTAATTTCCTAAGCGGTCAATCTGTTGATTGTTTTTAGTTTCAATTTCAATCAGCCTGTTAGGAACCAGCCTGTTAATGTAACATATGGAGTCATATTTATGAGTGAGCCATGGTCTAACACATAAATTTACCTTATTAGACTGTCATACCTACGTAGCAATTAACCTGATTTGATTCAGACTAGCAAATTTTCATTTGTTATAGTCCTATAGTTTTTCTGCTGGAAAAATGGTAGGATCCTTCTACCGCTTCAGTAGATATCTCACTCCTGATGCAATTCTCTACCTAGATAAAACCCACGTATGTCCAAGGATGGAGTACTGTTGCCACATCTGGACAGGAGCTGCTAGAAGCAGCTTATTCTGCCTGGACAGAGTTCAAAATAGACTTCGTAGCCTAATGGGGGATGCCCTTTTCTGTTCCCTGCAACCTCTTTCCCACAGAAGAGATGTTGCGAGTTTGTCTCTGCTTTATCGTTATTTTCATGGCAAGTGCTCGTCTGAGCTTCAATCTATGGTCCCCCCTTGCCAACTTTCACGAAAAACACTTGTGTAGCCAGAACCGCTATAAATAATAATTTCCCACACTCTTTATCTGTGCCTAAACCTAAATGCAGATTCCATGAACAAAGCTTCTTTCTTAGAATTGCACGACTGTGGAACGCTCTCCGGTTTGCCTGCTTTCCAGCTGACTACAATCTGATTGTCTTCAAGTCCAATATAAACAAGTTCTTGATGAACTCTCCCCCTAAGTAATCCAATTTACAAAATTCCCACTACTTATGATTACTACGCTATAATCACATTGACTAATGTACACCCATTAACCCTTATCCTCGAGTGGCCTCTGGGCCTTGATAAGGGGGACTCCTTTGTAAAAAAAAAAGGCAATATGCTAATGTGTCGACTTATTTACTGATTTAACGAATATATATATTTTTTTAATTTCCTATCTCATATGTAACACTAAATTGATTTTAATGCAAATACATTCAGCATGTCATAATCTAAGAAAAAAAACACTACTTTAGATTTTAATCCAGCAAACAGCAATGCTTCCTCCTTTATCAGAAACATCGCTCATGGAATGTGTGGACTACCGCTCCAGAAGATATCTCACTACTGATGCAATTCTCTATCTATATAGTACGTCCAACGATGGAATACTGCTGCCATATCTGGGCAGGGGCTGCTAAAAACAACGTATCCTGCCTTGACAAAGTACAAAATAGACTTCGTGGCTTAGTGGGGGATGCCCTTTTCTCTTCCCTGCAAACTCTCTCCCACAGAAGAAACATTGCGAGCCTGTTTTTGTTTTATCGTCTAGCTGAAACCACTGTCAAAAATTTTCCCTACTCTTTAGCTGTGCCTAAATCAAAACGTAGATTCCATGAACAATGCTTCTTTCTTAGAACTGCACGCCTGTGGAACTCTGTTCCGTCTGCCTGTTTCCCACCTGACTACAACCTGGATGTCTTCAAGTCCAACGTAAATAAATTCCTGATGAACTGAACCGCCCCCTTAAGTAGACACTCTATTAAATCTCAACACTAACATACTGTACATACAATAACCCTTATCCCTGAGTGGCTTCTGGGACTTGATAAGTGGTGACCATCTTGTAAATAAAAAAAGGACAAAAATAAAGGAAATGAGAGAAAGAAAGAGTAGCATTTGAAAAGGGTAATTCTCCTTCTCTTTTACGTCCTTTCTACATTTTCTTTATATCAGCTTCTATAGTCATCTAATATATAAAAAGGCACTATGTTTGTCTGTCTGTCCGTCTCTATATTTTCAAACTTTATCTCCTCCGAAACTTAAAGTCACAGAGTGGCGTTAGAGGCATCAAATGATTGGATTTTTTATGGACCGTTCTTTTATGGGGTTTTAGACGGTTAAAATAGTTTTTAAGTCAAAATTGAAAAAAAATCGTTATACATTTTGTACATCCATTTTAGTTTATTTCTAATCAGTTCATGTATGTGTCACGTTGGTACAGTGGTAACGTCACCAGCTTTAAATACTACAGTTTTGTTTTCGGTTTCGATTCTAGCTGATGGCATCTAAATATTTTTTTTTACTTTTGAAATCACGACTCTATAATAATACTCGTAGGGAGGCGTCAGGCTTTGCCCTGTCTGTCCGTCTCCATATTTTCAAACTCTATCTCTTCAGAAACTAAAAGTCGCAGAGCAGCGCTAGGGGCCTCAAATGATTGGATTTTTTGTGAACCATTCTTATGGGTCTTTAGCTGGTTAAAATAGTTTTCAAGGAGTTAAAAATGGGTAAAAATTGAAAAAAAAATCGTTATACATTTTTATAATTCCTTTTAGTTTATTTTTAATCAGTTCATATGTGTGCCACAGTGGTAATGTTATATTCTGTTTCATTAAAGGGTCTTATTATAAGTGATGCTGTTGAAGAAGGAGAAGAGAAATGTTGTTGTAAGAGACTTAGAGAGATTGTTCGTTCCGTGTTCGTGTTATGAGAGATTTTTCATGTTATTACGATTCCTGTATTTTAAATGTTCATTCCTTAGACGTGTAGAAGAAGAAAGCTCTTAGAATGATGAGATAGTGTTCACTGTTCAGACATTGTGTAGACATGAGATGAAGATTCACATTGTGGATATGAGATGTCGAGACGTGTATGTAATGACATTTTATAACACAGATATATAGACATATAATACAATTTTCACTTTACCTTTTTGTAGGAATCACAAACACAAGACGACGTTTTACAAAAACACATGATGGTTTTATTTCTTCACAACCGGCCGTGGTTTTCATCATCAAGAATTCAAAGCTTCACATACTAAGTTTAAAAGTGATCGTCTCGCTTCTAGACGTTCGAATTCCAAACTCCAGACTCTCTGAGTTTCTCCCAGTTTTCTGTTAACTCTAAAGTTTTTCTCTATCCCTAGAACTTTCTATTTTCCATGACGTCATACACATGTTAAAACATGTGCCTTCTTTCACGTGTTCTGGACATGCGTGTCCAAAACTTTTCCTTTCTCTACAAAAGGAATTTTAACCTATACTCAGTAACCTATTTTTCCAATATGTTAAAAACATTATCTTATAGCTACATTCTTTCAATTAAAATTTCATAACAAACTTGACAGTGCACATTCTTTTTTGAAATATTTTATCTCTATTCTAAACAATCGTTTGTTTTACATTCCATTTTTTTAAATTCTCACACGTAATCTGTTCCTAAACCTAAATTACGAGGTTCGAATTTCGTCTATTGCTATTTCATTTTCATTTTAACTAATCTCTCTATTTTTATACTTACATGAAAAGGGGACAGTCCTTATCATGTAACAGTAACGTCACCAGATGTTACATGATAAGGGCTGTCCCCTTTTCATGTAAGTATAAAATTATAGAGATTAGTTAAAATGAAAATAAAATGAGAGAAAGCAGAAATCGAACCCTGGACATAAGTTTTTAAGAACAATAGGTTTAAATGGAATGTCCAGTAAATTGTTAATTTGGATGAAATAAATAATAAATAAACTATTCAATTGTTAAAAGAATGTGGATAATAAAATATGGTTAAATAAATTAGATATGTAGGTTGAATTCCTTTGTAAAAACATCAAAGAAAAAATAGTTTATTGGGAAATCATAATGTCGGAAAAACTTGCAAAGTCGCGCATGTTGGTGACACGTGAATTTTGCTCACGTGGCCGGGATGCATGGATTTCTCAATATAGGAAGTGAGAGTTAGTTAGTTAGTTAGTTGGTCAGAGAGACAGTCAGTGAGAAACTCAGAGAGGGTCTGGAGTTTGGAATTCGAACGTCTAGGAAGCGAGACGTCACTTTGAAACTAAAATGTGAAGCTTTGAATTCTTGATGATGAAAACCACGGCCGGTCGTGACGAAATAAACCATCATGTGTTTTATAAAACGTCGTCTTGTGTTTGTGATTCTTACAAAAAGGTAAATTGAATTGTATTATATATCTGTGTTATAAAATGTCATTACATACACGTCTCGACATCTCATGTCTACACAATGTCTGAACAGTGAACACTATCTCATCATTCTAAGAGCTTTCTTCTTCTACACGTCTAAGGAATGAACATTTAAAATATAGGAATCGTAATAACATGAAAAATCTCTTATAACATGAACAACATCTCTCTTCTCCTTCTTCAACAGCGTCACTTATAATAAGACCCTTTAATGAAACGAAATATAACACAGCTTTAAATGCTACAGTTTTGCTTTTTTTCAGTTTAGGTTCTAGCTGATGGTATCCAAATACTTTTTTCTTTCTTTTTTTACTTTTGAAATCACAACTCTATAATAATACTAGTGGGGAGGCGTCTGGCTTTGCCCAGTCATAAAATACGCTTAAATATGATATTTCAATTTGTCCAAATTTCGTATATATTATCATAGAGTCGTGATTTTAAAAGTTAAAAAAAACAAACTATTTGGGTGCCATTATGCTACATATCTAAATAATGGGGTCAGTGACTATGTTACATAGGGTCATAGGCATCTTCTATCTTTGAGATAATCACCTTTTGTTTTTGTTCAGATCAAATGACTTAAATGATGATGCGACATTAACTAAACACATGAATCGTCAATGTTTCTGATGATACTATTGAAGCACAGACTAAAAAAAAATGGCGTTTGATGACACCTTGCTAGACACTCCGAATCTATTATAATAAATCCGTAATCCTGTCTGTCTGTTCATAATTTGCTTAATATATACAAAAGCTACAATGTTTCACAAATAGATTTTAATCCTGAAAACAGACTTTTATATACACTTACCGATTCCGTGCTAAATTCCCGATTCTGATCTTTTATAAATCTCTAATCATTTAACTATAGAATTGTTATTTTCACCGCTTTTCGCAAAAACACACGTTAAATATGCAGATATTTTCCTAAACGTCAAAATATACTTGTGGAGGATGATCTATCGATTTTAACTTTACTGGTAATTTAAAATCAATGAATATTTATTAATTTATCAACATTACCAGCAATGGAAGATTTTACTTGAAACAAAATCAAATAAAAAAAAGACAAAAGAATCTTTTTTTTTTTGTATCTCATCTTTTGGTTTTGCATTATAAAATACTTAAGGAGGAATAAAAAAAAGTAAGAGGTTAAGATATGGAAAGATAAAAACGCCTGTGAGAAATGGATCGTTCATAGACCTTACTTATCCTCCCCCACCCCACCCATACTAGGTGACAAGATTATAATTTTGTAAACGAAATAAGGAAATGTTTTCGTGTCTTAAAGTGTTAGTTTTCAAGGGTAATTCTTGGCCTGTAGACGTAATCTCCCCAGCACGGGTGATTACAGAAACATGTATGCACATATGTAGCCATCAATGTTTGTATAAATAAATTTAATATACCTGCTCTGTTTACTCATTGGGCACTTTTTGGTAGACATGTTTCATTGGATGTACTTCTAGGAAACTAAACTCTACTGCTATAATATATATATATATATATATATATATATATATATATATATATATATAGTGTTTCGTGTTTATCTAACATTTTCTATTCCATATAGTCCTCAACAATGGGCTGTTTACTGAAATATATTACCCTGACAAACGTTCATCTTTCCATCTAACTTATGCTATCTTCCAGCCCGCAACATGTTTTTTACGTAGCAACGATGGTATATGCAGCTAGTTTTTTTTTGTTTTTTTTTTTTTACTTATTTTGCCCCCAAACAAGGCATATCGCCACTTGGACGTAAAGGCCTACTAAATGGGACCATGCCTAAGAAAGATTAACAAGATGTTGGTTTACATTACATTTACACTTCTGCATATCAGTGCAGTCAGGGAAGTAGGTAGCAGGAAGGGAATTCCAAAGTCTAGCTGTTCGAGGGAAGAAGCTATTAGAGTAAAAAGCTTTTAGTTATAAGATAAGGATAAAGAGAAAGTGGAGTGATTCTGGGAAAGAGAAAACATAGAAAAACAGATACGTTGTTTCTAATATCTTTGCAAATGATACATGACGAATGAAGATGACTGCAAACTAGGCCGCAGCATGTGCAGATATTTTCCTCGTGTCTGCATCGGGTAGCATGTTATACCAAGCTACCTGCTTTTTGGCATATTTTTATCGCCTAGTGCACAGATTACATTCTTAACACTCAAAGGTGTTATTCTTATTTATTTTATGGCTAAGTAGACCAACTTTTGACAAACTTCTTGGTCTTTCTTTCTCATCAAATCTTTATCAGAGTTCATATATCACATCCATTGCTCTTTCTGCTTCTCGTAAAAATCAGTTCTCGCTATCGCCCTAAACATTTTTTTTTTTTTTTTGCGCATATTGCCATTTGGATGTAACAGGCTACTATTTGGGGCAATGTCTAGGAAAGATTAACAAGATATTTTTTCACGTTAAATTTAAACTTCTGCATACCAGTACAGCCATGGAAGCAGGCAGCAGTAAAGGAATTCCAAAGTCTAGCTGTTCGAGGGAAGGAACAATTCGAATAGAAAGCTTTCTGCCATTTAGGGACATCAACAGTGAAGGGGTGACATCTTATTGCTAAGCGGGTTTGTCAGGGATATGTACATCGAGGGGGGTACAAGTGAAATGAGTTCATCAGAACACATTCTATATTTGTAAAACAGGCTTTCTAACACCCGAAACTATTCTCTATCAATACAAATCTAATCACACACACAGTCGGTGAATTTATTGACGGTCTAGAAGTGTTAGCCATGTTTAGTTTCAGATGGTTCGTTGTTCTAAACAAGTCTTGAGAGGTGGCTGGTTTGCAGTAGACAGTTCCACAGAGCAAAATATTCTTACCGTGTCGAGACGGAAAAAAAACATGTGAAATTGCTACGGAAAAGGTTTAATATTTATGGAGCAATTCTGGTTTCTGATTGGTTGGTAGCAGAACATGAATTAATTCAATTCGTCAGTTCCTAGCAGCATCGTTTATAAAAGAATCGTCCGACTGTGTGGGATCATACCCCATTATAAATCCAAAATATTGTAACAGACGGGATCTTCGTTTCTAGAGTAATAGTTCTTGACATATCATTGGCATAAATATCTATTTCACAAGATTTCTAACAATGAAGATAAATGTTATCTGCATCCCAAAATCAAGTATGGCACAATCACGTTGACACATCAGTTCTTGCCAGATCACCGAAGTTAAGCAACGTACCAGATAGGTGACCATTTGCACTGTATGTACATTCTGGGAAGGTTGGGCATGGGGCTAGCACCCTCACCCTGTAAAAAGAACTCCTCGCTACAAAAGCATCTACCAAGTCAAGTTGTGGATGGCCTATGCCCCTTCAGGGGCTCAAGGCTATGGATCCTAAAATCCCTTCTCTATGATTGGCTCATAAAAGTAGTCATCGATTGACAGAAGTCCGAAGATCATACTAGCAACGCTAGCGTTTCTTAATGGTTCCTTTCTGGGACCATCCCTGTTCTTGATCTTCACTCTGACATCATTTGTCGACATTACTGCAAACGACACTAGCATCGATGGCAACATTTTGAAGAGCAGTGATAAGAACATCTTTCTGGTTATCTCATTTCCGATCTAAATATGGATGGAGTACTGTTGCCATATTTGTGTTGGTGAAACTATCTCTCATTTAAAGGTTCTTTATAAAGTTCAGAAACGTATCTGCAATTTCATTGGCCCATGCTCTTTCTTCTTTGCAACCTCTCTCTCTCACAGACGTGATGTTGCTTGTCTCAGTCTTTTCTATAAATACTATTATGGTACATGCTCTTGAGAATTGTCGGATCTATTACCAACTATATACGGCATAATCGCGTTGACACACCGGTTCTCATCAGATCAACAAAGTTAAGCAACGTTGAGCCTGGTTAGTATCAGATGGGTGACCATTTGAGAATTCTAGCGCTGTATGTGCTCTCCGCTTATCTCGGCATTTGTTTCCAGTCATCTTGTATATGCACTTCACTTGCCACTGGTATTTAATAATGTCGACTCAGGAGATGTGTGGTTGGAGATTGTGCACCTCCTGCCACAAAAAATTTCATGCGCAGAACCCCTTTGTGGGTATCCATAGTCTGTTAAAGACTGAAGGAGCCCTCTTTATTATCTACTATTTTTTATTGTCGTTGCTCTTTCTGCTTCTTGTAAGGTTTGCCCTCTTTATTCTTCCAAATGTCAGGTTTCTGGTCACACTTCCACCAATGATCTTCCAAAGAATATTATCTTTATTCTGGTTTCTCTATGTCTACAAATTTAATAACAAAACATTATCTATATACTAGTGTTAGAGAATGGAGAGAGAGAGAGAGAGAGAGAGAGAGAGAGATGTGTGAATTATAGTGTAGACACGTTGACCGAAAGTCAAGATCAGCTGATTGGATTGCGTGTGAGTCATGTGATCAGGTTAGCTGAATCGTGGAGATTTGCTTGGGACTTGGAAGAGAGCAGACGGCTTCGCCGTTGTCTCCTCCCCTTCGCTGGGGGAGGGGGATGAACGCTGACGTGGTAGAAATAAGACCTACAACAAAGGCCAAATTCCCTTTCCAATCTTCTGTGAACAAACTGGAAGGTGAATAAACAACTATAGAACCAATTTCTTGTCTTGGAGTGAAATAAATCTCCGTCCCCAAAAACAGGTATCAAGTCTCCCTCCCAGACGAGAATTTCCAGATGGACCAACGAAACGGCAGAAGGTATGTTGAAAATGTATGACATGTCACACACATATTCACACTTAACAGCATATGAACATATGTAATAGAAAGACCACTAGACGATCACACACACAACGACATTAACTCTGCTAAGATAATTAAACACTCAATCTTGTATAAATAGACACGTTTTAATATATCATCTCCATCCCAATTTCAACCAATATACAATAAACACTCATTTAAGATACAACGTAACAAACACTCATTTGGTGCCGTGACCAGTCTCGGCATTGTCCGGATGTGTCGAGTAAAAAAAAAAAAAACAACAGAGTGGAGAGAGCTGTTAAAAAAAAAAAAAAAAGTGGTAGTAGGCCCCTAACATGAAGGAGAAAAAAAACTGACGTCTTAACTAATGTCTCCATTGTGCAACTGGAAGTTGCGAGCATCGAAATTAAATGTAGTCAATCGAAAAGGGGAAAGATGACTTGCAAAAAATGGCAACGCAAAAACCGAGTAAAAAAAAAAAACTGGCCTGATGAGGGCGAAGGAATGAATGTTTTTGGCCAATTCTTTGATATTTGTCGTCCAAAAGAGCGAGCTTGAAAACGATACTGGTTTGGTCAGGTTCCGACCCATCTGTTGGAAGTTTTTGACAGACATACAAACACACTGTCGTTTAATTGTTATGACCATCAATTTATTGTAATAAATAATTTTATCAAGAATTCTTCATAAGTTTTATTTTCAGTTTCGATTATCACTGAAGGAACTCAAGTTATATACATATATATATATATATAAGCGACGCTCTTTGTGTAAACAAATCAAGCGGCGGTATTTCGGACGATGCTAAAACATCGTTAAATTCACTACTCGTTCAGCGGCCGCCAATAGCGTAATGGTTAGGAGCCTTGACTGCCATACAGACAGTCAGGTTTCAATCCTGGCTTGAGGTGGTTGCCTGTCTAGCCGCACTGATGAGCTGTGAAACAGCGAAACAGTACTGTATGTGGATGACTATATATATATATATATATATATATATATATATATTTATATATATATATATATATATATACACTAAACTTTCTGTAAATAAAAATATAATACGCTCTTATTTTCGGAATTTTTCCATATAATAGAGTACTCTGCTATAATCCTTTCCCCCCCCCCCAAAAAAATATAAGTATATATATATATATATATATATACTCGGGTTTTTTTATATTCAAAAGTAATGGACTAATGAATTCAACGAGGTTGTTAGATAGTGCTCAATAAAAATAGCTGATAATACTTGTTTATTGTTATACAAACATGCTCACATCCTGCTGCTACAAATAGCCACTTGTTTCAATCAAACAACAGATATCATCAGGCAGCGACTTGACTATTCAAAAGTTCAATGAATAATCTTGAACTTTTGAATAGTCAAGTCGCTGCCTGATGATATCTGTTGTTTGATTGAAACAAGTGGCTATTTGTAGCAGCGGGATGTGAGCATGTTTGTATAACAATAAACAAGTAATATATATATATATATTCTTTCATATATTTTGGTTTCGATTTAAGCCGATGCACCCAAGTCATATGGATATAATTTTTTATTTTTGAAATCATAACTTTATAATATATAAAAATCGATAGAAAATTAATAATATATACAAAATCTGCATAAATAAAAATATCATATTTTACGACCGGGCTACGCCGGGCATCCCTGCTAGCTTAGATAAATACTTTTGCAATTTAAACAAAAGAGCTACAATAATATCAGGGCGTCTCCATTTATGCTGAATATCTACAGAATGCTAACCTACATATATTACATATGAATGAGTTTGCTGTGGAATGTCGCGTTAGCGGAGTATTATTATATTTGAGTTGGTGAATCTTTGTCCCATTTAAGCGTTCTTGATGAATTCTAGAAACGTATTTGTAATTTGATTCATCCCACCCTTTCTTCTTCACTGCAATCTCTCTCTCTCTCTCAGACGTGATGTTGCTAGTCTCAATCTTCTCTATTAATACTATTAAAGCAGGTGTTCTTCAGAATTGCTTGATATATTTGCTGCTTCCTTTGTTCCAGCTCGTTTGACTCAATGGTCTAGTGGTCTTCTTCAATTCACTGTTTTGATACCCCACTGTAATACAGTTTCCTATTAAAAAATTTTTTTTTTTTTAAAATGCTTTTTCACCCCAAACAAAGCACAGTGCCACTTAAATGTAGGCTACTATTTTCGACAAAATTTACAGGAATACTACGTAAGGAGTTGTGCAGCAAGATGTTTGTTCACATTACACTTAAACTTTTGCATGTCAATACAATCAGGGAAGCAGGGACACAGAAGGGTATTCCAAAGTTTAGCAATCCTAAGGAAGAAACTATTTGAGTAAAAGGTTTTCCGGCATCTCTACTGTGTAAGGGTGAAATTTTGCTGCTTTTCAGGTTAGTCAGGGGTATCTATATCAAAGCGGGTACAAGTGCCTTGAGTTTCCATTAAAATACTTGCAAAATAAGTACAGTGATGCAACATTATAAAAGTGACCTTGTTTGTCTATCTGAGGAACGGTCTCTACCAAACTCCACTGTCTATTTTTAGTGTAAATGCTTGAAACTTGATTTAGACCTGTGGACCGAATTCAATTTGGTCTTTAGTCGATAAAAATAGCGGTTAAGGGAACAAAATTGAAAATAAATATACCTTGCCAGACATAAGTCGACTTAAGATGCTTTTATACGCATGCACAAATATACATTTATATGCTAAAGACAGTTAAATAACGTTTCCTAATCCATCTGACTATAGCTCAAACGGTAACAACAAAGGCTAGAGTGCTACGTGTTTTGGTTTCGATTCTAAATGATGGCACTCAAGTCATTTTCTTTTAACTTTTGAAATCTCTACTGTATATTGGGTACAATATAATAATCAATGAAGTATTGGTTAATAAAGAGAGAAAGAAAGAAGTATGATTGACATGTCCCATCGATAGAAATAAAAATGGCGGTTCGAATAGTTTTATGTAAAAACGGAAACTTATTGAAAGTAAAATGAAATACGAAACTAGCACACTAATCAATAAAACTGAATAAAACTGAAATGAAATAATAATAAAAAAAAAACTACTTTATTCAAAAGAATTTTTTTTATTCAAAGAAATCTTCTGTTCAAAATTTGTCTTTAATTGAAGTATAAACATATTTTGAAAAAAAAAAGTCTATCAGAAAGTATGGAACCGCTCGAATAATTAATTCATAATTAATACATCGAATATATTAGCACCATACTTTCTGATACACTTTTTTTGTCAAAATATTTTTTTTTAAAAATGGGAAAAAATTGAACACTTTAGTTAAGCCCGAACATTAAAAAAAAATCTTAAAGGAAGAAATTCTGAGATTAGAAAATAAAACAAGAAATCTCTTAAGATAATGTTTATATTTTTATATGTTCCAACCTAAAACCAAAATGGACGGACGAATAGAGTTTTATGTAAGAACGGAAATCGACTGAACGTGAACGAAAAACGAAACCAGCCCACTAATGGAAGTGTTCTGTAATTATTCAAAAAAACTATTTTATTTTATTTTATTCAAAAGATTTTTTTAATTTTATTTTTATTATATTTATTATTATTATCTTCTGTAATTATTATTCGGAAATTAAGTCTTTAATAAATTTTTTTTTAATTTTTATTTTTAATATTTTTTTACGACAGTATATTAGAAAGTATAGCGCTAATGTACTTACAAATATATAAAATGCCTAACAGCTGTTCTAAAAATTCGTAATGATCAGTTCATTAGTTTAGGAATGAACCCTGTACATAAAAATATATAAACTGCCTAACAGCTGTGTTCCAAAAGTTAAGCTGTTAATTAGTTTAGGATTGTATTCTATCTTGTGAGAGTTATATCTTTTATATATCTCGGAAGTTGAGAAGAGTTATTGCCCTTAGTTTTTATTAATTTTTCCTGTAATGGCGTTTCATAAATAAAGCTTGTGATGACCTAGCTCTCGTTTTATCTATTCGTTATCACAACCATCCTATCCGAGGACCTTGCCACAACATAAAATCCTGTATATAAAACTATATAAATTGCCTAACAGTTATGTTCCAAAAATTCATAATGGTCGGTTAATTAGTTTAAGAGTGAAACCTTACATAAAAAATATATAAATTACTTAATAGCTATGTTCCAAAAAAATTATAATGATCGGTTAATTAGTTTAGGTGTGAACCCTGTACATAAGAACGCATAAACTATCTAACAGCTATGTTCTAAAATGCATAATGCTCGGTTAATTAGTTTAGGAGTAAATCCTTACATAAAAATATATAAATTATTTAATAGCTGTGTTTCAAAATTCATAATGATCAGTTAATTAGTTTACGAGTGAATTTTGTACATAAAAATATATTAACTTTTAAGGATATGCACATACAAACATATGTTTAACTTAATATCGATTGAAAGTGACCAGACAAAAATTCTTGACTGCAAATTATGGCCGGCCTTGCTGATCGGATCATGCCCCCCGTAGAATGGCTGAGACTTACCCCCGGCGACCAAGGTATTTCCCCAGGAAATTTGGACAGCAGACACATTTGACCATATGTAATCCAGGGTAGTTAGTAGGGAGATTTTTTAACACACGTGTTTGGTATATCCACAAAGTTTTTAATATATATATATATATATATATATATATATATATATATATATATATATATATATATATATATATATATATGAAAAAGTAATTTAGCTACTTGGATTATTAATAAAAATCCGGCATTAAAAATGGCAATATAAATTTATGTGAAAAGCATGTTCAAAGACAGATTTGTTTGAATATCCACAAAAAAGTCTCACTTGTATTTATGTACATATATTTGATTATTGTTCAATATTTGTAGAGGGAAATAGGCAGTTTACTCGTGCAGTTTAGTGTACACAAAACACAAATGATATGTATGTATGCATTAGGTACAAAGTACAGATATATGCGTTTGTTTGTTTTAGTTTTCTTTTTTTAAGTCAGTTGGGATAAAGTCTAAATGCTGGACTCTAACATAAAAAAATGTCTGAATTAAATTAAAAGTAAAACAAGAAAACCTACCCCCCCCCCTAAAAAAAACGACTTCTTTAAATTTTGATTGGTTGACTTCATAAAGAAAGATAACTCTTGTCGCCCGATCGTTTTTTTTTTTTTTAATTTATTTTATTTTATTTTACTCGTTTCATTTCCCTCCCCCGTCTCCCTTTTTAAATGTCTCTCTCTCTCTCTCTCTCTCTCTCTCTCTCTCTCTCTCTCTCTCTCTCTTTCTCTCTCTCTCACACACACACACACACAACCTTCTTTCTTTCTCTTCGTCCCTACCTACAGTCTCTAACCTTTTCTATTGTCTCTAATCTATTCTCTCATTTTGTCTTTCCTGCCTATTCTCTCTTTTCCCTTTCAATTCCCCCATCTGTCTATCTGTCTTTCTCTCTCTTATTATTTAATTTTATCTATTTACCTTTCTTTATTTCTCTCTCTCTCTCTCTCTCTCACGTTCTTATTTCTTTTACCGGTCCACTTCCCTCCACCGTCTCTCTCTCTTTCTCTCATATTTATTGCTCTTCCGCAACCTTCTTTCTTTCTCTTCGTCCCTCTACACAGTATTGTCTCTTCCCCCTCCCTCTCTCATATCTATTTTCTTATTTTCTCTCTCTCCTACCTATTCTGTCTTTTCCCTTTTACTTCCCCCATCTCACTTTCTGTCTCTCTCTCTCTTTCTACTCACATCTAAATCTTTTCTCTTTCTCTCTTTTCTTATTTACTTCTTCCCCTTTCCCTCTTCTTTACTTCTATCTCTCTCTTTTTGTTCATTTCTCCCCTCCCCCTCCATTTACTTCTCTCCCCTCCTTATTTATCTCTTTCTTTCTCTCTCTCTCTCAATCTTTTCCTCACCTATGTCTAAAAAACAAATAAACGTACTCACTGACCTACCACTAATAGTAGCCAGGTAGCCAAGACTCACCTGAACGTCTATGTTAAGAACACCCAACCACTTCCCACTCCGACCGCCACCATCACCAAAAAAAGAATTACAACCGACCAGATTAAAACTCATTATTCCTTAAAAAGTGTAAAAGGTCAAAGGTCAGACAACCCACGAACCAGAAGGAAAAAAAAACCCCAACAACTTCCTTCTGCTGATCCTAAACTTGACATGACTACTTTTACAAACCTAAAAATGAAAAATTCTCCCGCACACAACCCAGGCCCACACGTTTTTTTTTTTTTTTTTTTATACAGTGTGTCTCAAAAGATGTACTCACACTTCAACTGCTATCAGCATTTTCTGGAGAAAAATGGTCATCAATTTGAACATTTGCAGACATGATTCTGCAATTACATTTGTCTTATGCTTCAATATTGTTCCATCTCACTATATGTTCATAAATAAAGGTTTTATTGTGATTTGAAGGGTGAGTACATTTTTTTAATAAAAGTTTTAAAATAAAGCTCTAGTGTTGTTTTCTTAGGACGACAATTTTATCGTTCCACCTTACATTAGCGTCGTGATATATATATATATATATATATATATATATATATATATATATATATATATATATATATATATATATAACTAGCCTGGATGTTTGGAGGTGTGTGTTAATAAAAAAAAAAATTAAAAAAGTGGTAGTAGGTAGATAGGCTCAAACCCGTAGTGTGAAGGAGGAAATAGACGTAAAAAAAAAAAAAAAAAAAAAAAAAAAAAGAAAAGAAAAAAAAGAAAAAGAAAAAAGAAAAAGAAAAAAAAAGAAAAGAAAAAGAAAAAAGAAAAAGAAAAAAAAGAAAAAAAGAAAAAGAAAAAAGAAAAAGAAAAAAAAGAAAAAAAGAAAAAGAAAAAAAAGAAAAAAAAGGAAAAAAGAAAAAAAGAAAAAAGAAAAAAAGAAAAAAGAAAAGAAAAAAAAGAAAAAAAAGAAAAAGAAAAAAAGAAAAGAAAAAAAGAAAAGAAAAAAAAGAGAAAAAAGAGAAAAAAAGAGAAAAAAAGAGAAAAAAAGAGAAAAAAAGAGAAAAAAGAGAAAAAAGAGAAAAAAAGAGAAAAAGAGAAAAAAAAGAGAAAAAAAAAGAAAGAAAAAAAAGAAAGAAAAAAAAGAAAGAAAAAAAAGAAAGAAAAAAAACGTAACGTCTTTGCTGTTGCGTCCATCGCCAAACCGGAAGCGACATAAGTTTAAATTAAGGCTAGACAATCGAAAAGATGCGATGACATTTGAAAATGTCGGCGAAAAAAGCAACCCCTCCCTGTATAAAAGTGCTCAATTGAGGGTGAAGGAATTAATGTATTTTGCCCAATTTTTCGATATTTGTCGTCCGAAGGGTCGATCTTCTAAACCCTACCGATCTCATGAAAATCCGTCGAATCTGTCTAAAGTTTTAGGTAGAGATACATACATACATACATGCATACATACATACATACATACATACATACATACATGCATACATACATGCATACATGCATTTAAACAGACAGGCGAGATTTATATTATAAATAGTTATTAGAGTCCATAATGAATGAATGGGTAAGTCCCCATAACAAAATGTAAGAATACTTTGATTCTAATCGGATAACCCTTACCTCGTTTTTATGTCACTCATCTCTGGGAACTATTTGTTTTGCAGATTTTGACTATCATGACTGCACTAAGTGTGACCCTTGTCAAAATCCAAACTAGCTGACTTAATCGCTATTGACATAGGGTTTCGAATATGTAGGGAGTTGAGCGTCAAGCCAATACCAATAAAAAAAAAATAAAAATAAATTAAAATTTTTTTTTTTTTTTTTTTTACTTCCAATGTTTCCAGTGGATAAGGTTGAACAGAGTTTCCACTCTCCTGAAGTTTGCCAGAAAAAAGGACAATGGGATGGGTGTGAGGAGGTTGTGTCTGGAAGTAGTAGTACTTGTAAAATAAGCCTATAGATGGAATATTGTGGCGATGGGACAGAGGCTGGAGTTTGATAGACAGTGTGGGAACCTTTTGCATCCTGTCTAAGAGGGAAACAATAATGGTACACCAATCTAGATGTGGCAACAATAAGCCATGCATAGGTGAATTGTGGCTTTATAGAGTTACTAGCAGGTCACCTGGTGTTTCCCGGGTTTTTGGGTTTTTTTTACAAGGTGGTCACCACTTATCAAGGCCCGGAAGCCACTCAGGGATAAGGGTTATTGTAAGTACAGTACGTTAGTGTGGATATTTAAAGTGTCTACTTAAGGGGGCGGTTCATCAGGAATTTGTTTACGTTAGACTTGAAGACATCCAAGTTGTAGTCAGGAGGGAAGCAGGCAGATGGAACAGAGTTCCACAGGCGTGCAGTTCCAAGAAAGAAGCTTTGTTCATGGAATCTATGTTTTGGTTTAGGCATAGATAAAGAGTGGGGAAAGTTTTTGACAGTGGATTCAGCTATCATATTTTAATTCATGCAGATTTCATATTTATTATTATAAAGCCAATTCTCTATTGATTATTATATTGTACCCAATATACAGTGATTTCAAAACTAAAAAAAAAAAATGACTTGTGTGCCATCAGCTAGAATCGAAACCAAAACATTGTTTTCAATTATTTTTCAAGCCTCATCGATTAACGTATGATCTACATCCACACACACACACACACACACACACACACACACACACACACACACACACACAGCAACCAACTACCATAAATAACGTTGTTTAAACTATAATTTTTTATTGGCACATACGCAGAAAAAAAAACTGCTAGTCGACATACACCAGGCTAAAGTCAATGTTTTTTTTGTTTTTTTTAAATTTTTACCCCTTACCGGCTAAAATCGAAATCAAACGTGTGCTGCTACCCTATTTAGAGAGGAGCTTGGTAAAGACTTTTTGCACACACACCGACAAGGTCACTGTCCGGAAGAAAAAAAACAAAATATAAACCCATTCATTTGTCATTTAAAAACTGTTGTTTTTTTTTTTTTTTTTTTTTTGTTTTTCTTTTCTTTTCTTTTTCATTCTTCCATTTAATGACAAATTTCACTAATCAACCGATCGCGGTGACTACTGGCACGAGAAGTAATATGTAAGCGGCTGATTGGTACAATTATAGTTTGTTTTTGTTTTTTCTTTTGTTTTGTTTTGTTTTTGTTTTTTTCCGTGGTCTTCGTAACAAATAGACCGACTCTTCTATCAAAGCATATGTCGTTGTTCTTTACTTATTTTTTTTTTTATTTTTTTTTTTTTGGCTTTTTGATGAAAATAATATTTTTAAATACATTTTTCAGTGTTAGTGAAAAAGAAGAAAAGAAAAAGCTAGGAAAAAAAGAAAGAAAGAAATAAAGAACGAAAAGAAAAAACGGAAAAAGGTAAAAAGGAGGAAAGAAAAAAGAAAGGAATAAAGAAAGAAGGGAATAAAGGAAAGAAAAAGAAAGAGGAAAACGGAAGAAAAAGAGGAAAACGGAAGAAAAAGGAAAAGGAAAGAAAAAGAAAAGAAAAGGAAAGGAAAGAAAAAGGAATAAAGAAGGAAAGAAAAAAGGAAAAGGTAAAAAGGAGGAAAGAAAAATGAAAGGAAAGAAGGGAATAAAGGAAAGAAAAGAGAAAAAAGGAGGAAAAAGAGAAAAAAGGAGGAAAAAGAGAAAAAAGGAGGAAAAAGAGAAAAAAGGAGGAAAAAGAAAAAAAGGAGGAAAAAGAAAAAAAGGAGGAAAAAGAAAAAAAGGAGGAAAAAGAAAGAAAAAAGGAAAGGAAAAGAAAAAAGGAAAGGAAAAGAAAAAAGGAAAGGAAAAGAAAAAAGGAAAGGAAAAGAAAAAAGGAAAAAGGAAAAGAAAAAAGGAAAGGAAAAAGGAAAAGAAAAAAGGAAAGGAAAAAGGAAAAAGAACAGGAAAAAAGAAAAGAAAGGAAAGGAAAAGAAAATAAAGTAAAGAAGGAAAGAAAAAAAGGAAAAGAAAGTAAAGAAGGAAAGGAAAAAAGGAAAAAGTAAAGAAAAAAATGAAGAAAAATGAAAAAGAGAAAAAGAAAAAATAACAAAAAAGAAAAACAAAAAAGAAAATATTGTTTCTGATTTCCTGATGAAGACTCATATTAATCGAAATTTTAAATAAATTTGTTTATTTTTAAAAAAATCTGCACCGTTAAATCTTAAATATTTCAAAGTATATTTTTTTGTGTTCACCTCAGCCTAGCCACTTGGACGTAAAGGTTACTATGTGAGATCATACCTACAGGTGTATTAAGTAGGGAGTTGAGCGTCAAGATTTCTGCTCACATGATATGTTAGATATGCTTCATTTTATCACATACTTTTGCTAACATAACAAACGGACATATACTATAGTGCCTCCATCCCTCCCTCCAATGGAAGAGATAATACCTAGGAGAATGATTTCACGACAACAGTACAGATACTCTAATAAAAAAAAAAAAGTAAATAAAAAGAAATAAAAAATAATAGATATGGTAATCCATGGTATTATGACTACAGAACAGATACTACACTACTCTCTTTCCTAAATTGAGCATTGAAAGATAGTAATAGTATAGGGTCGAATTCAAACAGACATTAGTTTATATATATATATATATATATATATATATATATATATATATATATATATATATATATAGATGTCTTCATGTCTAACATAAACAAATTCCTGATAAACCGCCCCCTTAAGTAAGACACTTTATCAAATCTCCAATACTAATGATTACTACAATATTATCCCATTGATTACTGTACACGCAATAACCCTTATCCCCGAGTGGCTTGTGGGCCTTGATAAGTGGTAACTACCATGTAAAAATATATATATATATTATATATATACACACAGACATAACAAATAAATGATAAAAGTCTATATTCCAAATTTCAAGATGTTGGCCATCTTACCGTTTATTCCTTTAGGTGGACATGCACAATTCTTGACAGCACCCGTTTCGTAGCGCAAAATCATTCATTTAATTATTATATCAATCAATGAATTTATTCCGCCCTTAACTTATCAGAAGAAAACGCACTTAGCAATTTTATAAGAAAAAAAAAAAAGCATATGGGCAGGATTACAAAATCAAAAAATTGAGAAGTTGCAATGGAATGCCGAGTCTCGGAACTGTATTGCCAGTAATTACTGCCTTCCATAGTTGTTGCTGTTTCATCACATTTTTGGCCAACTAATCCTTTGGCCTGCTTTGGGTAAATTTGAAACCGCTATCTTCAGAAAATACTCAACTGGAACTGTAGGGATTCAATACCTCTATTCATTGCACCACAGGCTCCTAAGAAGGCCAGAGGATGAGTTTGCCGAAACGTGGTGAAACAACAACGCCTGTGAAGATGAGGATAATAGTCCGCAAATAAAGACTGTGTTATAGTCAGCTGGGAAGCAGCCACACGATAGTATGTTCCACAGACGGGCAGTTCTAAGTAAAGAAACTAGAAAAGGAACTTTGCTTATGGAAGTTTTGTTTAACTTTAGGCACAGATAGAGAGTAAGAGAAATTGCAGAAAGTTGTTGTAGTTAGTCGAGTGTTTGCTGTGAATGTCTTACGGGGAGGGGGACGATAGATTGAAACTTAGTTGGGCACTTTTTTATATCTAGTCCCTAAGGAATAGGTTTACTAAAATAGAGAGTAAAAAATTGATCTTCAGTTCATTTTCGGCAACCTCGTAACTCTTTCTTTCCTTATTTTCTCCTTTAGTCCTCACATTCCATAAGCAATGTTTCTGACAAAAGAGAAAGAATTGCTGCTTTCTGGATTGGAATATAACATTTATCGATGGCTAATTTTTTACCTTGAAGTAGTTTTTTTTTATTATTATTTTAGCTCCTTACATCAAGTGGCTCCATTCCTTGTCTGGAGCAATATTTATTAAAAAAAAGTAATTGAAATTTTTTTCGTTCATTTTATAATTTTCTCCATAAAACAGACATCACATGACTGTGCAAGCCTATCCTGAAGCGACAGGCTACGTTGCAGTTACATACAACGTTACAATCTTCTCGGAGTCATTGCATCACATCTGCTGCAGAGCAAGGCTGGATATTGCCGTCAGTTCAGTGACGACAGCTCAGCTTTGCAGTTGAGCAGTTCACCCATTGATCGATAGACATTGATCTCTGGCTAAAATCAAACAAAAAAATCAATCATCACAATAAAAATAAAGGAACGATAGGAAAAGCTGGGAACAAAAATCTGTCAGACCAGCAAAATGACCTTGGAAGTTGGCCAACGTCTATTTTGGAGTGAGACGAGATCATTTGAAAAAATTAAGTTATAAATTATTCTTGATGTGCCGGAGGGGATCATAGGTTGATAAAAAATGTTAGTACTCCTCCTCTTCCTCCTCCTCCTACTACTACTACAAGTGGTAGTAGTAAATAAGTTTCCAGACTTTTTTGTGCAGGCATTTAAAATTATCATAGACTCTTGAAAATTCAGTACGTTGTTGCTATACATCTTATGAGATGACCGACCAATTTTTATGATTTCACGTTCAAATGAACAGCTACATCAGGGATTGGAGTACACCCTACTAAAGCCTGTTTGTCACAGTTGGTGAATTTCAAATATTCAATGTGGACGTAAGGCTACTTTAGAAGAACGATATGCAATAAAATTCTGTTTTAAACTTGGAAAAAATGCCACAGAAACGTATGGAATGCTTTATATTGCTTTTGGACCATCTTGCATGAACAGAGCATCAGTTTTTGAGTGGCATAAGAGATTCAAGGAAAGCAGGGGGGTCTGTGAGGAATGATGAGAGGTGAGGAGTAAGGAAATCAGAACACCAGAGTTGATTGGCCAAATAAAGAATTTCATGGATAAGGACCGTCGTGTATTTTGATGTCAGTGTGGGGACTGTACACACAATTATTTGCGAAGAACTGGAGATGCTGAAGATTTGCGTGAAGTTTGTCCTAAGGTTGCTCCATCCTTGTCACAGACTATTAGACCAAGATGGACATCAAGACAGTTACTCACCCTACCTATAGTCCAGACCTTGCTCCCTGTGACTTTTGGTTATTCCCTAAGCTCAAGGAAAACCTTAGATGCTGTCGTTATGAGACAACTGAGGAGATGAAAGAGGCTGTGACAAGGGTCATTGACACACACAGAAGAGGACTTCCATGGGGCTATACAGAAGTTGTTGGAACAGTACAAGTGCATTGCAGCCGGAGGAGATTACTTCAAAGGTGACTAGAGTTTAGACACCTCATCAGAAGATTTTGTAAAGTTATTCTAGTCTTCTTCAAAGTTTATTGAAGTTTTAATGTTCAGTTTCGCCTTAGTGGTTTGGGTTTTCAAGTTGATTTGGTTGTTTTGTTTTACGGCCTATCAAACCTTTTTCGGGTTATTTAATGTCAAATACGATCACTTTAGTAAAAGTTTTTATGCTTTAAGTTTAATAATCAGTTTTGCCCGAGTGGTTTGGGTTTTCAGGTTTCATGATGTTTGGTTTGGTTTGGTTTTACAGCATACCAACCTTTTTTTGGGGGTTATTTAATGCCAAGTCCAGTCATTTTGGTAAAAGATTGAATGTATTAAGTTTTTTATATCTTCAAATATTTATTTGTAGTGTTTGGTTTGGTTGTTTTGTTTTACGGCATATCAACATTTTTCGGGTTATTTAACGCCGAATCTACACATTTTGGTAACGTCTTAGTCGTCTCGGCCATGTGTAACTAGGACGATGATGTATCAATTTTTAGGACTGTTAAAGCTAAGTTGTTATTCTAGGCTCTCTCTCATGAGTAGAGGTTCCTAAATTGTGTTCAGTTCTTTACTCGGTTTGCTCAAGAGGTTGTTATGTCCTAGCATATGTACTGTTTCTTTGAAAGTGCGAAAACTCAAAGAAACAGTACATAACAACCTCTTGAGCAAACCGAGTATAGAACTGAACACAATTTAGAAACCTCTAATAAGAGAGAACCTAAAATAACAACTTAGCTTTAACAGTCCTAAAAATTGATACAACATCGTTCTAGTTACACATGGCCGAGGCGACTAAGACGTTGGAACAGACATTTCAAGTCACCAAGGTGCTGAGTTCAATCCTGAGCGGAAGCAGTGGCAACACAATGGCAGCGATAGACGCAACAGGGACGGCCTGAATGGAACGAGAACATGGTACCCCCGTAACAATAAATGGTTGGGTTCGAAATTAAAAAAAAAAAAAAAAAAAAAAAAAAAACAGTTCCCGAGTTCGAGATGCACCTGAAGAAGGCCGAAGGATGAAACGGCCGAAACGTAGTGGAAAAAACACCGAAGATGAGGAAGTGAGTCCGAATAACGAAATCCATAATGAAATCACCTCATCCCAGAACTATAGACAACTTAAAAATAGTCTTTATAAGAAAGAAAGACTAGCAACAGCACATCTGAGCATGAGAGTGCAGAGATGAAGAAAGATTTTACAGCATATTTTTTTTTTTTTTTTTTTTTACATGGATGTCACCACTTATCAAGGCCCAGAGGCCACTCAAGGATAAGGGTTAATAGGTATACATTAGTCATTGTGATTTTAGCATAGTAAACAGTGGGAATTTTGTAACTTGGATTACTTAGGGGGACGATTCAATTAGAACTTGTTCACATTGGACTTTTTTTTTTTTTTCATAGGTATCAACACATCATCAAGGCCAAGAGGCCACTCAAGGATAAGGGTTAAAGAGTGTACAGTAGAAATTGGACAATATAATAATCATTAGTAATGAAAATTTGTTAAATTTGATAACTTATATGGAACGGTACATCAAGAACTTATTTACGTTAGACTTGAAGACAACCATATCAACCCTTTTTGAATTGTTTAATATATTTTGGTTCAGGTTCTTCATATCTTTGAATATCTATTCATTGTGTTTATCAACCTTTTAGTTTATTTAAAACATTTTTTATGCACTTTCAGCATTTGTCTTCTAAATATAATCTATATATCTTTATAAGTGAGAATGTGTGTGTGTGTGTGAGAGAGAGAGAGAGAGAGAGAGGAGACTTCTTAGCCTATACACTCATTGAACTTTTTATCTACAAACTTTAAACTTTATATATAGGGTATTCAGACATATGGAAAACTTTTTAATTGGTTTTCATCCGGAAGGAAGAGCTGCTAAGGAGTCAACATTGAAAAATTTGTACGTTGGGGGGGGGGATAAGATTTTTTAACTATTTGTCAACTGTTTCACGAATGCGCATGCATGAACTGTTTCCATGACAGATTACTTATGTTAAGAATAAGTAGGTTTGAAAACACCATTTAAAGATAGTGTCAAGCTGGCTTAATGGTTATTGTACTTGACTCATTGTCTTTAAGTTTTGGTTTCGATCTCAGCTCAAGTATTTATTTTTGCTTACAAGAAGTGAACTAATTTTATTTATTTCGGACTATCATCATCATTTTTTTAGTTGTTGGTTCACAACGTTTCGGCCAACTATTCCTCTGGCCATCGTCAGGTGGTAACCGTGACGGGATAGGAACTCCGAATCTCCTAACTGCATCCACTGCAATTACTGCTTTCTGTAGCGCAGTGGATAGAGACGTTGAATCTCTACGGTTCCAGATGAGAATTTTCTGAAGATAGCGGTTTCAATCCTACTCAAAGCCGGCCAGAGGCTTACTTGGCCAAAACGTGGTGAGACGACAACAACTACGGATGGCAGTAATTGCTGAGAATCCAGCTGGGAGATTCGGAGTTCCTATCCCGTCACAGTTACCACCTGATGAAGGCTAGAGGAATAGTTGGCCGAAACGTCGTAAAGCAACAACTAAAAAAGATGGGGATAATAGTCCGCAAGAAATAAAATTATTAAATAATACTCATCTCAATAATGAATTCCAATTAAATAATATATAAGAAGTGAACTGTTTAAAAAAAAAAAACAATACTCGCATGCACAGTATGAATTAAATTGTAATATTTATGCATATTTTACAACCGGGCAACGCCAGGCGGCCTGCTAGTTTTAATATAATTTTGCTATTATAGTATTTATCACAAGTCTCGTTCTAAACCTATTCATTTCATCTGTTAGAATAATTTTGGGTTTCTACAAACATACTTTGTCCTTAAGCGGTAACTCGATCTTGGAGAGGAACACCAGGTGCCTGGAGATAGTAGAACTGCAAAATATATTAGTAAAACGAAAAGTTGTGATGTTCAATTTTGCCTAGGTGGCTTCGGTTTTCAGGATATCTAAATCCGAATTCAAGTTATTTATATCTTGAAATATTATCTCACTGCCGACACAATCGTATGCCTGTATAAGAGCCAAGTACGTCCTAGGATGGAATAATGTTGCCACAACTGGGCAGGAAATGCTCGGGTACCCTATCCTGCCTTGACAAAGTTCAAAATCGGTTTCAAAACCAGGTAGGTGATGCCCTTTTCTCTTCCCTGCAACCTCATTCCCCACAGAAGAGACATTGCTAGCCTGTCTCTGTTCTATTGTTTTTTTTTTTTCATGGTAAGTACTCGTCTGAGCACCAATCTATGGTTTCCGCCCCTTACCAAGCTCTCACAAAACACACTCGTCTAGTTACAACCACTATGAACAATTTCCCCCACTCTCTATATGAGCCTGAATCTAAACGTGGATTCCATGGACAGAATTTTTTTACTTAGAGCTGCCCATCTGCGGAACTGTTTCACAGGCCTGCTTTCCTACTGACCGATATGATCGTCTTTAAGTTTAATGTAAACAAGTTCTTGGTGAACTGTCCCCTTAAATTATAAAATTATACCAAATTCTCACTTCTAATGATTACTATGCTGTTATTTCAATGACTACCTTATCCTCGAGTGACCTTTGGGACTTGATAAGTAGCGACTCCTTTGTAAAAAAAAAAAAAAAAAAAAAAATTTATTCATGGTGCTGGGTTTGTCTATTTTGTTTTTAAATGAAAATCATTTCAGGCAAAGCATGAAGCCACTCGATATAAAGAAACTACCAAGAACGAAAGGTGATTACCACAAAGACGGATGTCTCAGAGCTCCAGTCTTGAAAAGACCAAAGTTATATGCAGGAATAAGTAATTTTAATACAATTGTGCCATTAGTAATTTTAATACAATTGTGCCATTAGTAATTTTAATACAATTGTGCCATTAGTAATTTTAATACAATTGTGCCATCACAAAAGATTCGTGCTAAACCTGTTCACTTCATCTGCTAGAATAATTTGGGGGTTTCTAAAAATACACCTGGTCCTTTAACGGTAACTTGATCTTAGAGAACGGCACCAGATTCTTGGAGGTAGTAGAAGAATTGGTGAAACGAAAAAAGTGTTTCATTACATTCTTGCTTTTGATGCTAACAGAAACGAATTAGACTGCTAGCTAGGGTTCCATAATATTAAAACCTTCTATTTCCTGCCTTCCCCAGTCCTCAAATACCAAGAGGCTGAATAAAAATAACAAATAAGACCTATTTCTTGGTACCAGGTAGGGTTTACATCCGTTCGGTAAATGTGGTTTACAAATATCACACTAGGTCGTCATTACACTTGAAAAAAGAAACCACTGCGTTGGTGCTTTGGGCTTGCTGATACCAAATCAAGACAAACAGTTTGGGGTTCAGTCTTTCATACTTGCAGAAATCCGGGCCCATCAAAGAAGACAGTGGGTGCAATTCCTGTCGGTGAGTGGGCAAAATAGAACGAATCTGAGTCTGTAGAAGAAACCTGATTTTAATTCTTTTTATGGAGATCCAACGCAAATGGAAAGACAATGACATTACTGCATCTCCTTTCGAGACTCGTTTTCGGTTTGAGGAAAAAAAAAGTGAACGTTCTGTTCATACAGACAACCTTTTTGCTTGAGTGGAAGCATATTTGCAAAAAAAAAAATTATACCAAATAAATATGCAGTTCTATCGATCATAGCATTGTTGTCCAATCTCTGAACAAAACTATACCTAGAGAAAAAAAAATATATATATATAGTCTTTGAAGTTTTTAACCTTTAAAACTATACAAAAAAATATTTTTTATCATTAGTTAGAAAACCATCTAGTCAGTAAGTCATTTAATCACCTGCAATCACTGCATCAACTTGCTCTCTCGAATTCACTATAGTACTAATAATTTATTTTTCAAGGGATCATCAGTTGTGTACCTTGAAACACTGTTTCGGGGATTATATATATATATCTCATGAATGAATGACAAAAGTCTACATTGCAAAGTTCATAATGTTGACCAACTTACAATTTATTCCTTTAATTCAGTTGACATATATATCTATATCATTATAAAACTCAAATGACCTTGTAACGATGTATGTAACCCACTTTCCGGTTTACGACATCCGGTTGCGCATGCACGCATGACCTGCGCACTGAAATATTAACGTTATTATTTCGAAATTATTATTTAACATGGAAAGAGTGGGGTTTAATATAACTTAAACGTAATACAGAAATGAACGATGTAAAAAAAAAAAAAAGCAGATATATCAAAATTTGAATTTAACTATAAGTATTATTGTATCTGTTCAGTGCACATTTACCTATAAGTATGGCCAACCACTTATAATTCAGTAACTGTAATTTTTTTTTTCCAAAATAATCAATTATAATAAACATAACTCATAGAAATCTATCTATATTCTTTTTTCATTTTAATATATTTTCATAAAATGTTTCTGTTATGTCAAAAAACCCCTATTTTCTTTACTTCACAAGTGTCATACATGAATTATATAGCTAATATAACATACTGACCCAACGGGTCACAGATAGTCTGATATATATATATATATATATATATATATATTCATTTTTCATTCAGAAATTCATTTTTATAGTATGAAAAGGTTAGTAATTGCAATTAAGAATAGAAAACTGGATCAAATGTTTGAAACATGTCTTCTTCCTAAAATTAAGGGTGGTGGTGTTTGATCAACACTGCTGGGGAGCCATGATGTAATATACTGTTTCGTTTTTAAATCCCCGAAACAGTGTTTCATGGTAAACAACTGATGATCCCTTGAAAAATAAATTATTGGTATTATAGTAAATTCGAGAGCGAGTTGATGCAGTGATTGCAGGTGATTAAATGACTTACTGACTAGATGGTTTTCTAACGAATGATAAAAAATATTTTTTTGTATAGTTTTAAAGGTTAAAAACTTCAAAGACATATATATATATATAAAATAAAAGATGAGAAATAAGAGTTGCATATAACTTTATTATATCATAAATAAGGAAAAACAACAAAATAGAAAACCTCTTTAAGCCATGGTATTTCGAAATTAAATGCTTCTCGTCAGAAGAGAAAAGGGGCCAACATTGTATAAAATATTAATAAAGTTGGCTTAAAAATTATATATAAGAAATATTAAAAATATCTGTATTATCGATCTGATGATATAAAGTTACATGCAACTTTTATTTCTCATCTTTTATCTAATATATTTAATTGCTCCTCTTAACCGTGTAGAGCTTTTCTATCCTAATAGGTTTGCTTTGTTAAAAATATATTCGTTATTAACTTCATTTAATATATATATATATATAGATATATATAGATAGATAGATAGGGAGAGCGAGAGAGATTTTTACATGACAGAGGCACGTTCAAGCTGAATGTTTCTGTTTTGAGCACAACTGAACCATGATACTTGACTTTTACATTTTAAACTTTAAGTGAAAACATCATTTACAGATAATTTTATAAAAATCAACAATAGATTCTCTACAGTGCACCATAGACTACAAAGTAACAAAGAGGCATGTGTATCTTTCTCCCAGCACATTGCAGGAGGGGTCCCTAACTAGAGGGGTCAATCAATTTATTTGCTTGAAAAAATGAGTGATTTCACCGATTTCGACGACAATAAAAGTATGGGAGGGTGGAATATTTCTTCAACCTTATTCAATCCCGGACAATGGTCGGGTCACCCTGCTAATATATATATCCTTGCACCTTTTGACTCGTATAAACCAGCATGTTCCATCGAAGATCAGACAAGGGAGGATGGGGTCTAGTGGTCTCCCTCCTTCTGCAGCCTTGGACTCTGCTATTGGCCAGCATTTGGTTGACAACCCGTGCTGTGCCGATAGATATAAAATAGAATGGTTCGAGGTGCTACATAGAGCGGACTCCAAAAACCATTTAAAGATTTTGGAGTCTGTCTTTATCGCGGTGCGTCAACCTTCTTTGTGCCGGCAAAAGGAAACATCCAACGCATTGTTTCTCTTTGGGGAACTTTGAATTTTTTCGCCCATTTTTTTTTTTTTTTTTTCTCTCCCCCTCGTTGTGCCAATATTTTAATCGTTTTTTAAACGTTAATAAATTTATTTTAGTATCCCCGTACTTTTGGAACATTTAATAAGTTCCCCATTAGAACTCTTTATTTTCGACACAATATTATTTTGTAGGCTATCGATTTTCTCCTGATGAGATGATAGCCGAAAGAGCTCTTGAGAAACTTCTGCTTATTATTTTCAAAACTGTAATATATAAGTGATGGGACGATTCCAATATTTTTCTCGATTCTAATACAATTACTGATTCCGAACTAGTAAGATTTCTTTGTTTCATGGCATGTAAGCATGACGCAATGATGGAAAACATGATCAGGTCTCAATCTCAATCTGAAGCATTTGCTTATCTAGTTACACTAATGAGCTGCGATACAAATGTCCGGATTATGTATTAGTGAGGAGACAATTCCTATATCCCCCCCCCCCCGATTCCGATACAATTACTGATTCCGTACTAAATTCTTGATTCTATGTTTCATAGCACTCTCGATTATTTGATTGATCATATTTTTTTTTTTTTTACAAAGGAGACACAACTTATAAAGGCCCGGCGGCCACTCGAGGATATGGGTTAATGAGTGTACAATAGTCAATGGGAAAACGTATTAATCGTTAGAAGTTGGAACTCGGTAAATTGGATTACTTAAGGGGAAGACTCATCAAGAACTTGTTCACATTGGACTTGAAGACAACCATATTGTAGTCAGTTGGAAAGCAGGCAAACAGAACAGAGTTCCACAGACATGCAGTTCTAAGAAAGAAACTTTGTTGATGGAATCTACGTTTAGGTTTAGACACAGATAAAGAGTGGAGGAAATTATTAATAGTGGCTTCAACTAGACGAGTGTTTTTTGTGAAAGTCAAGCCTGAGGGCACCATAGATTGGAGCTCAGGCGAGCACTTATGAAAATAACTATAAAGTAGGGACAGGCTTGTAACGTCTCTTCTGTGGGAAAGAGGTTGCAAGGAAAAAAAAAGGACCATCCCCCACTAGGCTACAAAGTTTATTTTGAAATCTGTCAAGGCAGGATAAGCTGCTTCTTGGAGCTCCTGCCCAGACGTGGCAACAGTACTCTATCCTTGGACAGCCAAGGTATACAGGTACAGAATTAGGAGAAAAGAATATATTTCAAAAAGCAGCCGAGAATGCATATGTGAAATGGTTAGACGTCAGTTTCTTCACTAGGACTGCTAGACTTTGGAATTCCATTCCAGATTCCTGTTTCTCTGACTGTACTGACATGCAGAAGTTCAAGTGTAATGTAACCAGACATCTTGCTGCTCAACTCCCTACATAGTACACCTACAAATTATGTTCCAGATAGCAGCCCCTACGTCAAAGTGGCATTGTGTCTTGTTTGGGGTGAAAATGCAATAAAAATTTAAAAAAACAAGTGGAGCATGCACAAGGCATAAAAAAAAATGACTAAGTTCAGCATTGCTCCCCCCCCCCCCTTCCCATCTAGCCCCCAAAAATCCTCAGGGGACGTCAAATCCTGGTGAAAATGAACAAACGGTGCAGTTTTAGGCCTTAGCATATGTAAATTTGAGTTCTGAACCATGAAAAAAAAAAAAAATGACAATGTCCATCATTTGTCCCCCTCCCATTAAGTCCCAAAAGTCCCCAAGGCCTTAATATATTTAATTTTGGGTTAAGCACCATGCAAAACTGCTAAATAGACATACACAGAAAATTTTGGACAAATATGGTAAAATAGTCCCAAAAATGGAGTGTTTTTATTAGCTCTAAGAGTCTCAAGAGTAATTGCCAAGTATAGACAAACAAAAATATATAGAAATTAGTTAGTTACAACTTTTCAGAAAGTTTCATAAAAATCCAAGACATTAATTTTTTTTAATAAGCACAAAAGTGTCAATTGTAGCCATTCCCACCCGAAAAGCACCTCTACGGGGCAACCAGAGTTTTCCCCCGGAAATATTCGTTCTGTTACTTTTTTACTCATATCATGTTTAATGTTTGCGCAAAATTTCCAAAAATCCCAAGGTGTATTTATTTAGAAGAGTGCAACAGACTAACGGACAAGAGTGAATTTACAGGTCAACCCTCCTTTTGTCAGGGGACCAAAAAAGTTATCTTCCTTAGCTTATTCCAGCCGCAATAAGAAATATAAGGAGAGTGTCCCCAGACACTTTCAAAAAACAACTGGACACCTGGCTGGAAAAGATACTTGACCAGCCACCAACATCAATGCAATGAAAACAAAATAGTAATGCAATTCTGAATTTTTGAGATGAGCAGACGATATATGGAGAGAAAAAGGCATCCATTTCCCAATGTGGGATGATGTTAAAATAGAAAGATGGAAGGTTAGAAAACTCAAGGAAGCAACACATATGATGGATAGCAACAACCTCCTAAGTCGTCCAAGTATTGAATTCAACCACATTTGGAATCCATTAATTACAAATTTATATGAGGAAAATAAGAAAAAAAAAAAAAAATTAAAAAATAAGTTTTTTTTTTTTAACCCTTATACGAAATGTGCCAAACCCAAGGGACCCCCACCCCAAGAAAACGTTTTTTCATAGATTTGCCTCCCTTGCATGGTGTTTTCTAAAAAAGCAAAAACACACATAAGATGTCTATCCACGGTTTCATAAAAATTATTTTTCACTAATAGTAACAATTAACAGAAGGACTCAGTTAAAAATTGAATCATAGGAAAGTCTTAAAGTCTTAAATAATACCCTACTGACCCTGAAAATTGAACTTTTTTTATAATTTATGAACATACCCTCAAATCTAAGGTCCGATTTCTTGCAATACAGAGCAAATCCCCTTTTCCTTAGCTGAAACCCCACCCAAAAAAGCATGGAGTTGACACTTAACGACGGTTGGAGGGTTTATCGGCCGAAACGTTGTGTCAATAACATCAAAATTGAGAATAATTGTTCAAACAATCAAAACAATACAAACAAAACAGTAATCTTCCAAAAGAACGTTTTCAATTTTAAAATTGGATACCCCCCTCAAACCTAATCTATTCCTGCCACTGACCCTAGAACTGGCATGCTCTTCCATTCCCCATGATACTACCCCCCCCCACCGCCGCCGCCAGCAGACCCACTGACCCTCACTCGCACCTTCACTTGTTCACTTGTAACCCAACTACTGTTTAAGTAAATCTACCCATAATTCCCACTGAGCCTCTCGCACAAATTCCTGAAGATGTGTAAATGTGTACACGAAAATTTTAAAGTTAAAAAACCGCAGACACTTGGAGAAGAAAAAATGCTTGGACCATACACCCATACCTTCGACGTATATATCAAAAAGATAATACGAAAAATTGAAAAATAAAAAAGGTATTAGAGAGCAGAAGCTTTCTGTTGTTTTTAAAAATGTCTGTTTAAATGAAAAAATACTGCCTAAATATACGCATATATATATTTCTAGAGTAATAATTTCTATTATTAGGCTTGAAATCGATGGTACCAATGACTTGTCTAATCTAACGACTTTCTGTGCACAAAATACAAAATATGAATACGCTCTTATTTTCAGATTTTCCTTTTAATTGAGCACTCTGCTGGATTTCTTTTTCAAAAAAAAAAAAACTAATACATATATAGTCAAGGTTGAGAATGTTTCGTAAGATAAAAATCTAGAGAATTTCAACTGGATTTGTAAAATAGTGCTCAATAGTGAATAGAGCTATTAATATTAATATTTATTTATTCATACAGACAAGCAGAAACTTATACCAAACTAATATATATATAAAGAAATAAAGGATGACAGTTCAAAGTTAAAACTTTATTAAAATTAAATTATCAAATCAATAAAGAAAGAAGAAAATCTCTTTAGGCCATGGCATTTCGAAGCCTAATTCTTCGAATCAGAATTATAGAAAATAGCCAGGTATATATATATATGAAAAATCTGGCATAAGGAAATTAGCTTAGAAATTAAATAAATATATCTGATTTCATTATATATATATATATATATATATATGAGAAAGGTAATTTGCTTGAAGTTTTGCTAGTAAATAGAAATGAATATTTCATTTTTTTTTTTAGGACATTCGTTGGTCCTTTTTCTTTTGAAAAGGAGATGATATTCTCGAAATATTAAGACCTCCACCATCCCGGTGACATCAAACTGTAAGTTCATATTTACTGATTTGTATTGTGATTATCTTGAAAAATACATGGATATACAAAGTTAAAAAGAAATAACAAAACAAATATGACCTTTTTCCATATGTCACACCAAAACAACATCCGGTTCCCTGCATTGTAATAGCCTTCTCATACTCCTCCATGTATATACATACATATGCGTGTGTGTGATAATCATGTTAACACACCGATTCTCTTTAGATTACTGAAGTTAAGTAATGATGAACCTGGCCAGTACCAGATGGGTGACCATTTGGGAATAATATCCGCAGTATATACTGTGCCTGGATGTAGAAATTTCTAGGTTTGTATCTAGGGGTTGCGTTTAAAGACCACTGGGAAAGATGCACCCTCAGTCTTGGAGAAGGAAAATTCTGATGTAAAAACTAGTAGTCTACTCTCTGCTCTGTCTTGTGGCAGCCAGCAGCCATTGTATCGACTGGGATTAGCAGGTGTTCGAAAAATTTATAGATGATTCTTTGCAAAGCTTTCATCACTATAAAAAAAAAATTCATCTTTGTGAATTTCTGAACAATTTAGTTGTTATGTTGAAATCTATGGGAGTATCCATCATGTGTGTGTCTGTGTGTGTGTTCAACATCGTCAGCATAAAACCCATTGTACAGTCGCAGTTTAAAATGTGTGGGTGAAGAGATTGCGTTTCAACAATATTGCCAGCCACATAAGCTGGGATGTACAACCACA